>NC_091284.1:342012097-342322014 GCF_032444005.1 Ranitomeya imitator | reverse complement strand
GCTAGATGGCATATAATAAACTATAGGAAAGCACTGATACAAGCCGGGATCAGTAATGTCAGGACAGATTGGTGGGGGATCAGTAAGGTGAGCTTTATTTCGTTTATTAAACATTCTAATCTCTTTTCTGATTTTTAAAGCCTTTTTAATGGACATTTAGGTTGACCTAAGCAATAAACAACATACATGTGCATACTAGCAATTTATCGCTATATCGAGAATGATAACAGTCTGATGTAAGCCTATGAAGAAGATAATCCACCAACAACAAGGGGAGCAGCTTATCTACACATCACATACTCTTTTACATACTGAACCATATTGCTTTAAGGAGTGTCTTTTTTGTATCTTTTCCATAAGGACACACAGCATCATATAATGTGTTTTAGGCTTTTTCTTGATGTTTGCCAGTCCATAGCAATTCATATAGAATATCCATGTTCTTATTCTTATTTTTAGCATAAAAAGTCATTATGAATAACATAAAGATACAATGAACAAATTGCTTCTTCTGTCACCATCTGCTTTATTCATTGTATAAATGGAGCAGATGGTAATATCATTTAGCCGCCTATACATGCATGTATATTTCTATGTATTGGTAAAAAAAATATTGTTATATACACCATGTTCCAAATTATTATGCAAATTACATTTTTCTCGGATTTTCCTAAATGGTCGGTGTCGGTGCAAATGAAAGTCATCACCCGTTAGAGTATACATCGAGTTTTATTTAAGAAACCTCCCAATGATAACAGTATAATCTCCAAAATGAATAAAAACTCAAAATGCACTGTTGCAAATTATTAGACACAGTAGAATTTTAAAACATGTGATATGTTTTAAAGAACTGAAAATGCTCATTTGTGGAATTTGCAGCATTAGGATGTCACATTCACTGAACAAAACCTCCTAACAGGCCAAGTTACATGTTAACATAGGAACCCTTCTTTGATATCACATTCACGACTCTTGCATCCATTGAACTTGTGAGTTTTTGGATAGGTTCTGCTTGTATTTCTTTGCATGAAGTCAGAATAGCCTCCCAGACCTGCTGTTTTGATGTGAATGGCCTCCCACCCTCATAGATCTTTTGCTTGATGATACTCCAAAGGTTTTCTATAGGGTTGAGGTCAGGGGAAGATGGTGGCCACACCATGAGTTTATCGCCTTTTATGCCCATAGCAGCCAATGACTCAGAGGTATTATTTGCAGCATGAGATGGTGCATTGTCATGCATGAAGATGATTTTTCTCCTGAAGGCACGTTTCTGCTTTTTATACCATGGAAACTCTGTATACTTTGCAGAGGTCATTTTCACACCTTCAGAAACCTTAAAGGGCCCTACCAGCTGTTTCCCCATGATTCCGGCCCAAATCATGACTCCTCCAACTCCTTTTCTGATGTCGCAGCCTTGTTGTGACATGGTGGCCATCCATCAACCATCCACTATTCCATCCATCTGGACCATCCAGGGTTGCTGGACACTCATCAGTAAACAAGACTGTTTGAAAATTAGTCTTCATGTATGTCAGGGCCCACTGCAAATGTTTCTACTTGAGAACACTGTTTCGGGGTGGCCGAATAGTAGGTTTATGCACCACTGCAAGCCTTTGAAGGATCATACACCTTGAGGTTCGAGGGACTCCAGAGGCACCAGCAGCTTCAAATAACTGGTTGCTGCATTGTAATGGTATTTTGGCAGCTGCTCTCTTAATCCAATGAATTTGTCTGGCAGAAACCTTCCTCAATATGCCTTTATCTGCATGAACTCTGTCTGTGCTGTTTCAGTCATAAATCTCTTCACAGTATGATGATCACTCTAATGTTTTCATAGCTTGTCCAAGGCATTGCACTATTTAACGCTATTAAGCAGCAGAGAGATCCTTTTTATTTCCCATATTGCTTGAAACCTGTGGCCTGCTTAATAATGTGGAACATCATTTTTAAGTAGTTTTCCTTTGAAAAGAATCACCTGGAAAACTAATTATCCCATGTATTTAAGATTGTTTTCAGTGATCCATTGAGCCCTGAGACACAATACCAGCCACGAGTTTATTTGAAAAACAAAATAATTAAATCTTTGTGACACTTAAATCCAATTTGCATAATAATTTGGAACATGGTGTATAAAGGGGTTAGCCAGCCTTTTAAAATAAGTTTCTACCTGTAAGATAGTCCATATAAATTCCATCCCTAGGTGTCTTATTCTAGTCACCCTTTGTTATCAGAGGTTCATGCGAGTAGGTCGTAAGTGCTCTGCAGCCTCCTAAGTGTTTATTGGCATGTAGGCTACTTACCGTATTTTTCCGACCATAAGATGCACTTTTTTCCCTCCAAATTTGGGGGGAAAGTGTGGGTGTGTCTTATGGTACGGATGTAGCATGTGGGGAGGGGGGCAGCAGTGAGTGGGATCGCACTGTTGTCTGACTTCAGGATGTTCCTGCTGCCCGGAATCAGTGCTGGGGAAACCATGTGGTCCCGATGATTAAGTGCAGTGAATATTCATTAGCGGATCCCCGCCCACCTATCAGCTGAGCAGTGAGCTGGGAGCAGCAAATGAATACTGCACTTAAGCATGGTCACACATGGCTTCTCCAACGCTGATTCCTGCAGCAGCTGGGGAGGTCTGTGTGTCCGGGGGAGAGGAGGCAGCAGCAGCAGGGGCCAGAGGAGAGAGGAGATTGCTGCATACCTGCCTGCCATGCCTGGGCTGGACGTCAAGTGCTGTGCACAAACAGGACCTGTTTGATGTCAGGAGTGGGCGGGCTGGAGCATCACATGGCAGCTCAGAGCCCTCCCTCTTCTTGACATCATCACCGGTCCTTCAGGCTCTCCACTAGAATCTGCAGCTTCCTCATAACCTGTGCTGTGGAAAGGAAACGAGGGAAGGCTCTGTGTGCAGTCATGGGAAGCTTTTACCTCACCACAGTGTGGCTGGCTGCTACATTTAAGAGGTTAGTCTTTACAAAACACAATAAAGCACTCTGCCACTCCTTTTGTGAACTATAACTCCCAGCATGTCATAGGATCTGCAGGACATGCTGGGAGTTATAGTTCTCCCATGGGATTTTAAAGCAGCACTCCAGTGTTATTTTGCAGTGCTGGAGTGGTGCTTTCAATATAAGCCCTGTGCCCCCATTCTTATACTCACCCTCCAGCATCTTCATATAGTACTGTACAGACACCACACTGGTCCCGCAGCTTCCAACATAATAACATACTATTATATATAATAACACCACATATAATAGTATGTTATTTATGTTATTAAATATTTTACCACATTTTTTTGCTTCAAATATTTTTTTTCCCTATTTTCCACCTCTAAAACCTGGGTGCGCCTTATAGTCCGGTGCGTCTTATAGTCCAAAAATACTAATACTTATCACCGTAATATTCTTTGTGCAGTGCAAGCTTTGACCTAAACTTGCCTATACCATTCTTTGGCTAGCAGTAATGCTAAAAATTGAAATGTTTTGTAGAAAATTGTTTGTGATATGTGTATAGACCAAGTATGGTCTTCACCTTAAAGAAAATATGGCAGTTTGAAGGCGCGGTGAGGTTTCAGGTGTTCTTTGCCATTGTGGTTTGGGTAGGTAAAGAGAAAACACTATATACAGTACTGACCAAAAGTTTGGACACACATTCTCATTTAAAGATTTTTCTGTGTTTTCATGACTATGAAAATTGGACATTCACACTGAAGGCATTAAAACTATGAATTCACACATGTGGAATTATATACTTAACAAAAAATTGTGAAACAACTGAAATTATGTCTTATATTCTAGGTTCTTCAAAGTAGCCACATTTTGCTTTGATGACTGCTTTGCACACTCTTGGCATTCTCTTGATGAGCTTCAAGAGGTAGTCACCGAGAATGGTTTTCACTTCTCAGGTGTGCCCTGTCAGGTTTAATAAGTGGAATTTCTTGCCTTATAAATTGGGTTGGGACCATCAGTTGTGTTGTGCAGAAGTCTTGTGGATACACAGCTGATAGTCCTACTGAATAGACTGTTAGAATTTGTATTATGGCAAGAAAAAAGCAGTACAGTAAAGAAAAATGAGTGGCCATCATTACTTTAAGAAATGAAGGTCAGTCCGAAAAATTGGGCAAACTTTGAAAGTGTTCCCAAGTGCAGTGGCAAAAACCATCAAGCGCTACAAAGAAACTGGCTCACATGAGTGTTATGATCTGGTGGCCTAGGAGCAGCATGTGACGTACTCTGGAGAAGGTGGTACCTGTACTGACCACAGACCCTGAACTTAGCACCGCAACTAGAAGTAGCCATGGGATGTACCTAACACTCCCTAGACACCTCGACACAGCCTAAGGACTAACTTCCCCTAAAGATAGAAACGGGAAAACTATCTTGCCTCAGAGAAAATCCCCAAAGGAAAGACAGCCACCCACAAATATTGACTGTGAGAGGAGAGAGAAATGACATACGCAGACTGAAATCAGGATTTAGCAAAGGAGGCCTTTCTAGCTAAAAAGAAAGATTAGGACAGAGTACTATGCGGTCAGTATTAAAACACTAGAAAATATCCACCACAGAAAATATAAATCTCCACATCTGACTAAAGACATGGAGGGTATATCTGCATCTCCAGAGATACAGATTGGCTGCAAAAAATCCTTACACAGGCAAAGCTGGAGAAGACAAAACAAGAAAATGCACTGAACTATAAGGCCCACAGCATGTGGACAGCAATAACAAAGCCAGAACTTATCTTTGTTGAAAAGAACAGCAAAACAGGAGAGACCAGTCAGGGATGTGAATCCTCCAAAAACAATGGACAACTGGCACTGACTAAAGGATCAAGCAAGACTAAATAGCCCTAGTCCAAATAGCAAAAAGTGGACACACCTGATAAATGCTGCGATCCAAAGACAGCAGCACTACCACTCATAACAACCGAAGGGAGCCCAAGAGCAGAATTCACAACACATGAGGACTGCCGCAGGAAAGGAAGACCAAGAGTCACTTCTGCTTCTGAGGACAAGTTTATCCGAGTCACCAGCCTCAGAAATTGCAGGTTAACAACAGCTCAGATTAGAGACCAGGTCAATGCCACACAGAGTTCTAGCAGCAGACACATCTCTACAACAACTGTTAAGAGGAGACTTTGTGCAGCAGGCCTTCATGGTAAAACAGCTGTTAGGAAACCACTGCTAAGGACAGGCAACAAGCAGAAGAGACTTGTTTGGGCTAAAGAACACAAGGAATGTACATTAGACCAGTGGAAATCTGTGCTTTGGTCTGATGAGTCAAAATTTGAGATCTTTGGTTCCAACCACCGTGTCTTTGTGCGACGCAGAAAAAGTGAATGGATGGACTCTACATGCCTGGTTCCCACCATGAAGCATGGAGGAGGAGATGTGATGGTGTGGGGGTGCTTTGCTGATGACACTGTTGGGGATTTATTCAAAATTGAAGGCCCACTGAACCAGCATGGCTACCACAGCATCTTGCAGCGGCATGCTATTCCATCCGATTTGTGTTTAGTTGAACCATCATTTATTTTTCACCAGGACAATGACCCCAAACACACCTCCAGGCTATGTAAGGGCTATTTGACCAAGAAAGAAAGTGATGGGGTGCTACGCCAGATGACCTGGCCTCCACAGCCACCAGACCTGAACCCAATCAAGATGGTTTGGGGTGAGCTGGACGGCAGAGTGAAGGCAAAAGGGCCAACAATGCTAAGCATCTCTGGGAACTCCTTCAAGATTGTTGGAAGACCATTCCCGGTGACTAACTCTTGAAGCTCATCAAGAGAATGCCAAGAGTGTGCAAAGCAGTCAAAGCAAAGCAAAAGGTGGCTACTTTGAAGAACCTAGAATATAAGACATATTGTCAGTTGTTTCACATTTTTTGTTAAGTATATAATTCCACATGTGTTAATTCATAGTTTTGATGCCTTCAGTGTGAATGTACAATTTTCATAGTCATGAAAATACAGAAAAATCTTTAAATGAGAAGGTGTGTCCAAACTTTTGGTCTGTACTGTACATGGGCACATTAAAGAGTTTACATATTACCAATGTGGGGCACAAGGTAAAACTGCTTCTTCACCCAAAGCTTCACCCAAATTGCTTCAGTTTGCAGAGCAGAACTCTGAAGTGATAAATCAGTAGTGTTGAGCGATACCTTCCGATATGGGAAAATATCGGATCGGATTTGATCAGACCGATACCCCAAAAATATCGGTTATCGGCGATTCCGATACCGGAAACCAATGCAAGTCAATGGGACACAAATATCGGAATTAAAATAAACCCTTTCTTTCCTTGTAGGTTAATTCTACATGAAGGAAAACAACTAAGAATAATGTAGAATGTATTGGGGGAGGTGGAGGAGACATTAAAGGCATAGAGGTTTAGCCAAATCAAATGGATTAGCAGGAATTAATTTTTTTTTTAAAGACGTTCGGAGTTACAAAGATATTGACTATGTTAAGCTTTTTTATATTTTGTCAGATATTTGTTTCACTACTTCCATGCTCTTCACCTTCTTTTTTACTTCTCCCACACTTCCTCCTTCATCATCCTCAGCAGCATCTTTTTCATCAACTTCTTCACCTTATTCATCTTCTTCTTCACCGTCTTCCTATTATTCTTTTTTTTACATTCTTCATATTCTAGTTATTCAACTATTATTCTACTTCTTCATCTTCTTCATATTCTTCTTCATCATATTCTTATTCGTGACAGGCATTCCTGTAGTTGTTATCTATAAAAGTTTGAAGATTACACGTTTCGTTCTGCCTGTCACAAAACATTTACAACAGGATTTGTCCGCGTTCAGTTTTGCCTGCAGTAGCAGGTTTCTTCCAGGGGCACCACGAGAAGGAACGGACTCACCCCCATACACTGCTTAGTCTTCTTCTGCTTATAATTTAGATAATATCTTTTGCTCTGATTTTTAGTCTTATGCTTAATGTTCTTCTGTTTTTTGTTCTGCTGCTTCTTGTTCTTCTGCTTCTTGGTCTTCTGTCTCTTGTTCTTCTGTATCTTGGTGGTTGTCTTCTTGTTCTTTGCCCTTTTGGTCATCTTCTTCAGGGTCATCTTCTTGGTCTTCTTCAGGGTGGTCTTCAGGGTCGTTGTCTCCAGGGTCGTTGTCTTCTTTGGGGTGGTCTTCAGGGTCGTCATCTCTGGGGTCGCCGTCTCCGGGGTCATCGTCTTCTTCAGGGTGGTCTTCAGAGTCGTCGTCTCTGGGGTCGTCATCTCCGGGGTCGTCGTCTTCTTCGGGGGGGCCTTCAGGGTCATCGTCTCCAGGGTCGTCATCTCCGAGGTCGTTGTCTCCGGGGTCTTCGTATTCTTCGGGGTGGTCTTCAAGGTCGTCGTCTCCAGGGTCATCGTCTCTGAAGTCATCGTATCCGGAGTCATTGTCTTCTTCGGGGTGGTCTTCAGGGTCGTCGTCTTTAGGGTCGTTGTCAGGGAGATCCAGAGTGATTGCCAAAAACCATTTCAAAAAGCTTGAACTTGGAAATGTAGCAAAAGGTTACAAGAAGGCTGAGGAACTGCTGAGATTCAGCTGGCTGTACTGGAACCCGGATGGGAAGCCGAAGGTACAGTTAGGAGTCGAGTTTCCTCTGCTGCACAGGGGGAATCTCGATCCATGTCTGCTGCGGTCTCCCATTCTGCATCGGTCGCAGTGGAGCCTGCTCAGCGGAGACGTCGCTCCCAGCGTCTCGCTGAGACTGATACTGTGCAAAGGGTTACTGCCGCCTCTCCAGGCTCTGTTATGGTACCCTGCACTGATCTGCAGCAAGCAGGCTTTTCTGGGACTAAGTCCTGCTTTGCACACACTGAACATGCCCAGGTCAAGATCTCTCAGTGGAGATACTGCTGTAACTCCATTGGTCCTAATTTGAAAGGTCCAGAACGTGCTGCAGCTATATAAGCTTTGAAGGCCCACCGGCATGCGCTAGTATACATTTGTAAATGTGTGTGTGTTGTTAGTGAAAGTCGTTCTTTAAAATCCCCTCCCTATTGTATGACTGCTCGAGGAAGGTGGATGATTGCTATCTAGCACCCGACTTAGCCATCAGCACGTTACACACAATACAGCATCTAATTGCTGTGACCGCCTGTGCGGCGCCGTGCGCTTTCACAGTGCTTTCCTGACCCAAGCCTGGGTGGTTATTGGCGTCCGCCAGTGCAGCACCGCATGCACTCTTGTGCATCTTTATTATTATTATTTCTGTCACTCTGACACCCCAGTTGCGGTGTCGAGCGCATGAGGTCTATATGAACTCAAATCCTGTGTCTTGGGATAGAGTTCTGAGACTCCTTGCTTGCGCTCTTGGTGCGGTACTGCGGCCCTGTGACGCAACAGGGTTTGCTTCCTTCACATAGGGTGAAGTTAACCCGTGTGTGTATTCACATTGTACCGTCATATAGTGCCACCATTTACTTAGCAGCAGGTTCCTTCCTGCACGGTGGATCCCGGGTGGCGAACGCACCAATCTTACTTAATAAATATATTCGGTGCGTTCCGCTAACCCTAACAGGTACAAGAGCCAATGGAACTACCGAGGACCAGCTGATGGTACTGGAACCCGGTTACTAAGCAGGAGGTACCAGTGCCAGAACGCACTACCAATGACCACCAGACATTGGTGGAACTCGGATACCGAGAAGGAGGCACCTAAGCCAAAGGCGCTGTCTGAAACCAGCTGATGGTACTGGAACCCAGGGGGACCTATTCAAGATTGACTTCCAAAGAACCAGCCAATGGTGCCGAAACCCACAGTCCTACAGGGGGAGCTTGTCCTATTGGCACTACGGAACCAGCCTTGAGTGCAAGATCCCGCAGCCCACATAGGAAGCACCTAAACTGCAGGCACCATAGAGTCGGCTAACCGGAATGCAACCCGACAGGACAACGTATTGGAGGCAAACAGCTGGCGTGCTGGAACCAGGCAGGGTAGGAGGGAATACCTGTGCCAAAGACACTACCGAGAACCAGCTGGCGGTGCTGGAACCCGGATGGGTAGCAGAAGGTACAAGAGCCAATGGAACTACCGAGGACCAGCTGACGGTACTGGAACCCGGTTATTAAGCAGGAGGTACCCGTGCCAGAAAGCACTACCAAGGACCACCAGATGTTGCTGGAACTCAGATACCGACAAGGAGGCACCAAAGCCAAAGGCTCTGCCTGGAACCAGCTGATGGTAATGGAATCAGGATGGGTAGCAGAAGGTACTAGAGCCAGAGACACTGCCGAGAACCAGCTGGCGGTGCAGGAACCCGGATGGGTAGCAGAAGGTACAAGAGCCAATGGAACTACCGAGAACCAGCTGACAGTACTGGAACCCGGTTACTAAGCAGGAGGTACCCATGCCAGAAAGCACTACAAGGACCACCAGATGTTGGTGGAACTCGGATACCAAGAAGGAGGCACCTAAGCCAAAGGCTCTGGCTGGACCCAGCTGACGGTACTGGAACCAGGATGGGTAGCAGAAGGTACAAGAGCCAGAGACACTGCCGAGAACCAGCTGGCGGTGCTGGAACCTGGATGGGTAGCAGAAGGTACAAGAGCCAATGGAACTACCGAGGACCAGCTGACGGTACTGGACCCCGGTTACTAAGCAGAAGGTACCCATGTCAGAAAGCACTACCAAGGACTAGAGTTGAGCGGCTTTTACTTTTTCAGATCAAGTCGGGTTTCGCGAAACCTGACTTTGTCAAAAGTCGGGTCGGCTGAAAGTGACCGATTATTGCGAAAAGTCGGGGGCCAACTGAAACACGAAACCTAATGCAAGTCAATGG
Source organism: Ranitomeya imitator (assembly GCF_032444005.1). Classification (NCBI taxonomy): domain Eukaryota; kingdom Metazoa; phylum Chordata; class Amphibia; order Anura; family Dendrobatidae; genus Ranitomeya; species Ranitomeya imitator. The sequence continues at coordinate 342,312,230 of NC_091284.1, read as the reverse complement.
GGAATCAAAGTCGGCAGTGAGTGGAGGACAGGAAAACACCTACAATGCCAAAAACATCAATTCTTATTACCTAAGCTTGTCAATCTTAATTTACTTTATAATAATAGTTAGGCATTGAAAACTGGGGGTCAATTGGCTAAAGTTGTGGGGGGGTAGGGCTGGCTCAAGATTTTCGTGGGCCCAGGAAACGCGGAATACGTCACGGCGGTGGAGCAGGGAGAAGTAAGTATTTCAACTTTGCAAGTGCTGTGATCCTGAGCAAGCAGGGGGGGGGCACTCATTGGCACTTGGCACTGGCACAGGGCCATTCATAGTACGGAGGTGTGTTTGACGGCAGGTGGCGGCTCCCACTGCCAGAGACACTTTTGTGTACTGTGAGGGGCCCTGTGCCAGTGACGTCGCCAATGAGTATGCCCCCCCACCTGATGAAGGAACCTGCACTTTCATCTGCAACTTCCTCTTTGTCCCCGTGTAAGGTGGTATAGTATGCGGGAAGGGGAATCTGACTTTCAGCAGGGTCAGATTCAGGCTGTGTAGAGTGCAAGGGGAATGTAGTGGTCTGGGTCAATGTACCAGCAGACTCATCTAGCAGTAAATGAGCAATGGACAGGATGAGGAGGAAACACAGATATAGGCCAAAATAATAAAGTAGGCTAAATGCAGTTCAAAATTGGTAACAGGACTAAACAGGCGGCATAGCTTTGTTTAGTGGAGGACAACTGTAATGAGTGGCGCAGACACAGTTAGCAGGCCTAAAATAAAAAAGTAGGCTAAATGCAGTTCAAAATTGGTAACAGAACTAAACAGGCGGCATAGCTTTGTTCAGTGGAGGACAACTGTAGTGAGTGGCGCAGACATAGTTAGTGTGACGCCCAAGAGACCGGGATACCCAGCACCGGACCAATGGGGTCTGTCTCTTGAGGGGGATGTCACGGGTGGCTTGACCCGGTGCTGTGGCCTCAGGCAATGCACAGTGTAAGGGGTATCATGAGGGAACAGGCACTTACTTGATCAGCAGCAGGTTCTCTCAGCGGTGATGATCCCGATCCTGGATAGATGGCTATTGTCCAAATGAAAGACTGAGGCACTGAAACGTTTAACCAGTCTACTTTAACATAAAAGGATTTACAACCAGTCCTGTCACCGGAGTCTGTATGGGAACTCTGAGTTACTTTGACCCTGCCGGGGTCTTCGCCTCTTATTGTGCGCAATTTCTGTGTGGCCCTGCTGCTGTATGTGAACTGGCTGCCGGCCCAATCTGTCCCCTCCGGGTCCTGGTTCGACGGGCAACCCGAGTCCTTTTATCGGCTTACCCCCTCCGGGAGTACCGCTGAACTCTGTGTCTGTTGCTGCGTCCGGCCCTAGTGAAGCTGATATCACCTCACGTTTTTCCGGTTGCTGTATTATATATAATGAATACAGCCACGGATCCGGTATCCGTCTTTGCGCCTGTTCTGGGTAGTGATTAATGCTACCCGGTTCTCACAATGTCCCTTTTCTCTGTCCCTCTTCTCCTCAGGCCGGTGATTTGGGCCTGGAAACCGTCATAGGGCTGTTAGAAATTCAGCTGTATGACCTCTCACTATCAGCTCCTTAGCCCAACTGCCCAACTGCCAGTTCTTCCCTCAGACCAGAATGGATCAAGGGGAGTCTCTAGAGCTCCCCCTTCTGGCCGGAGGAGGTAGTGCAGTCTTGCTATTTTAGTATTTGTATTCAGTGTCAGTAACTATATTTGTGGCAAATACCTCTAGGGGTGCCACATTCCCCCTTAGTTAAGAACAGTACTCCGGGACTGTGGGACGATAACATTTTGAAATAACAATTAATATGTACAGAGTCTTAAAAATGAAAAGTTACAAAAACCACTCAAGGAAACAAAAATAGAGTTCTGTAAAAAGTCACTTCAAATAGCGTCCATTAATACAGTTCTATCCTTGAAGGTACTAGGAAAGGCACTGCACTTTGTGTCCAAGAATTTAGTTCCATTTTTCCAACGGAGTTATCAATATAACGTCTAAAGAAAGTTTAAAAAGAGCAAAAAGCAAAGTTCAAAAAGCAGTCTTTCCGGAGCTTTGATTTAGTGCCTCCGGGCTGATAAAAAGTTCAAGAATATGCAAGAAGTTCATACAGACAAGTCTCTCTAGGTACTGGGCTTAAACGTTGCAGAATGATAATAATGACTATAGTTTTATAGTTGGTAATCTGCATACCTGGCCGGTAATTGACCCTGGGTACTACGCTGTGATCTACGTAACAGCGGTATCTCTCCATGTGGTGTACTACTGTCTACTGCAGATGTAGTATCTGCCCGCTCTGCTAAAGATAATTCCACGACTATGGAGTTGGCAAGTCCACCGTGAATGGGATTACTCTGATCAGGAATCTGTTCTTCCTGGCCTGGAATCTCCTGTTGTACGGGGTCAGCCTCTTCCTGTCTTGGGACTTCTGGTATTGGGTTCGGTGTTGGATAAAAGGCCACCATGGGAACCACTACTGCACCATGGTATGTTAGTAGGGTTTTGGGAAAGTCTCCTATACAGGTGTGATACATTTCCTCTTCTTTTTCCTTTACTGGTTGGACCTGCATGGGTTGAATAACTTCTGGTTCTGGCTGGACAACTTCTGTCTCTTTCAATGCTTCCGGACATAATTTAAGATTGTCTCTTGACACTAGTACAGATGATAAGCCCCCGTTTTTGCTAATGAGACACATTTTAGGATTATCCATTCTTGTTGGTAAAACTGTGTAGGGTACGGCTTCCCACTGATTGTCTAGTTTATTGGTTCGACGATTTCTCTTGAGCACTTGGTCACCCGGTCTTAATGGGGTCGCTAGAGCATTCTGGTTGAAAGTTCGCTCTTGTCTTTCTCTAGTTTGCTGAAGGCTTCTTTCCACACTCTCTTGCACTTGGCGATACTGCTTTTGCCGTATGATATCCCAATTGGAGTCTTGGACTTCTGCATCTGGTTTCAGAATTCCCATTTCTAGATCGATTGGTAATTGGCCGGGTCTTGCACGCATAAGGTAAGCTGGGGTGCAATTGGTGGAACTCACCGGGACATGATTATACAGATCCACCAAGTCAGGCAATTTCTCTGGCCATTGATTCCTTTCTGCATCAGGTAAAGTCTTTAGTAGTTCTATTACAATATGGTTCATCTTCTCGCATAAGCCGTTTGTTTGTGGATGATAGGCCGCCGTCCGGATCTTTTTGCAACCATACATATTACAGAATTCTCTGAAGATCTCTGATTCAAAGGCTGTACCTTGGTCGGTGAGAACCTGTTCCGGATATCCATGGGGTCTACAAAAGTACGTTTGGAACGCTTTGGCTGCTGTTTTTGCTGTCAGATCTTTTACGGGTACTACTACCAAGAAGCGTGAATAATGGTCCACGATGGTCAAGGCATAGACATAGCCGGACCGGCTTGGTATTAACTTCACGTGGTCTATGGCTACAAGTTCAAGTGGTTGTTTGGTGATTATGGGCTGCAGTGGTGCTCTTTGGTTCTTTTGATCGTTTCTTCTGAGGTTGCACGGGCCACAATTTCTGCACCACTGTTCGATTGATTTTCTCATCCCGACCCAATAAAATCTTTCTCTTAGAAGTACTTCTAACTTTTTCCAACCAAAGTGACCAGCACCATTATGGTAAGCTTCGAGGACCATCTTGACATCTTGTTTAGGCACGATAATCTGCCAAACCAATTCATGTGTTTTCGGATTGGTGTACCTTCTACAGAGCTTCCCTTGATACAGGAACATTTTGCCTCTCTCTTTCCAGAGTTGATGCGTCTCTTCTGGGGCATCCTCATCGGGATATGCACTTTGCTCAGTTAACAGTTCCTTCACCAACTTCACAGCCGGATTGCTGTCTTGGGTGTCAGCCCATCTATGGTGTGCTAACGGATTAAAATTCACCTCTTGTTGTTTCTGATAGGTACTTGACTGATGATGTTTTGCCTTGGGATGATGGAAGGCTGGTAGTTCAATTTCTTCAAGCTCCCCCGTTTCTTCTTCTACATCTCTCAAGTGTGGCATCCGGGATAGGGCATCGGCATTTCCATTCTTGCGACCTGCTCGATACTTGATCTTGAAGTTGTAATTAGATAACCGGGCTATCCATCGCTGTTCTAATGCACCTAATTTGGCTGTGTCCAGGTGGGTCAACGGATTGTTGTCAGTATAGACAATAAATTCTGCAGCGGCCAGATAGTGTTTGAAACGTTCCGTCACAGCCCAAACTACTGCCAGTAGTTCCAATTTGAAGGAGCTATAATTTTCTGGATTTCTTTCAGTAGGCCGGAGCTTTCTACTTGCAAAGGCGATGACTTTCTCCCGACCTTCTTGCTTTTGTGACAGCACTGCTCCTAGTCCCACATTACTGGCATCGGTGTAGAGGATGAAAGGTTGGTGGTAATCTGGGTATGCCAGAACCTCTTCTCCGGTTAGTGCCTTCTTTAGTTGTTCAAAGGAGTCTTCCCTTTCATCGTTCCACTGAAAAGGAGGGTTTCGGTTTGAAGGTTTCTTCATCTGCCCTACCAAGGCGTCTTGCAAGGGTGCTGCCAATTTGGTAAATCCTTTTATAAATCTGCGATAGTAACCCACCAATCCCAGGAATTGCCTCACTTCTTTTGCGTTGGTAGGTCTTGGCCAATCCCTTATGGCGCTTATTTTCTCGGGATCCGGTGCTACTCCCTCCGAACTCACGATGTGTCCCAGGTACTGTACCTTTGGCTTGAGAAGGTGACATTTGGATGGCTTGATTTTCATGCCATACCTGGATAAGGCTTCGAACACTTCTGCCAGGTCTATTAAGTGTTGTTCGTAAGTCTTTGAGTAGACGATCACATCATCTAGGTACAGGAGGATGGTCTCGAAGTTCTTGTGTCCGAGGCAGCATTCCATCAGCCGTTGGAAGGTACCGGATGCGTTGCAGAGTCCGAATGGCATGCGATTAAATTCACATAGACCCATTGGTGTGGTGAATGCCGTCTTCTCCTTATCTCTCTCAGCCACAGGGACTTGCCAATACCCGCTTGTTAAGTCTAAGGTGGAAAAATAATTAGCAGATTTCAAAGCAGTCAAGGACTCTTCTATCCTAGGCAAGGGGTAGGCGTCTTTATGGGTGATGTTATTAATCCGCCGGTAGTCTACGCACATTCTCATGGTTCCGTCCTTTTTTTGACAAGCACTAGAGGGGCCGCCCAGGGGCTACAGCTGTCTCTTATTACCCCGGCCTGTTTCATCTCCCTCAGCATATCTTTTGCACATTGATAGTGAGCGGGCGGTATGGGTCTATATCTTTCTTTTATTGGGGGATGGTCACTGGTGGGGATTGTGTGTTCTACCCCTTCTATCCGTCCGAAGTCCAATGGGTGTTTACTGAAGACTTGTTCATATTCCGTCACTAGCCTATACACCCCTTGTTTTTGATGGGTAGATGTTGAATTTATGCCCACGTGTAGCTGTTGACACCAATCCTCCAATTCTCCGTCTGAGCCGTTGCCTTCCACCTGACAGGTTGGTTCTAAGGGCTCAATGGTTGTGATGGGATTGTTGTCAACAGTATATAGCTTTGCCACTGTAGCATACCTTGGCAAAGTGACCTCTTCCTCTCCACAGTTCAAAAGTCGTACCGGCACTCGTCCCCGGTGTACCTCGACTACCCCTCGTGCTGTGAGTATAGTGGGCCTGCTGTCGGTGTACACTGGTTCTATTAAGGCTTGATAATCTCGTCCCTTAGTACCAATGGCTGCTCTACACCATACCAGCATTTCTGTTTTTGGTGGGATTACAATAGATGTTGGATCACTTACCCTCACACTGCCGATTTCTCCACCTGCAACTTCTACCTGTTGCCTTAACATCAATACTTTTATTTCCCTCCGGAGAACTCTCTGCTGGCAGGATTGGGCAGTTTCAGCAATTTGCTGTAAGACAGAAATGACTTCGGAAAAGCAGTTCTCTAACACATTCATTCCTATCAATACAGTTGGTTCACAGTTCCGCCGGTCAACATCAACAACAATTATACCCTGTTTCTTCAATTCTACTTTACCAATCTTTATGGTCATCTCCCTGAATCCTAGTTTCGGTACCAACTTACCATTACTGGCCCATATATCTAGTTCAACATCAGAGGGCCCTTTATCAATATCTGCATCAGCCCAGTACCTCTTATAAAGGATATACGGTATAGATGAAATCTGGGAACCTGTGTCCAGCAAAGCGTTGAGGGGCATTCCGTCCAGCACGATAGGGATAATGGGTCTTCCTCCGATGTACCTGTCGTGCCAGTGTGTTGGGCCTTGAAAGTTCATTCCTGCGAAGCGGCCCGCATTCCCAGGGGATTCCCGTTTAAATCACAATCTCGTGCAAAGTGGCCTGGCTGCTGGCAACGGCGGCAAATGGGTTGTCCATCCGGTTGGTAGCGGTCGCGGGGTCGTCCTCTCCATGTCGGGTATCTCCGGGGTCTCATCCATGGAACACCTTCTCTACGGTTTGACAACTCCATCTTGGGTCCTCTCATCTCCTGCATGGTTTTAGCCATTGAAGCAACAACATCAGTTAAAGAGTCAAGCTTTTGTTGAAGAGCCTCATTAGTACTGGGCCCCAGGGGCTTAGCAATGGCCCCGGACATAGCTGATGTCACTGGTACTCCATGTTGTTGAGGAGCCTCTGCCATGAGTTGCGCAGGCTCCTGATCCCGAGGTGCCTCTACCAGGTGGAGACGTATAACGCTCTCCTTTAATTGGGCAAATGTCAATTCAGGGTTCTTAAAAACAAGCATGCTCACATGCCCCCGGTGAGAAGGGGTGTAGAGTCCCTCAATAAATTGATCTCTTAGCAGTTTATCCGCTCCGGTGTTAAAAATGGGTTCAGCCAGTGTAAGTGATTTAAGGGCTTCCTGCAGGTTTAAGGCAAAGTCTCTCACGCCCTCATTAACTTTTTGTTTGCAATTAAAGAATCGTACTTTAGCTTTGCTGCTGGCAGTGGTTTCAAATGTAGCTTTTAATCCAGCAAATATGCGTTCAACAGTGCCTTTTAGATCAGCTGCCCATACTGTGACTTCTCGCTTAGCATCGCCACTTAACTGCATCATCAGGAGACTAACATGCTGAACTTCACCCACAGGGAACATGTCAAAATGGGCCAGCATCTTTTCTCTGAAATCGTCAAGGGTATTAGGCTCACCTTCATACATTGGAAGCCATGGGCCACCCGGGGTATATGGCATCAGCACCGGCATGATGGGCGCCACTCCTTGCACCGCTGCGCTACCGGACTCTCTATCGACACTCTGTCTTTCAGCTGCATTAGCGTCACCGGGTGCTGCGGCGTCTCCGTGCTGCGACATACTGTGCCCCCTTAGTTAATCCGGACCCTTCCGGTCCTCCGCTTCCGTCGGGATAGTGTAGATTCGTTCCGCTGTGCAGCAGGATCGATTTTCCCCTTGCTCTGATGTCAGAGCGCTCAGCTTGGTGCCGCCCACAATGACACGCCCCCTGCTGCTCCCACCCGCCACGCGCTCAGTAATGGCGGATTCTGAAGTTTTTCAGTCAGACTGGGGCTCAGGTAATGGCGTAGCTCAATTAACAGTCTGTGCCTAACGGTTATGAAGTGATTACCTCAGGGGATGGCGGCCATCTTTACTCCATTATAACCAATGGGGAAAAGTCACTTTCAATAGTTTTCAATGGGGAATGGATTTTTCTTTAATAAAGTCAATTTTCAAGATTTTTCATCCAAGTTTTCACAGTTTTGGGCTCCAATCACGGCACACAATACCCGGTATACGGGCTGGCTAGATCCTGTTCGTGATGCCAATTGTGACGCCCAAGAGACCGGGATACCCAGCACCGGACCAATGGGGTCTGTCTCTTGAGGGGGATGTCACGGGTGGCTTGACCCGGTGCTGTGGCCTCAGGCAATGCACAGTGTAAGGGGTATCATGAGGGAACAGGCACTTACTTGATCAGCAGCAGGTTCTCTCAGCGGTAATGATCCCGATCCTGGATAGATGGCTATTGTCCAAATGAAAGACTGAGGCACTGATTATATATAATGAATACAGCCACGGATCCGGTATCCGTCTTTGCGCCTGTTCTGGGTAGTGATTAATGCTACCCGGTTCTCACAATGTCCCTTTTCTCTGTCCCTCTTCTCCTCAGGCCGGGGATTTGGGCCTGGAAACCGTCATAGGGCTGTTAGAAATTCAGCTGTATGACCTCTCACTATCAGCTCCTTAGCCCAACTGCCCAACTGCCAGTTCTTCCATCAGACCAGAATGGATCAAGGGGAGTCTCTAGAGCTCCCCCTTCTGGCCGGAGGAGGTAGTGCAGTCTTGCTATTTTATTATTTGTATTCAGTGTCAGTAACTATATTTGTGGCAAATACCTCTAGAGGTGCCACATTAGTAGGCCCAAAATAAAAAGGTAGGCTAAATGCAGTTCAAAATTGGCAACAGGACTAAACAGGCGGCATTGCTTTGTTCAGTGGAGGACAACTGTAATGAGTGGCAGACACAGTTAGTAGGCCCAAGTAATAAAGTGGGCTAAATGCAGTTAAAAATTGGTAACAGGAAAAGATAGGCAGCATTGCTTTGTTCAGTGGAGGACAACTGTAATGAGTGGCAGACACAGTTAGTAGGCCCAAATAAGAAAGTGGGCTAAATGCAGTAAAAAAATGGTAACTGTACTAAACAGGCGATATTGCTTTGTTCAGTGGAGGACAACTGTAATGAGTGGCAGACTCAATTAGTAGGCCCAAGTAATAAAGTGGGCTAAATGCAGTTAAAAATTGGTAACAGGAATAAACAGGCAGCATTGCTTTGTTCAGTGGAGGACAACTGTAATGAGTGGCAGACACAGTTAGTAGGCCCAAGTAATAAAGTGGGCTAAATGCAGTTAAAAATTGTTAACAGGAATAAATAGGCGGCATTGCTTTGTTCAGTGGAGGACAACTGTAATGAGTGGCAGACACAGTTAGTAGGCCCAAATAAGAAAGTGGGCTAAATGCAGTTAAAAAATGGTAACAGGACTAAACAGGCGGCATTACTTTGTTCAGTGGAGGACAACTGTAATGAGTGGCAGACACAGTTAGTAAGCCCAAGTAATAAAGTGGGCTAAATGCAGTTAATAATTGGTAACAGGACTAAACAGGCGGCATTGGTTTATTCAATGGAGGACAACTGTAATGAGTCGCAGACACAGTTAGTAGACCCAAATAAGAAAGTGGGCTTAATGCAGTTAAAAAATGGTAACAGGACTAAACAGGCGGCATTGCTTTGTTCAGTGGAGGACAACTGTAATGAGTCGCAGACACAGTTAGTAGTACCAAATAAGAAAGTGGGCTTAATGCAGTTAAAAAATGATAACAGGACTATACAGGCGGCATTGCTTTGTTCAGTGGAGGACAACTGTAATGAGTGGCAGACACAGTTGGTAGGCCCAAATAATAAAGTGGGCTAAATGTCTGCTAGAAAATAGTTCATAAATAAACAGATGGCATAGCTAAGTACTGCGGTGGGCTCCTCTGCTGAGTAGCAGACAGTGGTAGTAAGCGCAATGTATTAACTGGTCTAAATGGAGGACAGGGCCCCTGTATATTTTAACTATCATCTATCATTTCAACAAATTTGTATTGGCAGTGCCATTGAAGGATTTAACAGCATAGACTACACAGTGCTGGAGCAGGGAGAGGTAAGTATTGCAAGTGGTAGAGCACTGTTCGAGCTGGGGGGAACACTCTCTCGTGGGCAGCGGTACTGGCACAGGGCCTCTCATATTACGACGGTGTGTCTGACGTTGGTTGTGCATCACCACCATCAGAGATACTTCATTGTACTATGAGGGACCCTGTGCCAGTGCCATCGTCCAAGAGAGGGCGCACCCACCTGTCCAGGAAAATGGCACTCGCACGGGTGCTTGCGCCGGGTGGTGACCACGGCCCTGTGGGGGAGTCAGCCCATTTAGGGAGGTATAAAAATGGCCTATGGTGGACATTCAGCAGCTGCAAATGGAGGAATTGGAGATGTTAGTAAGAGGAGGCCAAAAGCAAGACATTTTTCAGGCAAGCTACGTGTCAGCAGGAGAAGGTGGAGCAAAATAATGTGAAATCCATGATTGGTTCATTTTAATGAAGGTTAGATCATCAACATTCTGGGTATCCAGATGTGTCCTTTTTTCGGTCAGTATTGAACCAGCAGCACTGAAGACTCTTTCTGATAGCACACTAGAAGCAGGGCAAGTGAGCTCCTGTAATGCATATTCTGCCAATTCAGGCCAGGTGTCTATTTTAGATGCCCAATAATCAAAGAGGATTGACCTGTGAGGGAGAACATTGATAAGGGAGGAAAAGTAGTTCGTAACCATATTGGACAAATGCTGTCTCCTGTCACTTTGAATCAATGCAGCAGTACCTGTCATGTCAGCGGTCATTGCGAAATCACTCCACAACCTGGTCATAAAACCCCTCTGTCCAATGCCACTTCGGATTTGTGCACCTATAACACCTCTGCCATGTTGCCCCCTACGGCTCGTGTGAGAACCATCACCGCCGCTGTGTGCTGGGAATGCCTGAACCAAACGGTCTACAAGAATTGCTTGTTTGGTGGCCAATATTTGCTCAAGGTTCTCATGTGGCATGATATTTTGTAATTTTCCTTTGTATCGTGGATCCAGGAGGCAGGCCAACCAGTAATCGTCATCGGTCATCATTTTGATAATGCGGGGGTCCCTTTTTAGGATACGCAAGGCATACTCAGTCATGTGGGCCAATGTTCCAGGTGTCAATTCACTGCTTGTGCTGGGTTGAGGAGCACTTTCTTGCAAATCAACATCACTTGTGTCCCGCAAAAACCCTGTACCTGACCTTGCAACGCCACCAGTTTCTATTGCCCCCTGAGAAGCATCCTCCTCCCATAAATATTCATCCCCATCCTCCTCCTCCTCCTCCTCTTCGTCTGCCACCTCATCCAGGAGAGTTCCCTGAGCAGACAATGGCTGACTGTCATCAAGGCTTCCCTCCTCCTTGGCTGCAGACGCCAGCTCCTTAATGTGCGTCAAACTTTGTATCAGCAGACGTATTAGTGGTATGCTCATGCTTATGATGGCGTCGTCTGCACTTACCAGCCGTGTGCATTCCTCAAAACACTGAATGACTTGACAGAGGTCTTGGAGCTTCGTCCACTGCACACCAGACAACTCCATGTCTGCCATCCAAGTGCCTACCCGTGTATGTGTATCCTCCCACAAATTAATTACAGCACGCTTCTGTTCGCACAGCCTCTGAACCATGTGCAGTGTGGAGGTCCACCTTGTTGCAACGTCGATTATTAGGGGGTGCTGGGGAAGATTCAGCGATCGCTGATGGTTCAGCATACGGCTGGAGTGTACGGGCGACCGGCGGATGTGCGAGCAAAGTCTTCGCACCTTCAGGAGCAGGGCTGGTAACTCCAGATAATTTTTGAGGAAGCACTTCACCACCAGGTTCAAGGTGTGAGCCAGGCAAGGTATGTGTTTAAGTTCTGAAAGGGCTATGGCAACCATAAAATTCCTTCCGTTATCACTGACTACCTTGCCTGCCTCAAGATGTACACTGCCCAGCCATGACTGAGTTTGTTGCTGCAAGTACTCAACCAGTACTTCCGCGGTGTGTCTGTTGTCGCCCAAACACTTCATTTCCAACACAGCCTGCTGACGCTTACCACTAGCTGTTCCATAATGGGACACCTCGTGTGCAACACTGGCAGCTGCGGATGGAGTGGTCATGCGACTGCACTCTGTGGACGAGCTTTCGCTTCTGGAGGAGGAGGAGGAGGAGGTGTGGCGAACGCCTACAGCCAACTGTTTCCTAGACCATGGGCTAGGCAGAACTGTCCCACTATGCCTGTCCCCTGTGGACCCTGCATTCACCACATTAACCCAGTGTGCCGTGATGGACACATAACGTCCCTGGACATGCCTACTGGTCCGTGCATCGGTTTTGAGGTGCACCTTTCTACTGACTGATTGCCTCAGTGCATGGACAATGCTGTCTTTGACATGCTGGTGGAGGGCTGGGATGGCCGACTGGGTAGGTCATAGTGTGGTACTGCGTAGGCCATCAGGTCTTTGAAAGCTTTGCTTTCAACCAACCGGTAGGGCATCATCCCTAACGAGATTAGTATAGCAATGTGGCCGTTCAAACCCTGTGTACATGGATGAGAGGATGAGTACTTTCTTTTCCTAACGAGAGTCTCTTGTAGGGTGAGCTGGACTAGAGAGGCGCATATGGTGGAACTAGCGGTGCTGGTGGTGGTGGACATGGCGGATTGAGAGAGGGTTGGTGATGGTATTCTTGATGTTGGCCTACATACAGTGTTTCCTACCAATAACCTTGTGATTCCCTGACTGCTTTTGCCTTGCGACGATGCCTCCACATTTGCTGTTGGTGGTGTCCTAACCGGTGGGCTTACAGTGAGGGAAGCAATGTAGCATTGCTGACTACCTTCATTCTGAGCAGGTGCACCAATGGTACGGGACGTTTGGTAGTTAGTCTAGGCTTGCAAGTGCATGCTGGTTAAATGTCTAAGCATGCACGTTGTATTTAAATTTTGAAGATTCTTCCCTCTGCTAAAGGTTTTTGAACATTTCTTACAGATCACTTTTGACTGATCATTCGGATCTTGGTTAAAAAATTGCCACACTAAACTCTTCCTACTATGGAATTGGAGCGCCCCCAGACACAGGGCCACGAGTTCTCGGTATCGGGCCTCTCTGGTTCGGTTCTGAGGCTGTCACGGTGGCTAGACCCGGTCCGTGACCCTGCTAAGGGGCGTCCAATAAAAGGTGATGGTGTGAGGTGCAGTCAATGACGAGGACACAAGGTTGCAGTCTCTTTACCTCTTTACTGAAGACTTCAGGATCCTCAATCCAGAGCACGCTTAACAGGGCTATCTGAGACCGGCCGGTCCGATGGGCACTTCCTGAGTTCTCTTTGCAGGTGGAAATCAGTGCACAACAAGGAGAAAAGGAGCAGCACAGCCCTCAATCAGAGAAAAAAAGTGGCACACAAACAATGTGTACGGCAGTCTGAGAAACAGGAATGGAGGTGCAATCTGCATGAAAAAAAAAAAAAGTCCAAGAGAGATCCAACAATAAAAGAAAAGCAGATGCACTCACCAACATGCAGTTTCAAGTGTCCTTTATTTCAATACCAAACGGTACATTCTTCACGGCACGGGGGAGTGGAGGGTAAAAGAGGAGAGTGCGGCAGGCGAGACGACGGCCGTTTCGCGCTACACCAGAGCGCTTCTACGGGTCCATCGGGTGGAAATCAGTGCCTACCACTAGCGCCTGTGTGTTGTAGTGCTACCCTGCTGAGCATTCGGAATAGTCCTCACAACTGCTGTTCTCGCTCGTTCGTTCTCTACAGCTCTCTCTCTCTTTAGTTCCAGATGTTACTAGTTTCTCTTCCCCCAGTATGTTATGGCTAGGATGCACCCGTATGACGGAAGGCTCGGAGCTCTTCCGGGACCCTAGAGACGCCCCTCTCCACGCGTTGCCCCCTATGTCTTCGTAGGAAATTTAAGGTAGACAGCAAACCTATAATTAACTGTCCTGCGGAGTTCGAAGTAAGGCCTAGAGTCAGTTACTCCCGCGGTGTTCCGACCACCGGCTACACGCCTCAGTAGGATGTTGCCTCGGTCTCATGGCACGACTCCTACTGGTTCTCCTTTGTGCTTGATCTCGTTTCTCACTGTTCCACAATATCCTTCCCTTTGTGTCTCTCTCTTAGGATACCACCGCGGGGTGTGCAGGCGCGGTTCCGTTACGTTCTGCTCTGTTCGCTAGGCACCTGCCAGGTTCCCACGCCTGACAGGGACCCCCCTGTGTCTTCTCCCTGCAACACCCCCTGCCATGGGATGTTGCCTGAATCCAACCCAGTCAGCTTCTGACTAACTTCCTATCCAACCCCTAGTTTTACCAGTGTGAGGAGTGGGCCAATAAATAAAGCCTTTTGCTCCCCCTAGTGGCCGGAGTGTGAAGTGTAATGTATGCTGGTGATACCTGCTCAGTAAAATTCCTTCAGTGCCATCAGACGTACCATCACTCCCCTTAGTGGCAGAGTGTCATACTGCAACGACCAGATCTCTGGGGTGCTGCACTCCCCCCCGGTTAAATCCAGTACTCCTGGACTGGGAAGAATAACAACAATACATTTCAGCAAAAGACATACAAAATTTTTGAAATGCTTAAAACAAGTAAATAGAACAATGCTTCCCTTTATGGGAGGTGAGGAAACTTGAACATTACAAACAAAAACAGGATTAAATATTTTTAAATAACATTATGACTATAAATAACTCTTTTCACCCAGCCGGGTATTCTACTAAGTGCAAATTCTGAACAATAAGTTAACTTTTCCTTTAAGGGCGTATACGCTGAACCCACTAAAGGCCTACCATAAAATACTATAAATAACTCAACTTGTCTTTCCTTTCTAGCTTCACCAATGCAGGACTGCCTAGCTCCTGGGCTGGGCCTACTGTCATTGATTCTCTTCCAACAACCAACTGTCATTCTACGGTTCTCAGGAGGACTCTCTCTCTCTAAACCCAGAAGCATTATCTTCGCAAAGTCTTCTTTCTCTTGTAAAACCAGTAGGGAGCACCTTTAAGAAGGTGCAAACTATATACAAAACAGTTTTGGAATCATTCACTGTTCATGATCCGGCAGTCTTTGAAACAATGATAACTTGTGCAAAAATAGAAAAATAAATGGAAACAATAGGGATCCCGGGTCAACAAAGGGATCCCTTTAAAGAATAACCCTGGATGGGTTTAAAGCAGCAAAAACAGGAAACAGTTAACTATTTATATACTCGGTTCCTCGAGGTTTATTTCTGCGACGTTGGTGGCTGTGACAACTCCACCAGCAGCAGTGGGCGGGGCCACCTCGCCGGATATTCGTGGGCACTCGGTGTGGTCACCAACCAACCACTCCCGAGGCTGGGCTTTCTGCCACCACCGTAGTGGTAGTGTCCACGGTACAGGTAGTGGTCTTCACGATGGTGCACGTGGGGGTCACTACGGTAGTCTTGTTGATGGTCGTGGTCCGGTCACAAGGGGGCACCCTCGATACGGGGGACGGCTTCTCCGCCGCTTTGTCTGGTGATGTCATGGGGACTGGCCGCTTGCGTACATTCAGGGCGAACCACCCCCTCTCCCCAAAGTGCCGGGTGTAGGTGACCTCGTCCCCCGGGTATAGATCCCGGTCCGGGTGGCCTTCCCTGAGATGGGACTCCACATCCCTCTGGTTAACGAAAATCTCGGAATACAGATCCGGCTCCTTGATGAAGCCCCATCCCCCACTGAGCTTGAAACGGTGCCAACGATGCCCTGCCTGCGCGGGGCCTGGTGGGCGGTGCGGTCCTTGCGGGCCCGATCCTTTACCTCGAGGTGCCGCCGGTAGTGGGCTTCTCGCTGGGCCTTGTGCTGTCTCTCCTGCTCCTCCCACTGCCGATCCAGCTGGGCCTGGTATTCTTCCCAGCTAAAGGCCTCCACCATCTCCCCTTCCCGCGTCTTCACCCTGGGGAACCCCATGATGTTCGATCCCGGGTTCACCGAGCGGCATATGGTGCGCTCGGCGTAGACCTCGCCTGGCATGGTAATCGGCGAGATCGGGGCCTTGTGGAAATGCTCCATGCCGGTGGCCCGGTCCCAGTGTGGATGGGGCCTGCGAGCATGAGGCCCGGGGGAAGGGGGTGCCGCAATGAAGCCTATCAGCAGGTCCTCCGCCTGCGGGACGGGGTCAGCAGACACACCGGCCGAGGCGTCTTCCTCCGTTGCAATCCCGCAGTCTGGGTCTGAGCAGCCGGCCATGGCGTCCTCCACGTGGGTCACTCCCTGGTCTCTTTCCCGCTCTCTCCTTCGTGGGCGGTTTCGTTTCTTGTTTCTCCGCCCTCCATTGAGGATCAGGAGGCGGATCTCAGCTGCTGACGGACACGTCCTCAAGGTACAGAAATATTTAAACTGGGCGGCCATTATCTTTCGCGCTCTTCAGTTCTTTCACGCCCACTTCCACGCCCTTCTTCTTCTCCTGCTCTCATTGTGGCGCGGCAATGGCGACGGTTTTGGCGGGAAATCTTGCAGCAATCAGCAATACACAGTCTTTGCAATAAATCACAGTCCAAACATGTTTCAATCACAGTTCCAAGGCACACATGACCTTCTTCTCAGGCTTAAGTACGATCCTGTTCGTGACGCCAAGTTGGAGTGCCCCCAGACACAGGGCCACGAGTTCTCGGTATCGGGCCTCTCTGGTTCGGTTCTGAGGCTGTCACGGTGGCTAGACCCGGTCCGTGACCCTGCTAAGGGGCGTCCAATAAAAGGTGATGGTGTGAGGTACAGTCAATGACGAGGACACAATGTTGCAGTCTCTTTACCTCTTTACTGAAGACTTCAGGATCCTCAATCCAGAGCACGCTTAACAGGGCTATCTGAGACCGGCCGGTCCGATGGGCACTTCCTGAGTTCTCTTTGCAGGTGGAAATCAGTGCCTACCACTAGTGCCTGTGTGTTGTAGTGCTATCCTGCTGAGCATTCAGAATAGTCCTCACAACTGCTGTTCTCGCTCGTTCGTTCTCTACAGCTTTCTCTCTCTTTAGTTCCAGATGTTACTAGTTTCTCGTCCCCCAGTATGTTATGGCTAGGACGCACCCGTATGACGGGAAGGCTCGGAGCTCTTCTGGGACCCTAGAGACGCCCCTCTCCACGCGTTGCCCCCTATGTCTTCGTAGGAAATTTAAGGTAGACAGCCAACCTATAATTAACTGTCTTGCGGAGTTCGAAGTAAGGCCTAGAGTCAGTTATTCCCGCGGTGTTCCGGCCACCGGCTACGCGCCTCAGTAGGATGTTGCCTCGGTCTCACGGCACGACTCCTACTGGTTCTCCTTTGTGCTTGATCTCGTTTCTCACTGTTCCACAATATCCTTCCCTTCGTGTCTCTCTCTTAGGATACCACCGCGGGGTGTGCAGGCGCGGTTCCGTTACGTTCTGCTCTGTTTGCTAGGCACCTGCCAGGTTCCCACGCCTGATAGGGACCCCCCTGTGTCTTCTCCCTGCAACACCCCCTGCCACAGGATGTTGCCTGAATCCAACCCAGTCAGCTTCTGACTAACTTCCTATCCAACCCCTAGTTTTACCAGTGTGAGAAGTGGGCCAATAAATAAAGTCTTTTGCTCCCCCTAGTGGCGGGAGTGTGAAGTGTAATGTGTTCTGGTGATACCTGGTCAGGAGAACTCCTTAGTGCCATCAGACGTACCATCATACCCCTTAGTGGCAGAGTGTCATACTGCAACGACCAGATCTCTGGGGCGCTGCAGAATACCTTTTCAGGCATTGCACGCTGTGCTACTTTCACCGGATGGCCACGCTATCCTACAACTGTTTTTGTTTTTGACAAACATTTTTGGCCTGATACGGGCCTGCCAGATGTCAGCTTTTGCGATGTAGATGGCTGCTGCGGATCATCCTCCACCGCTTCTGAGCTACTGGCAGCGGCACCCTCTTACCCCAATGGCTGCCAATCTGGGTCAACAACTGGGTCATCTATCACCTCCTCTTCAATGTCATGTGCACCTTCCTCTGTGTCACCGTGTAAGGTGCTATAGCGTTCGTGACGGGGCACCATAGTCTCATCAGAGTCAGATTCTGGCTCAGTACACTGCGAGGGCAATGTAGTGATCTGAGTCAATGGAACAGCATTATAATCTAGCTTTGGCTGTGCATCAGTGCACTCCATGTCCGATTCATCTTGTAATGGGCAGTTAACAATTTCCCTTTCTAACCCAGGCACGGTATGTGTAAAGAGCTCCATGGAGCTGTAGTGTCGCCTGATGCATCCTTCACTTTTGATTTGAGTGAAGGACACAAGGAAACATCTTGTTCCTGACCGGGAGCATCCACTGACGACTCGCTGCTTTTATATTTGAAACTTTCTGAAGAGGAGGCGAAAGAGCTAGAGGCTGAGTCATCAAGGAAAGCCAAAACTTTTTCCTGCTGCTCCGGCTTTAAAAGCTTTTTTCCTACTCCCAGATAAGGGAGCCATCGAGGCCTTGTGTAGCCAGACGATGACGCTGGCTCAACACCTCCAGACTTAGGTGCTATTGTGCTTTTGCCACCACAACCAGATGCACCATCACCACCATCAGTACCAGCTCGCAACCACCGACCACGGCCTCTTCCACCTGACTTCCTCATTTTTTGGAAAATCTAACCAAAATAACAACTGTTATATGGTACTGTAAAACAAGGTAGAAGGTGTATATAAACTTGTTGAGAATTTAAATCTCCCTTTTTTTTGGGACACTGAACCAAAACTCAGGCCCTGTGCATAAAACAACACAATGTAAGTGGCAGAAAGTGGCTGGCTGATATACGACAAACTAACAGGACAGAAGTATATCCACTTTGTGAGAATTTGAATCTCACTTTTTTGGGGGAGACTGAACCAAAACTCAGGCCCAGTGTATATAGCAACGCAAACTAAGTGGCAGAAATTGGCTGGCTGACATACGACAAACTAACAGGACTGAAGTATATCCACTTTGTGAGAATTTGAATCTCACCTTTTTGGGGGGTAGACTGAACCAAAACTCAGGCCCAGTATATAAAACAACACAATGTAAGTGGCAGAAAGTGGCTGGAAGATATATGAAAAAATACAAGGACTGTAGTACAATTTCAATCTCCCTACAATGATCTCAGGAAAAGTATGGCAGGCAGTAATAAAAAGGACTGCTGCACACAAAAGTGTGGACAAATAAACAAGATAACTGTGCAGAAAGGCGCAACAGGAATTTTGTTTTTAAAAAAGCAGTTGGTTTGCACAGCGGCGTGCAAACAGCAATGCGGCTATCAGGGAGCCTTATAAGGCAGCCTAATAAGCTACAGAGCTGATGCACAAAAATATAGCCTCCACTGTCCCTGCAAACAAATGGTGGTGTTGGACAGTGGAAATTGCTACAGCACAAGCAGTTTCGGGGCTTACTCTTCCCTCCCTAACTATATCCCTTCTTCTGATGCAGCTGAGGCAACCTCTCCCTATGCTAAGATCGGCAGAAGTAAGATGGCGGCCAGCGTATACGCCCCTTTATAGCCCCTGTGACGCCGCAGAAAGCCAGCCAATCACTGTCATGCCCTTCTCTAAGATGGTGGGGACCGAGACCTATGTCATCACGCTGCCCACACTCTGTGTCCTCCTTCATTGGCTGAAAAATGGCGCTGAAAGCGTCATACTAAACGCGACTTTTGCGCACAGATCGGCGACCTCATGGCCGATCCCACACTAGGATCGGGTTGGGTTTCTGAAACCCGACTTTGCCGAAAGTCGGCGATTGTTGAATTTGTCCGATCCGTTTCGCTCAACCCTAATGAGGGCTGTCGTGGAAATACCACACTGGCAAATATGTGGCCTTTTTATTTTTTATGCTAGATAGTGCTGTATATAATTAGAGTAAAGGACAGCAAAAAAGTGGTCCACCGGCCTACAATGCCCAAACGTGGAGCACGCAGATATATGAGGGCTGTCACGGAAATACCAAACTAGCAAATATGTGGCCTGTTTTTTTTTTAAATGCCAAATATTGCTGTATATAAATAGAGTGACAGACAGCAAAAACAGTAGAAAAATGGACTACAATGTCTAAACTTGGAGCACGCAGATGTATGAGGGCTATCACGGAAATACCACACTGGCAAATACTGTATGTGGCCTAATTTTTTTTAAACCACAGAAAAACAGAACCCTAAAAGCATTTTTTTATTCATAAATATTTAAAAAGATCAACACTAGACAAATACATAAATTACCATCACAAAACTTAAATTGGGTATTGGTACAAGGGTACTAATCTGGAAAGTGCCAGGTTAAAGATAATGGTACACAAACCTAATGTGGCCCTAATACAGTCCTACACACGCTGTACCTTCCTGACAGTGGAGGTTGGCACCCTAAGTTCGACACGGCGCCCCCACGCCGCGACGGCTGTCCCTTCTATCCCTGAAGGCCCTGTCAGCTACCCAACCCAAAACCCACCACCATGCACACAAATAGTTAATTCCTTTGGCTATAAAAATATATAAATAGCCTCTCCTAAGACAGAAAATAGAAATAAACCCTTTAGTATTCACTAGAGTTTATTGGGAGTTGCCAAACAGTGTCCATTCAAGGACTACAAATTGCCCTCATATTAAAGGTTCATGCTGTAACTGTCATTGGCATGACTAAGAAAAAGAGCAAATCCAAGATGACTATGTATATATTGTCCTTCAATTTCAAAATAACATCCAGATCTACTCTTTAGTAAATTGTGAGCCAACGGAATAGAAATAGTTTCATAGCAAGCTCTGGTACAGTCCAATAGATATATGCATTCACCAAGTTCTCCTGGTACCGCTGTGCCACATATAGTATCAAATCTATTGCCATAAATGTTTGTGGCCAGCAAGCTATAGAAACTAAAACAAGTTACTTATCTGAGTCACGTAAATTGACATGCACTTTAGGTCACTATGGCTTTGCCTCTATTGATGGTCCCCTGATGAGCCCCTATATCAGGAGGGGGTGAAACGCGTAGGAACGTGGACTATGAAACAATTTACGTGACTCAATTTACGTGCATATATCTATTGGACTGTACCAGAGCTTGCTATGAAACTATTTCTATTCCTTTGGCTCACAATTTACTAAAGAGTAGATCTGGATGTTATTTTGAAATTGAAGGACAATATATACATAGTCATCTTGGATTTGCTCTTTTTCTTAGTCATGCCAATGACAGTTACAGCATGAGCCTTTAATATGAGGGCAATTTGTAGTCCTTGAATGGACACTGTTTGGCAACTCCCAATAAACTCTAGTGAATACTAAAGGGTTTATTTCTATTTTCTATCTTAGGAGAGGCTATTTATATATTTTTATAACCAAAGGAATTAACTATTTGTGTGCATGGTGGTGGGTTTTGGGTTGGGTAGCTGACAGGGCCTTCAGGGATAGAAGGGACAGCCGTCGCGGAGTGGGGGCGCCGTGTCAAACTTAGGGTGCCAACCTCCACTGTCAGGAAGGTACAGCATGTGTAGGACTGTATTAGGGCCACATTAGGTTTGTGTACCATTATCTTTAATTTGGCACTTTCCAGATAAGTACCCTTGTACCAATACCCAATTTCAGTTTGGTGATGGTAATTTATGTATTTGTCTAGTGTTCATCATTTGGTCTTTTTAAATATTTATGAATAGAAAATGCTTTTAGGGTTTTGTTTTTCTGTGGTTTAGTTTATTTCCAATATACCCTAGTTACCATTTAGGTTGGTTTCTGCCTAATTTAAAAAAAAATGCCAAATAGTGCTGCATATAATTAGACTAACAGAGAGCAAAAACAGTGGCAAAACGGCCTGCAATGCCAAAACTTGGAGCACGCAGATATATGAGTGCTGTCAAGGAAATACCACACTGGCAAATATGTGGCCTTTTTAGATTTTTTATGCTAAATAGTGCTGTATATAATTACAGTATCAGACAGCAGAAAAAGTGGTCCACCGGCCTACAATGCTCAAACTTGGAGAACGCAGATATATGAGGGCTGTTGCGGAAATACCACACTGGCAAATATGTGGCTTTTTTATATTTTTTATGCTAAATAGTGCTGTATATAATTAGAGTAAAGGACAGCAAAAAAGTGGTCCACCGGCCTACAATGACCAAACTTGGAGCTCGCAGATATATGAGGGCTGTCCCAGAAATACCAAACTGGCAAATATGTGGCCTTTTTTAATTTTTTATGCTAAATAGTGCTGTATATAATTAGAAAATGTACAATACGAATTGTGGCCTAAAGTGATGTACGAGAGGGAGGCGTTTCGCCAACTTAATAATGCTGTATGTTATAAAAAAACTTACGTACAATCCCCTCTCGGCATTTAGTGCAAAACTTGAGTTAATTCTCAAAAAAGCAGTGGACGACGACATTGTCACCCAAGACCTGGCTTCGGCACTACTAGTTAAGGATCCGACTGTCCCCACACTGTATCTTCTCCCTAAGGTCCATAAGGATATTAAGTCACCACCCGGCCGACCTATCGTATCTGGGAGGGGGAACTTTTTGGAGCAAGTGAATAGGTGGATTGATTACCATCTGCAGCCTCTGGTGCTTGGCCTTCCTTCTTTCTTGAGGGATACTGGGGACTTGCTGCGCAGGGTCGACGGCCTGTGCTTAGGGGGTGATACTCTTCTGGCTTCAGTTGATGTTGAGTCCCTATATACTAATATCCGTCATTGTGATGGGCTGCGGGCTGTCAGATTTTTTCTTAGTACATCTATGCTTTCTGTAGCCATGAGGGACCTCATCCTGGAGCTATTGGAGTTCACCCTTACACACAACTTTTTTGTGTTTAAGGGATCCTTCTACCTACAGCTCCAGGGCACCGCAATGGGTGCGGCCTTTGCGCCGGCCTATGCTGGGTTGTTCCTGGGGCTGTGGGAGAGGGATCTCTTCCTGTCTGACAAAGAGGGGTCGGTGGATCGTGTCCTGTTGTGGACGCGATACATTGACGATATCTTCTTTGTCTGGCAGGGCACTGCCGTCGACCTTGCGCAGTTTGTCTCCTCTTTGAACAGCAATGATCTTAATATACGTCTTACCCCGGTGTGGGACGCTGAGAGAATTGATTTTCTCGATGTTACCATCCGTAAGGATAGACGGGGCCTTCTCCAGACAGATATTTTTCGTAAGCAAACAGCCACCAACACCTTGTTGCATGCTTCTTCCTGTCATCCGCACCATATGATTCAGGCAGTTCCAGTGGGCCAGTTCCTCCGGCTCCGTCGGATTTGTTCCACTGATGCCGATTTTGAGTTACGAGCGGAGGAACTAAGACAACGCTTCCTGTCTAGGGGATATAGTGGCCGGTGTGTTAAGAGAGCGTACCACCGTGCTAAATATGCTAACCGTAATGAGTTATTATATAATAAAGCCACAAATAAATCTGTTGGGAATAGTACGGTTAGATTTATTACATCCTATAACCCTCAACATGCTAAGCTACGGCTGGCCCTTAAAAATGCCTGGCCCATCTTAAAGGTTGATCCAATCATTAAAAACTTCCTCCCGGATAATCCTCCAATTGCGTTCAGACGTGCTAAAAATTTGCGAGATCAATTGACGCAGAGCCACTATGTTGGGGAAAATACATCTACTTTTCTGGATGGCATGCGGCAGGGTGGCTGTGTTCCGTGCGGGAGGTGTGTCGCCTGCCCTAACATTGATAAGTGTACAACATTTGCTACTTCTGATGGTATGAAGCAATTCACCATCAGACAACGCATTTCTTGTATATCCCGTTATGTTGTATACTATGCCACGTGCCCGTGCGGCCTGATCTATGTGGGTCTGACCACACGGCAGTTGAAGGTACGGGTACGTGAGCACGTGTTGGGTATACAGGCGGCAGCCTCCTGCGCGGACGTGGCCACCCTTAAGACCTTACCGCGCCATTTTAGAGAATTCCACCATAGTGATAGTACTTTATTGCGCGTCCGTGGCATTGATCTCTTACATATTAACATCAGAGGGGGAAATTTGGCCAAACGTCTGGCGCAATTGGAAACGAGGTGGATATGGACATTGCGGACAACCCACCCTCATGGATTGAATGAGAATATCTCATTTGCGCCCTTTCTGTGATCTTCCTTCGTGATTATTGAGTATTCTTGTTCTCATCTCAAGTGTTACGTACATTGTTTTTAATTTGTTTTTATTTTTCGGGATTTAATTATTTTGTGTTTATTGTTATTTAGGTTGATCTACATTGATGCTATTGATATGGATAGGTGAAGATATACCTGAATAACGTCATGCCAGCGGGATACGTGTCAGCTCATCTGTCGCCTTGTTTGTTTGTTTATGCATGTTTTATGTTATCCGTATTTATTTACTATATTGGTGTATATGTAGTTTGCATTGGGTTTTCCTTGTTTGGGGGTTTTTGTTTGTATTATTTATGTATGTATTTCTTGTTATTCTCTGTTATTCTGCTTTGGTGTTATCATTATTATTTTTTGTTATACATATTATTTGGTATATTGTGTAAATATGTGGAGCAGTGATGAATTCATGTTTATCTATTGAGAGATGTTGTTTTATGAGGGTTTTTCCCTCTGTATGTGCTCCTTTGTTAGGGTCCGGCTTTCTCCCCTGTTTACTCTGCCCTGTCGCGTTCATGTGGGCACTGCTCCTGCAGTCTGCGGCCGCGGCGTCCCCGTCGCCATGGATACCGGATCACGTGGGCCCGCGTGTTTCCGGTTCCGGTTGGCGACGTGTGTGCCGTGGTTGGCAACAGCCGCTGACGCCGGCGTCCACGCTTCCGCATGGGGCTGTATCACGTGTTTTTACACGTGTTTCCGGCTCCGGCGGGTGGGGGTGGCTCCGTGGTCGGCGGCATCTGCGGATGTGGCGTCTCTGAATGCGCAGGTGATTATTTCTGGGTTGGCTCTACTAGAGAATGTGTGTATATATAGATGGCTGTCTCTGTTTGTTCCCTGCGCCCCCTGAGGAAGGAGCCGGTCTGTGGCTCCGAAACGCGCGTCGGGGTGGGCTCTGGGTCCCCCGTTGCCAGGCATACCAGGTATAGTGTGGTACTTATTGTTTGCTGCCTAGTTGGATATCGGGTCATGGTACCAGCATTATAACTGTATATATATACATACTGTGCCCATACTTATGGATTGATATCCTTTATTACTGGAGTTGGTATGCTTTGTCTATGGGTGGGATCTTGGGCCCTTTTGTGTTATGTATTATCACTTGAGTTCTTTGTCTCCATACTTGTGTCCTCTGTATCTGTTCTGGTACAATTCGTATTGTACATTTTTTATTGTATATTAATAAAGTTTATATTTTTATGGGATTTTTTCTGCTTTTTTGTGGTGATTAGGATACTGGTAGGTTCGCAGCTGTCCCTATATAGTCCTTGACGTACATACATGGGGTATTTTCTTGTGTTATTTATACTTACATCAGTGCATATTCTATTTTCCCTGTATGTAAAATGCGAGTTACAACTCTATTATCTATCTTGTATATAATTAGAGTAAAGGACAGCAAAAAAGTGGTCCACTGGCCTACAATGCCCAAACGTGGAGCACGCAGATATATGAGGGCTGTCACGGCAGTACCACACTGGCAAATATGTGGAATGTTATTTTTTTAAATGTCAAATAGTTCTGTATATATTTACAGTATCAGACAGCAAAAAAAGTGGTCCACCTGCCTACAATGCTCAAACTTGGAGCACGCAGATATATGAGGGCTGTCACGGAAATACCAAACTGGCAAAAATGTGGCCTGTTCTTTTTTAAATGCCAAATATTGCTGTATATAAATAGAGTAACAGATAGCAAAAACAGTGGCAAAATGGACTACAATGTCTAAACTTGGAGCACGCAGATGTATGAGGGCTATCACGGAAATACCACACTGGCAAATATGTGGACTTTTTATACTTTTTATTCTAAACAGTGCGGTATATAATTAGAGTAACAGACAGCAAAAAAAGTGGTACACCGGCCTACAATGCCTAAATTTGGAGCATGCAGATATATGAGGGCTCTCACGGAAAACCACACTGGCAAATAAGTGGCCTAATTTTTTTTTAAATGCCAAATAGTGCTGTATATAATTAGACTTACAGACAGCAAAAACAGTGGCACACCGGCCTACAATGCCAAAACTTGGTGCACGCAGATATATGAGTGCTGTCACGGAAATACCACACTGGCAAATATGTGGCCTTTTTATATTTTTGATGCTAAATAGTGCTGTATATAATTAGAGTAACAGACAGCAAAAAAGTGGTCCCCAGGCCTACAATGCCGAAAACTGGAGCACGCAGATATATGAGGGTTGTCACGGAAATACCACACTGGTTAATATGTGGCTTTTTTAGATTTTTTATGCTAAATAGTGCTCTATATATTTACAGTATCAGACAGCAAAAAAGTGGTCCACCGGCCTACAATGCCCAAACTTGATGTTAGGGCTAGCAAAACGCACCGAGTAAATATAGATGTTTTTATTGTTATTGGTGCGTTCGCAGCCCGGGGTCCACCGTGTTGGAGAACCTGCTGCTAGCAAACGGTGGCACTATATGGCGGGATGGACTAACTCAGTTAATTCACCGAATAGCCGTGAAAGCAAAGCACTGTGCCCTGTTAGACTTCACAGAGGCACAGGCTAACTGCCCAAACAGAGAGCAGTCAGTGGTCACGCATGCACACAAAACTCGCCGGAGGTGCCAGCATTCTAGGGGCTTATTTCAGCCAGGTCCCTGAACACACTCTTACGTGACCACACTGGCGCAAAGCACTTAACTTGGAACAATACTAGCGCATGGCCGTGCAGCCATGCGAGTCTTACATAGTTGCAGCACGTGCAGGGCCTTCCTAGAAGGACCAATGAGAGGCTACCACAAAGCCAGAGCACCTACAGGGCCTTCCTGGAAGGACCAATGGACTTAGCTGCAGTATCTGACCATGTGACCCTCGATCTCCACTGAGAGATCTTACTCTGGGCATGCTCAGAACGAGAAAAGCAGGACTTAGTCCCACAAGTGTCTGCTCGCCGCTGCCCAGCACTGGCTTCAATGGCAGAAGCAGAAAAAGCAGCAGTAACTCTTTGTACAGAGTGGGACTGAGGAAGACGCTGGGACTGACGTCTCCGCTGAGCAGGCTCCACTGCAGCAGGAGAAGAATGGGAGACCGCAGCGGAGATGCCCTGAGATTCCCCCTGTGCAGAGGCGGGAACTCGACCCCTAACATTACCCCCCTCCCAGGGCCCCCCTCCTTGGGCCTCGCTACGTTCGAAGGCAGCAATGAGTTGCGGAGCCCGAATGTGCTCAGCAGGCTCCCAGGACCTATCCTCAGGATCGTAACCCTTCCAGTCCACCAAATAAAATGTTTTGCCACAAACCACCTTGCACTCCAAAATAGCATTCACCTCGTAATCATCCGTAGATGAACCCGATGTCCCGGCAGATGACTTAGAAAACCAGGACATGTATACGGGCTTAAGGAGGGACACATGAAAGGTGTCGGTGATACCTAGGCGTGGAGGAAGGGCTAGGTGGTAGACCACAGGATTAACCTGTTCGAGGATGTTGAAGGGACCCAAGTAGCGAGGAGTAAACTTAGTGGACTCAGCACGCAGCCTGATGTTACGAGTGGAGAGCCACACTAAGTCGCCAGGAGCAAAGGTCGGGGCAGGGTGCCAATGTGCATCGGCGGAGGACCTCATCCTCTCCTTGGAGGCCCAGATGGCATCCTGAGTGCGGTCCCAAATGTCTCGTCCCTCCACTGCCCAGTCTGCCACCCTGGAGTCAGCAGGGACACGGGCATAGGCACAGGAACCCGCGGATGCTGGCTGTAATTAAGGAGGAAAGGAGTCTGACCGGTGGAGTTGGCTGCAGCGTTGTTAAGGGCAAACTCTGCCCACAGTAACAAGGATGCCCAGTCATCCTGCCTGGCAGAAACAAAATGTCGTAAATAAGTGACCAGAGTCTGATTGGCTCTCTCAACCAACCCATTCGTCTCGGGATGATAAGCCGAGGAGAGATTTAACTCAATACTGAGTAGACAACAAAGCTCCCTCCAGAATCGAGACGGAAACTGGGGACCCCGGTCACTTACAATCTTGTCCGGCATACCGTGTAAGCGAAAGATATGCTTGATGAACAAAGCTGCCAGAGCCCGTGCAGAAGGTAGCCAAGTGGAAGAGGCACCAAATGAACCATTTTGGAAAAATGGTCGGTGATCACCCAGATAATGGTGCAGCTACGAGACTTGGGTAAGCCCACCACAAAGTCCATCCCGACCATCTCCCAGGGCCTGTCCACCACCGGCAGAGGGTAAAGCAAACCAGCTGGCCATTGCCGAGGGGACTTGTTCTTGGCGCAAGAGACACATGCCCAAACATAGTCTGCGACATCACGAGCCATATGTGGCCACCAGTATGTCTTCGCCAGTAACTCAGATGTCCTTTTGGAACCAAAATGTCCACCGACCCTGGATGAGTGTGCCCAAGAGAGAACCTCCGGTCGCAAACTGGATGGTACAAAAGTCTTGCCCGGAGGCACAGACTCTAACGAAACTAGGGCCACAATTCTCAGGCTCTCGGTGGGGACATTAAGCCGAGGCTCCTCTTCCTCCTCCACAGATGACACAACGGAGCGAGAGAGAGCGTCGGCACGAATGTTCTTCTCCCCAAAAAGAAAATGGAGGGTGAAATGAAACCGGGAGAAGAACAAGGACCATCTGGCCTGGCGAGAATTTAACCGCTGGGCTGTCTGCAGGTACACCAAATTTTTATGGTCTTTGAAGACTTGGAAGTGAAAACGAGCTCCCTCCAAGTGATGTCTCCACTCCGAGAAAGCCATCTTCATGGCTAGCAACTCCCTGTCCCCGATGGAATAATTCCTCTCTGCTGGTGAGAAGGTTTTAGAAAAGAAGAAGCCAGGATGCTTCCGACCTTGAGCATCCTTTTGGAAGAGGATTGCTCCAGCACCAACAGATGAGGCATCCACCTCCATGATAAATGGCTTATCTACATTGGGGCGATGTAGGATTGGAGCGCTAGCGAAGTGTGACTTTATGGAGTTAAAGGCCTTGGAGACCTCCTCAGACCACAATTTGGGATTTGCCCCCTTCTAGGTGAGGGCAACCAAGGAAGCTACCAAAGTTGAGAAGTGCGGAAAGAACTGGCGATAAGAGAATGGGGTTCCTGCCAGTCCATCACGGCCTGTAGTTTGGCAGGATCCATTGCCAATCCCTGGGCGGAGATGATATAGCATAGGAAAGGTAAGGACTCCTGCTCGAACATACACTTCTCCAACTTGGCATAGAGGGAGTTTGCCCGTAGGAGGTCGAAGACTTTGCAAACATCTCTTTGGTGGGAGTCAATATCTGGAGAGTAGATGAGAATATCATTCAGATAGACTACGACCGAGGTGGAGAGCATATCCCGGAAGATGTCATTCACAAAGTCTTGGAAAACGGCTGGGGCATTACAGAGCCCGAAGGGCATCACCAGATATTCATAGTGCCCATCCCTGATGTTAAAAGCCATCTTCCATTCGTCCCCCTCACGGATGCGAATCAGGTTGTAAGCACCCCGCAGATCTATTTTAGTAAATACCCTTGCTCCCCGAAGCCTATCAAAGAGCCCAGATATCAAGGGCAAAGGATACTTATTCTTAACGGTGATGGCGTTAAGACCCCTGTAGTCTATGCATGGACGCAATTCCCCATTCTTCTTCTGCACGAAGAAGAACCCTGCCCCAGCAGGTGACACTGACTTCCTAATGAATCCTCTTGACAGATTTTCCTGGATGTACTGTGACATTGCCTCCATCTCCGGGAGAGATAACGGATAGATTCGAACCCGGGGAGGCTCAGCACCAGGCAAGAGATCAATAGGACAGTCATAGGGGCGATGGGGCGGAAGGGTCTCCGCCGCCTTTTTGGAGAACACGTCTGCATAAGACCAATATTGCTTGGGGAGAGAGGATAGATCTGCGGGTACCTCTGTAGTAGCAACCTGAACGCACTCCCTCTGATACCTACCCCCACAAGATTCACCCCATCCCAGAATTCTGCCTGAGGACCACTCGATATGAGGCGAGTGGTACCGTAGCCAAGGTATCCCCAACAGGACCTCATCAATTCCCTCAGGAATGACGAGCAGATATATAATCTCCTGATGGGATGGCGACATGGACAGAGTAAAAGGGATTGTCTGGTGTGTTTTCTGTGAGGGCAATGTCGACCCATTCACCACTCGTACCGTTACTGGTTGAGCTAGCATAACCAGGGGTATTGCGTGACGTTGGGCGAAGGGAGAAGACATAAAATTGCCCTCTGCCCCAGAATCCACGCAGAGCTCTACTGAGTGGGAGGATGAGCCTATAATAATTGTCCCCTTAAAGGATAATTTGGAGGCAAACGTTGCCGTGTCTAGTGTACCTCCACCTACTACCACTAGACGCTGACGGTTCCTCGACCGCTGGGGACATCTGGTGGCAAGCTGTCCTGACTGCTGGCAAACATGACAGACCTTGAGTGCACAAGCGGTCAGGGACTTAGATCCGCTCGTGACACTTCCATGGCCTCATGTGACTCAGGAACCAGGACCAGAGATTCCAGAGGTTTGGCGAAGGTAGGAGCCAGCCGAAACCTCTGCCTACACTGGGCTCGCTCTAACCTCCACTCGTTAAAACGGAGGTCAATACGAGTAGAGACAGTTATTAACTCCTCCAGTGTGGCAGGAATCTCCCTAGTAGCTAGAACGTCCTTCACGTGATCAGCCAGCCCCCTCCAAAATATGGGGATAAGAGCTTTATCCGACCACTCCAGCTCAGAAGCAAAAGTGCGGAAGTGGACGGCAAAATGGCTGACCAAGGACTCACCCTGAGTTAATGCCAGCAGTAGGAGTGCCGTATCATGGGTGACATGAGGTCCTAAAAAGACCGGTTTCAGAGTGCTCAGGAACAGTGGAGCACTCTGCACCACATGATCGCCACGCTCCCACGGCGGCATAGCCCATTCCAACGCCCTGTCCGATAAGAGAGACACAATAAATCCCACTTTAGCCCGCTCTGTGGGAAAACGTGCAGCCAGGAGCTCGAGGTGAATAGAGCACTGACTCACGAATCCCCTACAAGATTTGTTATCTCCAGAAAATTATTCTTGCAGCGCGAGGCGAGATGTCGGAACAGGGGTGGCAGTGGACAAGGTTGCTGCACCCACGCTAGCAGCCTGTACAGCAACTGCGGTAACATCCACAGCTGAGGTTGAGCTCTCGAGAGCCACCAACCTACCCTCCAGCTACTGGATATACCGCAAGGATTGCTGAATGTCCGCCATTTACTAGCCAGACCCTGGCGCTAGTATTCTGCTAGGGCTAGCGGAATGCACCGAGTAAATATAGATGTTTTTATTGTTATTGGTGCGTTCGCAGCCCGGGGTCCACCGTGCAGGAGAACCTGCTGCTAGCAAACGGCGGCACTATATGGCGGGATGGACTAACTCAGTTAATTCACCGAGTAGCCGTGAAAGCAAAGCACTGTGCCCTGTTAGACTTCACAGAGGCACAGGCTAACTGCCCAAACAGAGAGCAGTCAGTGGTCACGCATGCACACAAAACTCCTCGCCGGAGGTGCCCGCATTCTTGGGGCTTATTTCAGCCGGGTCCCTGAACACACTCTTACATGACCACACTGGCGCAAAGCACTTAACTTTCAAAATACTTTCAGTTTGGTGATGGTAATTTATGTATTTGTCTAGTGTTCATCATTTGGTCTTTTTAAATATTTATGAATAAAAAATGCTTTTAGGGTTTTGTTTTTCTGTGGTTTAGTTTATTTCCAATATACCCTAGTTACCATTTAGGTTGGTTTCTGCCTAATTTTTAAAAAAATGCCAAATAGTGCTGTACATAATTAGACTAACAGAGAGCAAAAACAGTGGCAAAACGGCCTGCAATGCCAAAACTTGGAGCATGCAGATATATGAGTGCTGTCAAGGAAATACCACACTCGCAATATGTGGCCTTTTTAGATTTTTTATGCTAAATAGTGCTGTATATAATTACAGTATCAGACAGCAAAAAAAGTGGTCCACCGACCTACAATGCTCAAACTTGAAGAACGCAGATATATGAGGGCTGTCGCGGAAATACCACACTGACAAATATGTGGCCTGTATTTTTTTTAAATGCCAAAAAGTGCTGTATATAATTAGAGTAACAGAGAGCAAAAACAGTGGTCCACCGGCCTACAATGACCAAACTTGGAGCTCGCAGATATATGAGGGCTGTCACGGCAGTACCACACTGGCAAATAAGTTGCCTGTTTTGTTTTTTTTAAATGCCAAATTGTGCTGTATATATTTACAGTATCAGACAGCAAAAAAAGTGGTCCACCGGCCTACAATGCTCAAACTTGGAACACACAGATATATGAGGGCTGTCACGGAAATACTACACTGGCAAATATGTGGCCTGTTTTTTTTTTAACAGAAAAATCGATGAATCCAGCAGGAATGTAGTAAAATCACTAAATTTATTTCTTCATTTTTTTAAAAAAAGGAAAGGGTTGTATCCTATGGTACACCACTTGTAAATAAGTATAATTTCTTACAGCATTATGCATACATGGCAGCGTTCTTCCGACGCGTTTCGACTAACCATGATTAAGACGTTAGTCGAAACGCGTCGGAAGAACGCTGCCATGTGTGCATAATGCTGTAAGAAATTATACTTATTTACAAGTGGTGTACCATAGGATACAACCCTTTCCTTTTTTAAAAAAAAATGAAATAAATTTAGTGATTTTACTACATTCCTGCTGGATTCATCGATTTTTCTGTGGACTGAGTGCTCAACTTTTCCGTGCAGGAACAGGTGTAGAATAGCGGATATTCAGGTGAGCTGACTATCTTTTGTTTTTTTGTGTTTTTTTTAAAATGCCAAATAGTGCTGTATATAATTAGAGATACAGACAGCAAAAACAGTGGTACACTGGCCTACACTGCCCAAACTTGGAGCACACAGATAGATATATGAGGGCTGTCACGAAAATGCCACACTGGCAAATATGTGGCCTTTTTATTTTTTTTATGCTTAATAGTGCTGTATATAATTAGAGTAACAGACAGCAAAGAAAGTGGTCCACTGGCGTACAATGCCCAAACTTGGAGCACGCAGATTTTAAACGCCAATTATTGCTTTATATAATTATAGTAACAGACAGCAAAAACAGTGGCAAAACGGCCTAAAATGCCCAAACTTGGAGCATGCAGATATATGAGGCCTTTTTGGTGAATTTAAAACACACAAAAAAAAATTTGTAGAACAAGGCTAGCACACACAACTATGCTATGTATGCCTGAAAACTATGATTTTTCAACAGGCCTCTGTCTGACAGAACAGACTGTATATTTTTTTTGGGGGGGGTTAATTTTTTTGGGGAAAAAAAGCAACTAGGTATATAGTAAAGAAGCTGCAGCAGCAGCAGACAGTTTTGGAGCTTTGGGAGAGATGCAGTGAAAGCTATGTACTCACATACAGTGCCTGCAAGCCTTGCACTGATGTGGATATGTTGTGCCCTGCCTAGCGCTGCAATATTGGGATGGAAGAATTAGCCCTAAAAGGGACTGTTGATTTATCAGGAGTTGTGGATTTAAGAGTTGCAGACCTACACTAACTATAAAAACCACGATTCTGACCCTATCTCGGCAGCAGCTCTCCCTATTCTCTCTGAATCCGGAGCAGAATGCGGCCAGCAGGGCGGCGCCAGGTATCTTATACTCGTGATGATGCTGTGTGGCCAAGCCAATCACTGCACGTCCACAACAAAGATGGATGTGGCATTTCATGGTCTGGCAGACAATCCTTGCAGCGTGAATGGGTCTCTAAAGTCTGCCAAAAATGCTGGGTGGAGACACCAGTTACTGCCGAATAATCCCGGAAATGCACAGAGCATAGTGATACTCGGGCAAGTAACGAGTAGTGGCGAGCATGTTTGTTCATTACTAGATTGCACCAGCCAAACTAAAAACACTGTCAGACAGCACACTTGCAGCAGGGCATGGCAGCTCCCCCAAGGCGTAGAAGGAGAGGTTGGACCAAATGTGGAGTTTGACAACCAATAGTTAAAGGGCACTGAAGAATAAGGAAGGACACTGGTAAGGTCACTTAAGTAGTCTTTCAACATCTTGGTCAACTTGTCCCTCCTCGTCATAGTTACTCCCATAGATAGTCCTTGCTGATGTGACGGTCTCATGAAAATGTGTCAGTTGTGGACATTTCCCCCCACCTGAGTTGCACCTGGTGTGCATGGCCCTCCCCTGTAATCCTTGAGGGTGAAAAAAGCTGGTACCTCTGCCAGCAGCGGTGCCTGAGGGTAATCTTTTTGCTAGTCTTCCACAACGGCCCTCTGGCATACATGCACTGAAAATGACATGAACATGAGAGAAGCAAATTTCTTCTTGTACTGTAGGTCAGGAAAGGTGCACAGCCAGTATTTCATGTTGTACAAAATGTGTTTCACGCAAGGGTCTTGGAAAGGCATCTGACATCAACTCTGCCATGTGTGGAAGACTACAAAGAGTCAAACGTTCAATGTCCTCACCAGGAAGAACACTAATCATTCTCTCCTCCTCAGGACGTATAGCTTCCTCCTTCTCCTCTTCAGGCCATCTATGCAGGACTGGCATGAAGCTGGGATTGGGAGTCCCCTCTGTAGTGCAGACCAGAAACTCCTGTTCCGCCTCATCCTCCTACTCCTCCTCCTGTTCCTGGTTATCACCCACTGTGACTTGAGAATATTGTGTGAGGTTGGGCTGTGTAGCAGCAGCCACTGTAAAATCTTTCTCCATAGCCACCTGCTCTGCATTCTAAGCTGCTCCTCCTGCTCCTTGCTATCACCTAAAGTAGCTTGAGAATATTGTGTGAGGCTGGGCTGTGTAGCAGCAGCCACTGTAAAATCTTTCTCCATAGCCACCTGCTCGGCATTCTAAGCCTCTTTGAAATTCTGCAGCGAACGTTTTAATAGACAGAGCAGGGGGATTGTTACACTGACAATAGAATCATCAGCGCTCACCATCTTGGTGCAATACTCAAAGTTTTGAAGAACCTCAGAAATGTCATTGATCCACACCCACTTGGCAGTTGTTATGTGTGGGGGCTGAGTGTTACTCTGAGAGGCATTGAGAAGCTGGAATTCAGACACTGCTCTTTGCTGCTCATTAAACCTTGCCAAGTTATGAACTGCCTACCACCTCAATACATTTATCTAACTATCCCTGTGTTGCCCAATCAAAATTTTCTTCATAACCAGGATCCTTACATCTTGTTCTCACACACTTTATGCCTTTAATAACCCTCTATGTCTGTACTTTTACACATACTGGTTTGTAACCGTTTCATGCACTATTACATTATTACATGAGCATCCGATTTCTTACATTATGGCTGGTCAGAACAATGAAAGCAATTGTTACCATCCACCTTTCATGTCTCCCTTATTTCCTCATAGATTGTAAGCTTGCGAGCAGGGTCCTCATTCCTCTTGGTATCTGTTGTTTATGTGATTATTGTTATTCTGTAATGGCCTTTTATTGTCTGTACAAGTCCCCTCTAAAATGTAAAATGCTGCGGAATATGTTGACGCCATAGAAATAAAATTATTATTATTTATTATTATTATAGATTGAGTTTTAGCGTGTGGGCAGGTCACAAATCAGTCAGTGAAAAGGCAAATTAAAGTGCTGCTGCAGCAAAGCTAGTTCACTGAAAGACTGAGATGACTTTCAGAAATGTGCGCTAATATGCCGCACCTTGGTAATTAGGTCTGGCAAGTCAGGGTATGCTTTTAAAAAATGCTAAACAACCAAGTTCAGCACGTGGGCCATGAATGGAATGTGTTTACCAGGTTGCCGAGCTTTAAAGCTGCCACCAAGTTACATCCATTATCGCACACAACCAGACCTGGTTGAGGTTCAGCGGGGATAGCCACTGATCGGTCTATTCTTCTATCACCTTCAACAGCTCGGCTGCGCTGTGAGCATTATCACCTACACAGATGAGCTTCAGTAGTGTGCTCTGCCAAGGCAGTGCTGCAGACCTCCCAGCTGGGAAGTGATGGGGAGTGATGGGGAGGCTACTTTCGGTGAGGAGGATGAGGAGGAGAGACAAGAACTGTAAAATGAGGAGACTGAAACCCTGATGGAAGTTGGGACCGTTAGTCTTGGTGTTGGTAAGATGTGTGATGTCCTTGACTCCATCAGGTTCAACCAGTGTGCCATAGTGAAAATGTAGTGTCCCTGTCCACAAGAACCTGTCCACATTTCTTTGGTAAAGTAGATCTTCCCTATGACTGTGTTGGTGAGAGCATGGCTGATATTGTGTAACACATGCTTATGTAACAGGTTAATGGCACACCAAGAAAAATAGTGTCAGATGGTAATCGAGTACTGTGGGGCTGCAACTGCCAAGAGGTCATGGAAAGACTCAGTTCCGACAAGTTGAAACGGCAACATTTCCAGGGCTACCAATCTGGCTATATGGGTGTTAAGCATTTTGGCCTGTGGGTGGGTCGATATTTCTACTTTCTGTTAAACGTCTGGGGCAGGGACAAGTGAGCGCTCCGCTGGGACAATGAACTGGACTTGGCTGCTGATTGTTGTGTCTGTGCAACTGCAAGTTGTGGGCAGGAGGCATCAGCACCTGTTCCATGGACAGCAGATTGAGAAGGCCATAACACAGGGGAAGGGGCAGTGCTTTCACCATCAGACACAGATTTTGTATCCAGGCGTTCTGACCACCTGCTGGGGTGCTTTGCTACCATGTACTTTTGCATGCTGGTGGTGCTCAGGTTGGCAGTGTTCTTTCCTCTTCTTAGCTTGGTTTGGCAGATAATGCAAATTACAGTTGTTTTGTCTAAAGGAACTTCAGAAAAAAACTGCCATACAGGGGAACAACTGTTATGTTTGCTAATGACAGGTGTTATGAAGGCAATCCAGAAACACAGTGTGCTTAGCGATCAGAGCGCACACAGTGATCTGACAAATACCCAAAAATACAAGAACGAGCTCTGAGACGTGGAAACTCTGTAGACTGCACACCTGATCCTATCCTAAACACAACTAAAAGCGGCTGTGGATTGCGCCTAACAACTACCTAGGCAACTCGGCACAGCCTAAGAAACTAGCTAGCCTGAAGATAGAAAAATAGGCCTGACTTGCCCCAGAGAAATTCCCCAAAGGAAAAGGCAGCCCCCCACATATAATGACTGTGAGTAAGATGAAAAGACAAAACGTAGGGATGAAATAGATTCAGCAAAGTGGGGCCCGATATTCTAGGACAGAGCGAGGACAGTAAAGCGAACTTTGCAGTCTACAAAAAACCCTAAAGCAAAACCACGCAAAGGGGGCAAAAAAAACCCACCGTGCCGAACTAACGGCACGGCGGTACACCCTTTGCGTCTCAGAGCTTCCAGCAAAACAAAAGACAAGCTGGACAGAAAAAAAGCAACAAAAAAGCAAAAAGCACTTAGCTATACAGAGCAGCAGGTCACAGGAACAATCAGGAGAAGCTCAGATCCAACACTGAAACATTGACAAGGAGCAAGGATAGCAGCATCAGGCGGAGTTAAGTAATGAAGCAGTTAACGAGCTCACCAGAACACCTGAGGGAGGAAGCTCAGAAGCTGCAGTACCACTTGTGACCACAGGAGTGAATTCAGCCACAGAATTCACAACAGTACCCCCCCCTTGAGGAGGGGTCACCGAACCCTCACCAGAGCCCCCAGGCCGACCAGGATGAGCCGCATGAAAGGCACGAACAAGATCGGAAGCATGAACATCAGAGGCAAAAACCCAGGAATTATCTTCCTGAGCATAACCCTTCCATTTAACCAGATACTGGAGTTTCCGTCTAGAAACACGAGAATCCAAAATCTTCTCCACAATATACTCCAATTCCCCCTCCACCAAAACCGGGGCAGGAGGCTCAACAGATGGAACCATAGGTGCCACGTATCTCCGCAACAACGACCTATGGAATACATTATGTATGGAAAAGGAGTCTGGGAGGGTCAAACGAAAAGACACAGGATTGAGAACCTCAGAAATCCTATACGGACCAATAAAACGAGGTTTAAATTTAGGAGAGGAAACCTTCATAGGAATATGACGAGAAGATAACCAAACCAGATCCCCAACACGAAGTCGGGGACCCACACGGCGTCTGCGATTAGCGAAAAGTTGAGCTTTCTCCTGGGACAAGATCAAATTGTCCACTACCTGAGTCCAGATCTGCTGCAACCTATCCACCACAGAATCCACACCAGGACAGTCCGAAGACTCAACCTGTCCTGAAGAGAAACAAGGATGGAACCCAGAATTGCAAAAAAATGGAGAAACCAAGGTAGCCGAGCTGGCCCGATTATTAAGGGCGAACTCAGCCAACGGCAAAAAGGACACCCAATTATCCTGGTCTGCAGAAACAAAACATCTCAGATATGTTTCCAAGGTCTGATTGGTTCGTTCGGTCTGGCCATTAGTCTGAGGATGGAAAGCCGAGGAAAAGGATAGGTCAATGCCCATCCTACCACAAGAGGCTCGCCAAAACCTTGAAACAAACTGGGAACCTCTGTCAGAAACAATATTCTCAGGAATGCCATGCAACCGAACCACATGCTGAAAGAACAAAGGTACCAAATCAGAGGAGGAAGGCAATTTAGCCAAGGGCACCAGATGGACCATTTTAGAAAAGCGATCACAGACCACCCAAATGACTGACATCTTTTGAGAAACGGGAAGGTCAGAAATGAAATCCATCGAAATATGTGTCCAAGGCCTCTTTGGGACCGGCAAGGGCAAAAGCAACCCACTGGCACGAGAACAGCAGGGCTTAGCCCTAGCACAAATCCCACAGGACTGCACAAAAGTACGTACATCCCGTGACAGAGATGGCCACCAGAAGGATCTAGCCACTAACTCTCTGGTACCAAAGATTCCAGGATGACCAGCCAACACCGAACAATGAAGTTCAGAGATAAGTTTATTAGTCCACCTATCAGGGACGAACAGTTTCTCTGCTGGACAACGATCAGGTTTATTCGCCTGAAATTTTTGCAGCACCCGCCGCAAATCAGGGGAGATGGCAGACACAATGACTCCTTCCTTGAGGATACCCGCTGGCTCAGATAAACCCGGAGAGTCGGGCACAAAACTCCTAGACAGAGCATCCGCCTTCACATTTTAGAGCCCGGAAGGTACGAAATCACAAAGTCGAAGCGGGCAAAAAATAACGACCAACGGGCCTGTCTAGGATTCAAGCGCTTGGCAGACGCGAGATAAGTCAAGTTCTTATGATCAGTCAATACCACCACGCGATGCTTAGCTCCTTCAAGCCAATGACGCCACTCCTCGAATGCCCACTTCATGGCCAGCAACTCTCGATTGCCCACATCATAATTACGCTCAGCGGGCGAAAACTTCCTGGAAAAGAAGGCGCATGGTTTCATCACTGAGCAATCAGAACCTCTCTGTGACAAAACCGCCCCTGCTCCAATCTCAGAAGCATCAACCTCGACCTGGAACGGAAGAGAAACATCTGGCTGACACAACACAGGGGCAGAACAAAAACGACGCTTCAACTCCTGAAAAGCTTCCACAGCAGCAGAAGACCAATTAACCAAATCAGCACCCTTCTTGGTCAAATCGGTCAATGGTTTGGCAATGCTAGAAAAATTACAGATGAAGCGACGATAAAAATTAGCAAAGCCCAGGAACTTTTGCAGACTTTTCAGAGATGGCGGCTGAATCCAATCCTGGATGGCTTGGACCTTAACAGGATCCATCTCGATAGTAGAAGGGGTAAAGATGAACCCCAAAAATGAAACTTTCTGCACACCGAAGAGACACTTTGATCCCTTCACAAACAAAGAGTTAGCACGCAGGACCTGAAAAACCATTCTGACCTGCTTCACATGAGACTCCCAATCATCTGAGAAGATCAAAATGTCATCCAAGTAAACAATCAGGAATTTATCCAGATACTCACGGAAGATGTCATGCATAAAAGACTGAAACACAGATGGAGCATTGGCAAGTCCGAACGGCATCACTAGATACTCAAAATGACCCTCGGGCGTATTGAATGCAGTTTTCCATTCATCTCCTTGCCTGATTCTCACCAGATTATACGCACCACGAAGATCTATCTTAGTGAACCAACTAGCCCCCTTAATCCGAGCAAACAAGTCAGATAACAATGGCAAGGGATACTGAAATTTAACAGTGATCTTATTAAGAAGGCGGTAATCAATACACGGTCTCAGCGAACCATCCTTCTTGGCTACAAAGAAGAACCCTGCTCCCAGTGGTGATGACGATGGGCGAATATGTCCCTTCTCCAGGGATTCCTTCACATAACTGCGCATAGCGGCGTGTTCGGGCACGGATAAATTAAATAATCGACCTTTAGGGAATTTACTACCAGGAATCAAATTGATAGCACCATCACAATCCCTATGCGGAGGTAGAGCATCGGACTTGGGCTCTTCAAATACATCCTGATAATCAGACAAGAACTCTGGGACCTCAGAAGGGGTGGATGACGAAATCGACAAAAATGGAACATCACCATGTACCCCCTGACAACCCCAGCTGGATACCGACATGGAATTCCAATCCAATACTGGATTATGGGTTTGTAGCCATGGCAACCCCAACACGACCACATCATGCAGATTATGCAACACCAGAAAGCGAATAACTTCCTGATGTGCAGGAGCCATGCACATGGTCAGCTGGGCCCAGTATTGAGGTTTATTCTTGGCCAAAGGTGTAGCATCAATTCCTCTCAATGGAATAGGACACCGCAAAGGCTCCAAGAAAAACCCACAACGTTTAGCATAATCCAAATCCATCAGATTCAGGGCAGCGCCCGAATCCACAAACGCCATGACAGAAAACGACGACAAAGAGCATATCAAGGTAATGGACAGAAGGAATTTGGACTGTACAGTACCAATGACGGCAGACCTAGCGGACCGCTTAGTGCGCTTAGGACAATCAGAAATAGCATGAGTGGAATCACCACAGTAGAAACACAGACCATTCAGACGTCTTTATTCCTGCCGTTCAACTCTAGTCATAGTCCTATCGCACTGCATAGGCTCAGGTTTAACCTCAGGCAGTACCGCCAAATGGTGCACAGATTTACGCTCGCGCAAGCGTCGACCGATCTGAATGGCCAAAGACAAAGACTCATTCAAACCAGCAGGCATAGGAAATCCCACCATGACATCCTTAAGAGCCTCAGAGAGACCCTTTCTGAACAAAGCTGCCAGCGCAGATTCATTCCACTGAGTGAGTACTGACCATTTCCTAAATTTCTGACAATATACTTCTATATCATCCTGACCCTGGCACAAAGCCAGCAAATTTTTCTCAGCCTGATCCACTGAATTAGGCTCATCGTACAGCAATCCTACTGTTGTGAATTCTGTGGCTGAATTCACTCCTGTGGTCACAAGTGGTACTGCAGCTTCTGAGCTTCCTCCCTCAGGTGTTCTGGTGAGCTCGTTAACTGCTTCATTACTTAACTCCGCCTGATGCTGCTATCCTGGCTCCTTGTACTGTTATGTTTGCTAATGACAGGTGTTATGAAGGCAATCCAGAAACACAGTGTGCTTAGCGATCAGAGCGCACACAGTGATCTGACAAATACCCAAAAATACAAGAACGAGCTCTGAGACGTGGAAACTCTGTGGACTGCACACCTGATCCTATCCTAAACACAACTAAAAGCGGCTGTGGATTGCGCCTAACAACTACCTAGGCAACTCGGCACAGCCTAAGAAACTAGCTAGCCTGAAGATAGAAAAATAGGCCTGACTTGCCCCAGAGAAATTCCCCAAAGGAAAAGGCAGCCCCCCACATATAATGACTGTGAGTAAGATGAAAAGACAAAACGTAGGGATGAAATAGATTCAGCAAAGTGGGGCCCGATATTCTAGGACAGAGCGAGGACAGTAAAGCGAACTTTGCAGTCTACAAAAAACCCTAAAGCAAAACCACGCAAAGGGGGCAAAAAAAAACCCACCGTGCCGAACTAACGGCACGGCGGTACACCCTTTGCGTCTCAGAGCTTCCAGCAAAACAAAAGACAAGCTGGACAGAAAAAAAGCAACAAAAAAGCAAAAAGCACTTAGCTATACAGAGAAGCAGGTCACAGGAACAATCAGGAGAAGCTCAGATCCAACACTGAAACATTGACAAGGAGCAAGGATAGCAGCATCAGGTGGAGTTAAGTAATGAAGCAGTTAACGAGCTCACCAGAACACCTGAGGGAGGAAGCTCAGAAGCTGCAGTACCACTTGTGACCACAGGAGTGAATTCAGCCACAGAATTCACAACAAACAACACACCCTTGGCCTGTTATCTAGCCGAGTGGGAGGGCTCTGTGGAATAATTGATTAAGCTCTCTCTCTGGTCAAACCACTACCTCTTCTTGCCTGTTTTTGTGCTACGGACCCATCCCTGTCTGCACTGCTGTACTCGCTAGGTTTTCCACTGTGCCAAGTTGGATCAGTGGCCTTATCATCAACCACTCCCTCAGCGTCTCAGCACGCCACCAGCACTCCAGGCAATAGAACGATAAACTTGCTCTGAGGAAGGTCCACAAAGGACCGAAAACGTTTAGCAAGATACGAGCTACAGCTGATCTGTTTGTCCTGATGCAAAATAAATGACTTTATTTTCTACAAGCATTATTGAGTGCCAAGTTTTTTGATACACTTATCATCAACCACGTTATCTTCTAATTCCTCAATCTGATCCTTCTTCTGAGTTGCAATTTTAGGCTGACCTGATGGCAACTGTGCGTCATGATTTTTCTCCACCTCTTCAGACATGAATTGTCCTTCCCCAAAGTGGCTTTCTCCTGGCCGTGGGTACTCAAATGTTTGGGCATCACTGCACTCCACCTCCTCATGACCCTTTTTAATGGTGCACATTGAGAGTCCTGACAAATTACAAGGGAACGTAAACTGTTCCTCAGAGTGTCCAGCGTTGGGGTCATATATCTACTGGGACTCTTTATGGTGGGAGGAAGGAGGACCAGGTTGAGGATTCAGAGGCCCAGCCTCTTAGCTACTGAGACTTGTGAGTTTTTGGAGAGTTCCTGCTTGTATTTCTTTGCATGAAGTCAGAATAGTCTCCCAGAGCTGCTTTTTTATGTGAACTGCCTCCCACCCTCATAAATCTTTTGCTTGATGATACTCAAAAGGTTCTCTATAGGGTTGAGGACAGGGGAAGATGGTGGCCACACCATGAGTTTACCTCCTTTTATGCCCATAGCAGCCAATAACCATGCAGCATGAGATGGTGCATTGTCATGCATGAAGATGATTTTGCTCCTGAAGGCACGTTTTTGCTTTTTATACCATGGAATAAAGTTGTCAGTCAGAAACTCTATATACTTTGCAGAGGTCATTTTCACACCTTCAGGAACCTTAAAGGGCCCTACCAGCTGTTTCCCCATAATTCCGCCCCAAAACATGACTCATCCACCTGCTTACTGACGTCACAGCTTTGTTGGGACATGGTGGCCATCCACCAACCATCCATTAATCCATCCATTTGGACCATCCAGGGTTGCTGGGCAATCATCAGTAAACAAGACTGTTTGAAAATTAGTCTTCAAGTGTGTCTGGGCCGACTGTAACCGTTTCTGCTTGTGAACACTGTTTAGGGGTGGCCAAATAGTAGGTTTATGACCTATAGCAAGCCTTTTAAGGATCCTACACCTTGAGGTTCGTGGGACTCCAGAGTCAACAGCAGCTTCAAATATCTGTTTGCTGGTTTGTAATGGCTCTCTTAATCCGATGAACTTGGCTGGTAGAAACTTTCCTCATTCTGCCTTTATCAGCACGAACACGTCTGTGCTCAGAATCAGCCACAAATCTCTTAACAGTACGATGATCATGCTTACATTTTCGGGAAATATCTAATGTTTTCATCCCTTGACCAAGGCATTGCACTATTTTATGCTTTCGGCAGCAGAGAGATCCTTTTTCTTTCCCATGTTACTTGAAGAACATAATTTTTAAGGAGTTTTCCTTTAATTAGAATCACCTGGAAAACTAATTATCACATGTGTTTACGATTGATTTCAATGATCCATTGAACCCTGAGGCACAATACCATCCACGAGTTTATTTGAAAAACAAAACAATTAAATCTTTATGACACTTGAATCCAATTTGCATAATAATTTGGAACACGGTGTTCTCTGACAACATTATTCCTAGATACTATAGGTGAGTCAGAAAGGCAGGCATCTTCTCCACGCTGTTCCCATTTAGTTTTAGCTCTTTCCCATCCATTTCCATATTTTT
This sequence comes from Ranitomeya imitator, assembly GCF_032444005.1. Classification (NCBI taxonomy): domain Eukaryota; kingdom Metazoa; phylum Chordata; class Amphibia; order Anura; family Dendrobatidae; genus Ranitomeya; species Ranitomeya imitator. Next base: position 342,268,225 of record NC_091284.1, on the reverse strand, counting down.
CTCAGGCCCGCAGACATGTTTGTTTGGTCCAGCAGAAAAACATTCGGCTTTTCCATTGACTTGCATTGGATTTGTTATTTAGTACGAGTGCACGGACATTAGAAATTATTTGTGCTGATTTTCCCGAATCCGAATATTTAGCTATTCGATCATCAGGAATAATAAATAAATAATAAATAATTCACCAATGTCACCGTTGGCCTTCTCTTTACATTCAGCAGTCCAATCTGCAGGCATTATTTTATAGAGCAGAGGAATCTGGGGGTTAATGCATAGTTTAGAGAGAAAAGATAATGAATTACAGGTGTTTTAATAATTTCAAAATCTGCTCTTTCATGAATTTTTGGTCAAGTGGTCTTATCAGTGATAGACAGCTTCCCAGGGCCGGACTGGCCATCGGGCAGTTCTGGCAAAGGCCAAAAGGGCCGGTGCCAGTAGTGGGATGCTGCACACCGACTCATCCCCCCCACCAGCACCACCGCATTCAACTATACCAGCGTCTGTGACGCCGGTACAGTTGAATGCAATGATGGAGTAGAGAGCGTCCGCTGACGCTCCCTCTCCCATCATTCCCCGTGCTGCCTCTGACACTGCGGGTGTGCGCACACTCACTGTATCCCAGGCAGTGCAGCGGCAGCCGCCGAGACAGGAGCAGTGAGCAACGCGGGCACGAGGAGAGGTGAGGAGTGTGGGTTTTTTTTACTGGACTATGGGGCCATTCTCGGGGGGGGGGGGAGGAGAGAAGCGGGCTGTGCTGTATACTACTATCCGGGCTGTGATATATACTACTGTGTGGGCAGTGCTATATACTACTATGTGGGCTGTGCTATATACTACTGTGTGGGCAGTGCTATATACTACTATGCGGGCTGTGCTGTATACTACTCTGTGGGCAGTGCTGTATACAACTACGTGGACTGTGTTGTATACTACTACGTGGGCTGTGCTGTATGCTGCTATGTGGGCTGTGCTGTATACTGCTACATGGGCTGTGCTGTATACTACTGTGTGGGCTGTGCTGCATAGTACTATGTGGGCTGTGTTATCTGCTATGCGGGTTGTGCTATATGCTATGCGGGTTGTGTTATATACTATGCGGGTTGTGCTATATACGATGTGGGTTGTGCTATATACTATGCGGGTTTTGCTATATACTATGCAGGCTTTGCTATATACTATGCAGGTTGTGCTAAATACTATGCGGATTGTGCTATATACTATGCAGGCTTTGCTATATACTATGCGGGTTGTGCTATATACTATGCAGGTTGTGCTATATACTATGCGGGCTGTGCTATATACTATGCGGGTTGTGCTATATACTATGCAGGCTTTGCTATATACTATGGGGGGTATATTATATTCTATTGGGGAGGCCGTGTTATATACTATGTGGCTGTGTTATATACTATTGTGGGGTATATTATATTCTATGGGGGAGGCTGTGTTATATACTATGGGGGGTATATTATATTCTTTGGGGGAGGCTGTGTTATATACTATGGGGCTGCATTATATTCTATGGGGGCTACTGTTGTGAATTCTGTGGCCAAGCTCCCTCCTGTGGATGAGAGTGGTACTGTGGCTTCTAAGTTTCCTTCCTCAGGTGATGAGGTTAAGTCGTTAGGTGCTGCTCTATTTAACTCCACCTGGTGCTTTGATCCTGGCCTCCAGTCAATGTTCTAGTATTGGTCTTGCTTCCTCCTGGATCGTTTCTGTGGCCTGTCTATCCTGCATAAGCTAAATTTTGCTTGTGTTATTTTTTGTTTGCTATTTTTTCTGTCCAGCTTGCTATATTGGTTTTTCTTGCTTGCTGGAAGCTCTGAGACACAGAGGGAGCACCTCCGTACCGTTAGTCGGTGCGGAGGGTCTTTTTGCCCCTCTGCGTGGTTGTTTGTAGGTTTTTGTGTTGACCGCAAAGCTATCTTTCCTATCCTCGGTCTATTCAGTAAGTCGGGCCTCACTTTGCTAAATCTATTTCATCTCTGTGTTTGTATTTTCATCTTACTCACAGTCATTATATGTGGGGGGCTGCCTTTTCCTTTGGGGAATTTCTCTGAGGCAAGGTAGGCTTATTTTTCTATCTTCAGGGCTAGTTAGTTTCTCAGGCTGTGCCGAGTTGCATAGGGAGCGTTAGGCGCAATCCACGGCTGCCTCTAGTGTGGTGTGTTAGGATTAGGGATTGCGGTCAGCAGAGTTTCCACGTCTCAGAGCTCGTCCTTGTTTTTTGGTATTTGTCAGGTCACTTTGTGTGCTCTGAACTTCAATGTCCATTGTGGTTCTGAATTACCTGTTCATAACAGGCTACATTATATATTATGGGGAGGTGGGCTGTATTGTATTCTATGGGGGGCTGTATTAGATTTTGTGAGGATTGATTGCATCATACTCTTTGATGGGGCTGCATTATATTCTGTGGGGAGGTGGGCTGTATTTTATTCTATTCAGGGCTACATTATATTCTATGGGGGGCTGTATTATATTTATATTCTTTGAGGGGTGATTGCATCCTACTCTATGAGGGGGGCTGCATTATATTCTATGGGGTGGCTGCATTATACTCTGGGGTGGCTGCATTATACTCTGGGGTGGCTGCATTATATTCTGTAGGGTGGTTGCTGCATTATACTATATGTGGGCTGCATTATACTGTATTGAGGACTATGGGGAATACGTTATACTATATGAAGAACTATGGGGTGCATTATACTATGGGAAGTGAATTGTACTGCATGGATGACTATGGCGGTGCATTATACTATATAGAGCACTATGAGGAGTGTATTATGCTATATGGAGGACTGAGCAGTGCATTTTAATATATGGCGGACTATAGGGATAGTATTATACTTTATGGAGGACTGTGGTGCACATTATTATATATGGAGGATTATGGGGTGTATTTTACTAAACAAGTAAAATTTTGCATATTCAGATTGTTTTTGCTGGAACAAAAATCATTGTTCTCAGCAGCACATCACCGGTGTAAGCTGTAGATGTGCTGCTGATAACATCATACTGTATGGTGATCTGTTAGTGATCTATTAGTGATCGTTCTGTCCCATCATTATTCCTCTGCTGGTGGAAAGAGGCCGGGAAACAAGCATTGAACATCTTCAGTATTGTTGATCACACTCAATTAGCGGCCTTAGATCAGTGCATGTAAATACAATCGAAATTTTGTGTGATGTGCAATATGTTAGCATTTGGGTCCCCATTTTAAACTTTGCCTAGGGCCCCACCTTGCTTAAATCCGGCCCTGCCTACAAGTGTACAAAGATATTATACAGTTACCATGTGACAAGTGGGCCTGTTTAACTTCAAATGCGAGGGCTGAATTTTAGTCCCAGTCCATCCCTGCAGCTTCCCGTGTAAAAGAGTGCATACAGCGATAGCTGTCAATCACTGAAGAGATCTTGACCCCCCCCCCCCCCCCCACTGGACCAAAAATCCCAGAAAGAGCAGAGAATGAAATAAATAAATCACAGGTTATATTGACTCTTTACTAACAAAACTATGTATCAATCTACTCAGCTCCCCCAGCTCTATAACATGATGCCTACAGATTGTTCATGGAAGCAGGTTCCCTATTAAATCATACATGGAATTATGTCACAACAGCACTAAACCCAGTGCTATGTAGAATTTAGTGTTACCTAGTACAATTTTGGACCGTTCCCATACTAACAATGTACAAGGCAGCTGATATCTTATTTGTAAGTTTACAAGAGACAGGAGAGATGTACGACATCAGTATTAGGCCGGCGTCACACTTAGCATAGGGAAATATCGTCCGTTTTTTACAGTGATCTGTATGTCATCCGTAGGCAAGGTGTGGCTGCGTATTTTGCGCATGTAAACCTCCGTATGCAATCCGTATGGCATTTGTACAGCGAGATTTTCTCGCCGGCTTGCAAAATGGACATAAAATGGATCCATGGGCTAAAATATATTCGTGAAAACATATATACAGTATATATATATATATATATACAGTACAGACCAAAAGTTTGGACATACCTCCTCATTTCAAGATTTTTCTGTACTTTCATGACTATGTGGAATTATATACTTAATAAAAAAAAGTGTGAATCAACTGAAATTATGTCTTATATTCCAGGTTCTTCAAAGTAGCCACCTTTTGCTTTGACTGCTTCAAGAGGTAGTCACCGGGAATGGTCTTCCAACAATCTTAAAGGAGTTCCCAGAGATGCTTAGCACTTGTTGGCCCTTGTGCCTTCATTCTGCGGTCCAGCTCACCCCAAACCATCTCGATTGGGTTCAGATCAGTCCACACCAGTTTTTTCCGTGATTTTACCCTTTATTTTAACACCTAGAGCCCCCATATTTTGCACACAGACACTTCTATCATTAGTAGTGAGGAATATGTAAAAAATTAAGGGATATTAAATAGTTTGCTGTATGTAAACCATGCCTCATATCCTGTCGGGTTTGCAAAGGAGATATAGTGCAGCGCCCCAGGGTCCTGGTCGTTGCAGTAATATCATTCTCCTCTAGGCGCTAGAAGAAGGCTACTGATTTCCACCTGGATAAGGGGACTCTGGATTTGCCTTCAGACCGGCCGGACTCTGCTTGCCCTGTGATCTGGTGCTCTGGACTGTGGATGCTGAAGCCTTCAGTAAAAAGGTAAAGAGACTGCAACCTTGTGTCCTCGTTCTTCACTGCGCCTTACATCATTCGCCATCTACACACTGGGAAGCCGTGAGGACATACTTCACCTGTGGAAGAACCTGGAATATAAGACATCATTTCAGTTGTTTCACACTTTTTTGTTAAGTATATAATTCCACATGTGTTAATTCATAGTTTTGATGCCTTCAGTGTGAATGTACAATTTTCATAGTCATGAAAATACAGAAATATCTTTAACCCCTTACCGGCATCGGACGTACTATACCGTCCGATGCCGGCTCCCCTGCTTTGATGCAGGGCTCCGCGGTGAGCCCGCACCAAAGCCGGGACATGTCAGCTGTTTTGAACAGCTGACATGTGCCCGTAATAGGCGCGGGCAGAATCGCGATCTGCCCGCACCTATTAACTAGTTAAATGCCGCTGTCAAACGCAGACAGCGGCATTTAACTACCGCTTCCGGCCGGGCGGCCGGAAATGACGTCATCGCCGACCCCCGTCACATGTCCGGGGGTCGGCGATGCGTCTCCATTGTAGCCATAGAGGTCCTTGAGACCTCTATGGTTACTGATTGCCCGTCGCTGTGAGCGCCACCCTGTGGTCGGCGCTCACAGCACACGTGCAATTCTGCTACATAGCAGCGATCAGCAGATCGCTGCTATGTAGCAGAGCCGATCGGCTTGTGCCTGCTTCTAGCCTCTCATGGAGGCTATTGAAGCATGGCAAAAGTTAAAAAAAAAAGTTTAAAAAAATGTGAAAAAAATAAAAAAAACATAAAAGTTTAAATCACCCCCCTTTCGCCCCAATCAAAATAAATCAATAAAAAAAATATCAAATCTACGCATATTTGGTATCGCCGCGCTCAGAATTGCCCGATCTATCAAATAAAAAAAAGTATTAACCTGATCGCTAAACAGCGTAGCGGGAAAAAAACTCGAAACGCCAGAATTACGTTTTTTTGGTCGCCGCGACATTGCATTAAAATGCAATAACGGGCGATCAAAAGAACGTATCTGCACCGAAATGCTATCATTAAAAACGTCATCTCGGCACGCAAAAAATAAGCCCTCAACCGACCCCAGATCACGAAAAATGGAGACGCTACGAGTATCGGAAAATGGCGCAATTTTTTTTTTTTTTTTTTTAGCAAAGTTTGGAATTTTTTTTCACCACTTAGATAAAAAATAACCTAGTCATGTTTGGTGTCTATGAACTCGTAATGACCTGGAGAATCATAATGGCTAGTGAACCTAGCAAAAAAGCCAAACAAAAAACCAATGTGGGATTGCACTTTTTTTGCAATTTCACCGCACTTGGAATTTTTTTCCCGTTTTCTAGTACACGACATGTTAAAACCAATGATGTCGTTCAAAAGTACAACTCGTCCCGCAAAAAATAAGCCCTCACATGGCCAAATTGACGGAAAAATTAAAAAGTTATGGCTCTGGGAAGGAGGGGAGCGAAAAACGAACACGGAAAAACGAAAAAATCCCCTGGTCATGAAGGGGTTAAATGAGAAGGTGTGTCCAAACTTTTGGTCTGTACGGTATATATATATATATACCTATACTATGTGTAGACATTTATGCTATCTATTCTATTCTAACCTGTCAGTGTGCTTTTATTGTACACCGCACTGAATTGCCGGCTTTTCTATAGAACACCGATGCGTATTTCTCGCAAATCACACTGATGGTCCGTATGTAATCCGTATTTTTCTCACACCCATAGACTTTCATTGGCGGATTTTTTGTGCAATCGCATCCTGCTATTTTCTCAGCCCATAAAATACGGCTGCGAAATATATACGGCAGATAGGAGCTGCCCCATAAAAAATCATTGGTCCGTGTGCAATGCATTGTTTTTGCACCTCTCATACGTCCATAAAACTCTCTAGTGTGATGCCGGCCTTACTGGACAGAATTCACAGGGTAAACTTCCATTTTTGTCGAAAATCATTTTTTCCAGTTTCCTTAAAGAATACATCTGGGTGTGTGCTAAGTTAATTGTGGGGTTAAAAAATTGTTTATTATTGTGTATGAAGAGTCCCCTAAAAATAAATATATTGGAGAGCCCATGTTTTAAGCAGTTGTGCAGCGTATAATGGATAAACTAAATGGAAAAATACATTAATTAGAATACTTTCAGCTAACACCTTACTGAACTCTTCACATGGCCATTCCCTTTCATTTAGTGTTGGCTCACCTTCCTCAGATAATAGCCTGTTAACAGGCTGCAGAGATTGCAGAGAGGTAGTACACGGAACAGATGGGAGTTGCAGGTGGCAGCGGATCATGAATAAAAGGGCGGCGGTTCAGCACATAGCAGAAGGACAAAGGAAATAGGCAGGGACGGCAGATTAGAAGCACTGATCCATCCTGTTATAACAGATGCTTCAGGATAATTGTTTGGATTTACACGAAGAACATTTGGGTTTAAGGAGAATCAATATTATTAATAAATACTATAAGCGGAAACTAAAGCAGCCGCTCCGAAGACTCAGAACAGCACTGCAGAGACGATGTGAGATACAGTACATTTCTGTAATAAAGATTGAACTCAAATTATTCTGTGAAGAAAGGAAATTAGTCCATATATACAGACAGTAGCAATGGTAACATGACAGACTTCTAACAATGATAGTCATACAACATGTATATTGGATCCTAAACAAAGGCAGCTTTACGGCAACCCCCTATTGCATATTATAGTTTTTAATATCAGTTAATTGTCATCTGTGGGGAGGGGCATAACACCACCATATGGTCAAAAGAATTGGGACACCTATACATTTCAGCTATGGAAGCTACAGACATCTCACTCTAAATCCACAGTCATTAATAAGATGTCATTCTCCCCTTTGTAGTTATAACAACATCCACTTTTCTGTTAAAGGGAACCTGTCAGTAGGATTGTGCATAGTAGCCTACACACAGTGTCAGCTTGGCACCGTTATACTGATTAAACTGATACCTGGGTTGATGAGATCTGTCTTTTGGTTGCTGTTTAGTCTTTATTTTCAATTTTCAGTTAGTGAGGTTCTCTTGCTCCGGGGCGTCCTGTTGTTGGGTGGTCTTTATGTGGTGCTTTGCTTACATGTTAATCTGTATAGCTTCTGACAGGTCTTTGATCCCTCTGAACTGCCCCTATTGCATATACTTGAAAAAAAGAGAGCACATTCAGTAGGCAGGCGCCGGCCGTGGCGCCTGTGCCGTAGCATGATACAAGAGATAATATGCATATTTTCATTTTATTTACACATATGCGTAGTTTTGTTTCCCAAAAAAATTTCAAACAATATCGTGTTCATATAGATGCTACTGCACAGGAGGTGACGTTTTGGCAGAAAAAGAATTAGGCTTCATCAAGATGCACGATAGTTGATACTGCACAGTTGTGGGTGCCATTTTGATAGAGAAAAAATAGATTCTTTCAAGATGGCGCCGATGGTGCCTGCATAGTAGCATCTATCGGAACTATGCTACTGCACAGGAGCCGCCATCTTAATTATTATACCTGAGGAGGTGTCACCGAACCCTCACCAGAGCCCCCAGGCCGATCAGGACGAGCCAAGTGAAAAGCACGAACCAAATCGGTAGCATGGACATCGGAGGCAACAACCCAAGAATTATCCTCCTGGCCATAACCTTTCCATTTGACAAGATACTGGAGCCTCCGCCTCGAAAAACGAGAATCCAAAATCTTCTCAACCTCATATTCCAACTCTCCCTCAACCAACACCGGGGCAGGAGGGTCAACCGAGGAAACAACGGGCACCACATATCTCCGCAACAAAGATCTATGGAAAACATTATGAATGGCAAAAGAGGCTGGAAGAGCCAAATGAAAAGAGACCGGATTAATAATTTCAGAAATTTTATAAGGACCAATAAACCGAGGCTTAAACTTAGGAGAAGAAACCTTCATAGGAACATGACGAGAAGACAACCAAACCAAATCCCCCACACGAAGCCGGGGACCAACACGCCAACGGCGGTTAGCAAAACGTTGAGCTCTTTCCTGAGACAACGTCAAATTGTCCACCACATGAGTCCAAATCTGCTGCAGCCTGTCCACCACAGAATCAACACCAGGACAATCAGAAGGCTCAACCTGCCCAGAAGAAAAACGAGGATGAAAACCAAAATTACAAAAGAAAGGTGAAACCAAAGTAGCCGAACTAGCCCGATTATTAAGGGCAAACTCGGCCAACGGCAAGAAAGACACCCAATCATCCTGATCAGCAGACACAAAGCATCTCAAATAGGTCTCCAAGGTCTGATTAGTTCGCTCAGTTTGGCCATTAGTCTGAGGATGAAACGCCGAAGAAAAAGACAAATCAATGCCCATCCTAGCACAAAAGGTCCGCCAAAATCTAGAGACAAACTGAGAACCTCTGTCAGACACAATATTCTCCGGAATGCCATGCAAACGAACCACATGCTGAAAAAACAATGGAACCAGATCTGAGGAGGAAGGCAACTTAGGCAAAGGTACCAAATGGACCATTTTAGAGAACCGGTCACAAACAACCCAGATAACAGACATCTTCTGGGAAACAGGAAGATCCGAAATAAAATCCATGGAAATATGCGTCCAGGGCCTCTCAGGGACCGGCAAAGGCAATAGCAACCCGCTAGCGCGGGAACAGCAAGGCTTGGCCCGGGCGCAAGTCCCACAGGACTGCACAAAAGCACGTACATCGCGAGACAAGGAAGGCCACCAAAAGGACCTAGCAACCAAATCTCTGGTACCAAAAATCCCAGGATGACCAGCCAACACTGAACAATGAACCTCAGAAATTACCTTACTTGTCCATCTATCAGGAACAAACAGCTTCCCCACTGGACAGCGGTCAGGCCTATCAGCCTGAAATTCCTGAAGCACCCGGCGCAAATCAGGTGAGATAGCAGAAAGAATCACCCCCTCCTTAAGAATGCCAACCGGCTCAAGGACTCCAGGAGAATCAGGCGAAAAACTCCTAGCGAGAGCATCAGCCTTAACATTCTTAGATCCCGGAAGATACGAGACCACAAAATCAAAACGGGAGAAAAACAGGGACCATCGAGCCTGTCTAGGATTCAGCCGCTTGGCCGACTCGAGGTAAATCAGATTCTTATGATTGGTCAGAACCACAACACGGTGTTTAGCTCCCTCAAGCCAATGTCGCCACTCCTCAAACGCCCACTTCATAGCCAACAACTCCCGATTGCCGACATCATAATTGCGTTCCGCAGGCGAAAACTTTCTGGAAAAAAAAGCACATGGTTTCATCAAAGAACCATCAGACTCCCTCTGAGACAAGACGGCCCCTGCCCAAATCTCAGAAGCGTCGACCTCAACCTGAAAAGGAAGAGAAACATCCGGTTGACGCAACACAGGGGCAGAAGTAAATCGGCGTTTAAGCTCTTGAAAGGCCTCAACAGCCTCAGAGGACCAATTCGTCACATCAGCGCCCTTCTTCGTCAAATCAGTAAGGGGCTTAACCACACTGGAAAAGTTGGCAATGAAACGGCAATAGAAATTAGCAAAGCCCAAAAATTTTTGAAGACCCTTCACAGATGTGGGTTGGATCCAGTCATGAATAGCTTGGACCTTAACAGGATCCATTTCTATAGACGAGGGAGAAAAAACAAAACCCAAAAAAGAGACCTTCTGAACTCCGAATAGGCACTTAGACCCCTTCACAAATGAAGCATTATCACGAAGGATCTGGAACACCATCCTGACCTGCTTCACATGAGACTCCCAATCATTGGAAAAAATCAAAATATCACCCAAATATACGACCATGAATTTATCAAGATAATTGCGGAAAATATCATGCATGAAAGACTGGAACACAGATGGAGCATTAGAGAGCCCAAATGGCATCACAAGGTATTCAAAATGGCCTTCGGGGGTATTAAATGCAGTTTTCCATTCGTCACCCTGTTTAATACGAACAAGATTATATGCCCCTCGGAGGTCAATCTTAGTAAACCAACTAGGCCACTTAATCTGAGCAAACAAATCAGTAAGCAAAGGCAAGGGGTATTAGAATTTGACCGTGATCTTATTAAGAAGACGATAATCAATACAGGGTCTCAAGGAGCCATCCTTCTTAGCAACAAAAAAGAAACCCGCTCCCAATGGTGACGAAGAGGGCCGAATATGCCCTTTCTCCAAAGATTCCTTAACATAGCTCCGCATGGCGGCATGCTCTGGCACAGACAGATTGAAAAGTCGGCCCTTAGGGAACTTACAACCAGGAATCAAGTTAATAGCACAATCACAGTCCCTATGTGGAGGAAGGGATCTGGACTTGGGCTCATCAAAAACATCCTGGAAATCCGACAAAAACTCAGGGACCTCAGAAGAGGGGGAAGAGGAAATTGACATCAAAGGAACGTCACTATGTACCCCTTGACAACCCCAACTAGTCACAGACATAGTTTTCCAATCCAGGGCAATCAGAGATAAAATGAGCCGAATCACCACAGTAAAAACACAGCCTATTCTGACGTCTGAATTCCTGCCGTTCTATTCTAGTCAAAATCCTATCACATTGCATAGGTTCAGGACTATGCTCAGAGGATACTGCCATATGGTGCACAGCTTTGCGCTCGCGCAGACGCCGATCAATCTGAATGGCTAGAGACATAGATTCGTTCAAACCGGCAGGCGTAGGAAAGCCCACCATAAAATCTTTAAGGGTTTCAGAAATACCTTTTCTGAAAATAGCAGCCAGAGCCTCTTCATTCCATTTAGTGAGCACAGACCATTTTCTAAATTTCTGGCAGTATAACTCTGCCGCTTCCTGACCTTGACACAGGGCCAACAGTGTTTTCTCAGCATGCTCTACAGAGTTAGGTTCGTCATACAGTAATCCGAGCGCTTGAAAAAATGCGTCTACATTCAATAATGCCGGATTCCCTGTTTCAAGAGAAAAAGCCCAGTCTTGCGGATCACCACGCAGCAAGGATATGATGATTTTCACCTGCTGAATGGGATCACCTGAAGAACGGGGTTTCAAAGCAAAAAACAATTTGCAGTTATTTCTAAAGTTCAAAAACTTGGATCTGTCCCCAAAGAACAAATCCGGAGTAGGAATTCTGGGCTCTAAAGCCGGAGTCTGGACAACATAGTCCTGGATACTCTGTACTCTTGCAGCCAGTTGATCCACACGAGAAAACAAACCCTGAACATCCATGCCAGAGCATATATCCTGCACCACCCAGATATCAAGAGGAAAAAAGAGGCAAACCAGAGCACAGAAAAAAAAATGGTTCAGAACTTTCTTTTCCTTCTTTTGAGATACATTTAATTCATTTTTGGCCACTTGTACTGTTATGATCTGGTGGTTTAGGAACAACATGAGACAAGCTCTGAAGGAGGTGGTATCTGTACTGACCGCAGACCCTGAACCTAGCAGCGCAACTAGAAATAGCCGTGCGGGGTACCTGACGCTCCCTAGACCCCTCGGCACAGCCTAAGATCTAACTTCCCCTAAAGATGGAAACAGGAAACCTATCTTGCCTCAGAGAAAATCCCCAAAGGACAGATAGCCCCCCACAAATATTGACGGTGAGAGGAGGGGAAAATAACATACGCAGAGATGAAATCAGATTTTAGCATAGGAGGCCAGTCTAGCTTGATAGATAGGACAGGAAAGGATACTGTGCGGTCAGTATAAAAACTACAAAACAATCCACACAGAGTTTACAAAATCTCCACAGCTGACTAAAGGTGTGGAGGGTAAATCTGCTTCCCAGAGCTTCCAGCTAACAGAAAAAATCCATAATGACAAGCTGGACAAAAATAGAATGCACAGAACAATAAGTCCACAACATGTGAACTGAAATGAGCAAAGCCAGAACTTATCTTTGCAGAACTGGTCAGGAAACCAGGAGAATCCAAGCAGAGATGTGAATCCAGCCAGAGAACATTGACAAGTGGCATAGGCTGAAGACTAGAGCAAGGTTAAATAGCAGAGCCAGGAGAGACGATTAGTGAAAGCAGCTGCTAAAGCTAAACCCAAGGAGCGGCAGTTCCACTCAAATCCACCAGAGGGAGCCCAAGGGCAGAATTCACAAAAGTGCCATTTACAACCACCGGAGGGAGCCCAAGAACGGAATTCACAACAGATCTGTAAGGTCCCACGATGTAAGTGGGATTTTACTGTACACCGCACTGAATTGCTGGCTTTTTTCTCTAACACCGCTGCGTATTTCTTGCAAGTCACACTACTGGTCCGTGTGTAATCCGTATTTTTGGGGCTTCCATAGACTTTCATTGGCGTTTTTTTGCGCAATACGGTGACAAACGCAGCATGCTGCGATTTTCTACGGCCGTAGAAAGCCGTATAATACTGATCAGTAAAATACGGCAGATAGGAGCAGGGGCATAGAGAATAATTGGGACGTTTGTTAGGCGTGTTTTACGGACGTATTTTATGCGCTCATACGTCCGTAAAACTCGCTAGTGTGACGCCGGTGAGTTTTACGGATGTAAGAGCACAGAAACTACGTCCGTAAAACTCGCAAAACAAACGGCACAATTATTCTCTATGCCCCTGCTCCTATCTGCCGTATTAAACTGATCAGTATTATACGGCTTTCTACGGCCGTAGAAAATCGCAGCATGCTGCGCTTGTCACCGTATTGCGCAAATAAAACGTCAATGAAAGTCTATGGACGCCCCAAAAATACGGATTACACATGGACCAGCAGTGTGACTTGCGAGGAATACGCAGCGCTGTTAGAGAGAAAAGCCGGCAATTCAGTGCGGTGTACAGTAAAATCACACTGACAGCTTCCAGTAGAATAGGTAGAATAAATGTGTACACATAGAATAGGTATATATATATCTATATATATAATTGCCTAAGGGTTTTTCCATCTGTCTGTCTGTCTGTCTGTCCTGGAAATCCCGCGTCTCTGATTGGTCGAGGCCACCAGGCCTCGACCAATCAGAGACCGGCACAGCATCGACGTAGAAATCCCGCATCTCTGATTGGTCGAGGCCACCAGGCCTCGACCAATCAGAGACCGGCACAGCATCGACGTAGAAATCCCGCATCTCTGATTGGTCGAGGCCGCCAGGCCTCGACCAATCAGCAACGGGCACAATGACGATGATGTCATAATGGTTGCCATGGCGACGATGATGTCATAAAGGTCGCCTCGACCAATCAGCGACGGGCACAGTCTGCCGCGAATTCTGGAATCATCATTGTCCATATACTACTGGGACGTGCATATTCTAGAATACCCGATGCGTTAGAATCGGGCCACAATCTAGTATATATATATATATATATATAATATATATATATTATAAATATATATATATATATAATGTCATTGAGACACATATATGTATATATATTAATATTTCATACAGCGCTAGATAGCTTTAAAGCCGGTAATTCAATTGCCGGCTTTTGCTATCTCCCTCCTAAAATTCGACATGATATGAGACCTGGTTTACATACAGTAAACCATCTCATATCCCCATTTTTTTTGCATATTCCACACTACTAATGTTAGTAGTGTGTCTATGCAAAATTTTGCCGTTCTAGCTAGTAAATTAAAGGGTTAAATGGCGGAAAAAATTGGCGGTGAGGCGCCCTCTGCTGGTTGTTCCTACATCGTGGGAACTTTCCTAGAAAGCTCCCAGGTTCGAGATCATAAGAGGGCGCCCTCTGCTGGTTGTCCTCATATGAACTCAAGCCAGGGAGCTTTCTAGGAAAGTTCCCATGATCTAGGAACAACCAGCAGATAAATATAGGTAATTGACCTACTTTACCTACATTCTCCGGGGTTTTGCAGACATGAGCAACGTTGCATTAGCAAAGCTCGTGGCTGCAAAATATTTTAACCCCTTCAGATGGATTTACATCGTTGGACGTGACAGATCCTCGGAAGGTATGTATATTGTTAGTTTATTATTTTTTTTTTATTTACAGATCGAGGGTCTTCAGTGAGTGGATTGAGAGTAGAATAAATTAATACAACAACATTTGTGATTTTTTCATTAAATTAATTTTTAATAATGTGTGTGTGTGTTTTTTTTAACCCTTTCCTAGTATTGGATTAATAATGGATAGGTGTCATAATTGACGCCTCTCCATTATTAATTTGGCTTAATGTCACCTTACAATAGCAAGGTGGCATTAACCCTTCATTACCCCTTATCCCACCGCTACACGGGAATGGGAAGAGAGTGGCCAAGTTCCAGAATAGGCGCATCTTCCAGATGTGCCTTTTCTGAGGTGGCTGGGGGCAAGTGTTTTTAGCCAGGGGGGGCCAATAACCGTGGACCCTCTCCAGGCTATTAATATCTGCCCTCAGTCACTGGCTTTACTACTCTGGCGGAGAAAATTGTGCGGGAGCCCACGCCAATTTTTTACGCCATTTAACCCTTTAATTTACTAGCTAGAACGGCCAAATTTTGCACATACACACTACTGACATTAGTAGTGTGGAATATGCAAAAAAATGGGGATATGAGATGGTTTACTGTATGTAAACCAGGTCTCATATCATGTCGGGTTTAGGAAGGAGAAAGCAAAAGCCGGTAATTGAATTACCGGCTTTCTGCTATCTCGCGCTGGATGAAATATTAATATATATATATACATATATGTGTCTACTGACATATATATATATACAGTGGGGCAAAAAAGTATTTAGTCAGTCAGCAATAGTGCAAGTTCCACCACTTAAAAAGATGAGAGGCGTCTGTAATTTACATCATAGGTAGACCTCAACTATGGGAGACAAACTGAGAAAAAAATATCCAGAAAATCACATTGTCTGTTTTTTTATCATTTTATTTGCATATTATGGTGGAAAATAAGTATTTGGTCAGAAACAAACAATCAAGATTTCTGGCTCTCACAGACCTGTAACTTCTTCTTTAAGAGTCTCCTCTTTCCTCCACTCATTACCTGTAGTAATGGCACCTGTTTAAACTTGTTATCAGTATAAAAAGACACCTGTGCACACCCTCAAACAGTCTGACTCCAAACTCCACTATGGTGAAGACCAAAGAGCTGTCAAAGGACACCAGAAACAAAATTGTAGCCCTGCACCAGGCTGGGAAGACTGAATCTGCAATAGCCAACCAGCTTGGAGTGGAGAAATCAACAGTGGGAGCAATAATTAGAAAATGGAAGACATACAAGACCACTGATAATCTCCCTCGATCTGGGGCTCCACGCAAAATCCCACCCCGTGGGGTCAGAATGATCACAAGAACGGTGAGCAAAAATCCCAGAACCACGCGGGGGGACCTAGTGAATGAACTGCAGAGAGCTGGGACCAATGTAACAAGGCCTACCATAAGTAACACACTACGCCACCATGGACTCAGATCCTGCAGTGCCAGACGTGTCCCACTGCTTAAGCCAGTACATGTCCGGGCCCGTCTGAAGTTTGCTAGAGAGCATTTGGATGATCCAGAGGAGTTTTGGGAGAATGTCCTATGGTCTGATGAAACCAAACTGGAACTGTTTGGTAGAAACACAACTTGTCGTGTTTGGAGGAAAAAGAATACTGAGTTGCATCCATCAAACACCATACCTACTGTAAAGCATGGTGGTGGAAACATCATGCTTTGGGGCTGTTTCTCTGCAAAGGGGCCAGGACGACTGATCCGGGTACATGAAAGAATGAATGGGGCTATGTATCGTGAGATTTTGAGTGCAAACCTCCTTCCATGAGCAAGGGCATTGGAGATGAAACGTGGCTGGGTCTTTCAACATGACAATGATCCAAAGCACACCGCCAGGGCAACGAAGGAGTGGCTTCGTAAGAAGCATTTCAAGGTCCTGGAGTGGCCTAGCCAGTCTCCAGATCTCAACCCTATAGAAAACCTTTGGAGGGAGTTGAAAGTCCGTGTTGCCAAGCGAAAAGCCAAAAACATCACTGCTCTAGAGGAGATCTGCATGGAGGAATGGGCCAACATACCAACAACAGTGTGTGGCAACCTTGTGAAGACTTACAGAAAACGTTTGACCTCTGTCATTGCCAACAAAGGATATATTACAAAGTATTGAGATGAAATTTTGTTTCTGACCAAATACTTATTTTCCACCATAATATGCAAATAAAATGTTAAAAAAACAGACAATGTGATTTTCTGGATTTTTTTTTCTCAGTTTGTCTCCCATAGTTGAGGTCTACCTATGATGTAAATTACAGATGCCTCTCATCTTTTTAAGTGGTGGAACTTGCACTATTGCTGACTGACTAAATACTTTTTTGCCCCACTGTATATATATATATATATATATATATATATAAATATATAGACAGTATATATGTTTGTTTGTTTTTAACACATGGATCCCTTGTATAGCCGTATGTCGGTTTTGCAAGCCTGCGATAAAAACACGCAGTACGGATGCCATACGGATTACATACGGAGGATGCCATACGCAAAAAACGCTGAGACACCCTGCCTACGGAGGAGCTACGGACCACTATTTTGGGACTTTTCAGCGTATTACGGCCGTAATATACGGACCGTATTTTCATACGCTGTGTGTGACGCCGGCCTAAGAGATTCACTTTAAGGCTTTCTACAAGATTTTGAAGGGTGTCTGTAGATATTCCTGCGCATTCGTGCAGAGGTGCATTATTTGAGAAGTCACCAGAAAGTCAAGTGAATAAACCACTGATTATTATTACAGCAAAGATAGAATGATCATAGACTATATACCGTACAACTAAACCACAAGTGAGAAAAAACTATCAATATTTGCAGTTGTTAAAAATACGATACTTGGGGTGAATTCTGTATATATACAGCTCTGACAAAAATTAAGAGACCACTGCAAAATTTTCAGTTTGAGTTTTTTTCTTCATAGGTATATTTTTGAGTAAAATGTGAATTGTTCATTTATTCTATAAAGTTGTGACATGTCTCCGAATTTCCAAGCAATACATTTTGTATTTTTTTTCTGAAAAAGATAAATGGTCAAAATTAAAAAGAAAACAGTGCTTTCAGCCCTTAAATAATGCAAAGAAAACAAGTTCATAATCATTTAGAAACAACAATACTAATGTTTCAACTCGGGAAGAGTTCAGAAATCAATATTTTGTGGAATAACCATGATTGTTAATCACAGCTTTCATGCATCTTGGCATGATTTCCACCAGTCTTTCACACTGCTTCTGGCATAAAAATGTAAGCAGGTCTTCTTTGTTTGATGGCTTGTGACTATCTTCCTATTGATTACATTCCAGAGGTTTCAATGGGGTTCAGGTCTGCAGATTTGGCTGCCCATGACAGGGTTTTTATGTGGTGGTCTCTTAATTTTTGCCAGAGCTGTACTTTAGTATGGGATTGAAATGTTGTTAAAAGCAATTGCATGGGCCTATTGCATTGATTTAAAACAAAATGATAGACAAATAGGAATTAACCCCTTAATCCCATATGACGTACCAGGTGACCTGGGACTTAATTCCCAGTGACGGGATAGTACGTCATATGCGATCGGCCGCGCTCACGGGGGGAGTGCGGCCGATCGCGGCCGGGTGTCAGCTGCCTATCGCAGCTGACATCCGGCACTATGTGCCAGGAGCGGTCACGGACCGCTCCCGGCACATTAACCCCCGGCACACCGCGATCAAAGATGATCGCGGTGTGCCGGCGGTGCAGGGAAGCATCGCGCAGGGAGGGGGCTCCCTGCGGGCTTCCCTCAGACGATCGGTACACGGTGATATACTCACCGTGTACTGAGCGTCTTCTCCCTGCAGTCCCCGGATCCAAAATGGCCGCGGGGCTGCATCCGGGTCCTGCAGGGAGCACTTCCGGGTCAGGATCAGGCTGCAGCTGCAGCTCTAATCCTGCCCGGCTGTATGTCAGATCACCGATCTGACAGAGTGCTGTGCACACTGTCAGATCGGTGATCTGTGATGTCCCCCCCTGGGACAAAGTGAAAAAGTAAAAAAAAAAATTTCCACACGTGTAAAAAAAAATTAAAAAAAAATTCCTAAATAAAGAAGAAAAAAAAAAATATTATTCCCATAAATACATTTCTTTATCGAAAAAAAAAAAAAAAAACAATAAAAGTACACATATTTAGTATCGCCGCGTCCGTAACGACCCGACCTATAAAACTGGCCCACTAGTTAACCCCTTCAGTGAACACCGTAAGAAAAAAAAAAAAAACGAGCCAAAAAACAACGCTTTATTATCATAACGCTGAACATAAAGTGGAATAACACGCGATCAAAAAGACGGATATAAATAACCATGGTACCTCTGAAAATGTCATCTTGTCCCGCAAAAAACGAGCTGCCGTGTAGCATCATAACCAAAAAACTAAAAAAGTTATAGTCCTCAGAATAAAGCGATGCCAAAATAATTATTTTTTCTATAAAATAGCTTTTATCGTATAAAAGCGCCAAAACATAAAAAAAATGATATAAATGAGGTATCGCTGTAATCGTACTGACCCGAAGAATAAAACTGCTTCATCAATTTTACCAAACGCGGAACGGTATAAACGCCTCCCCCAAAAGAAATTCATGAATAGCTGGTTTTTGGTCATTCTGCCTCACAAAAAATTGGAATAAAAAGCGATCAAAAACTGTCACGTGTCCGAAAATCTTACCGATAAAAACGTCAACTCGTCCCGCAAAAAACAAGACCTCACATGACTCTGTGAACCAAAATATGGAAAAATTATAGGTCTCAAAATGTGGGGACGCAAAAACTTTTTTGCTATAAAAAGCGTCTTTTAGTGTGTGACGGCTGCCAATCATAAAAATCCGATATAAAAAAACGCTATAAAAGTAAATCAAACCCCCCTTCATCACCCCCTTAGTTAGGCTAGGTTCACATTGCATTAATGGGTTAACGCTAACGGACAGCGTTGCACGGCGAAAATGTCACAATTAACGCCGTGCAACGGGTCCGTTAGCACACCCATTGACAGCAATGTGATTTTCGGGTGTAGCGCATCACTAGAGCGTGCCATTTTCGGCTCGTGCTAGCAAGGTGCCGTTCTTTTGTGGCGCGCCTCGGACGCTGCTTGCAGCGTCCGCGGCGCGCCCGAGGTCCGATCCCCGATCTTCCAGAGCGGGGACGTTAACGCGACCACTAAACAAGACACCTAAAAAGACATTGCGTTAGCGCTATCCGCTAGCGCTAAACGGATTTCCCTAACGCAATGTGAACCTAGCCTTAGGGAAAAATAATAAAATTTAAAAAAAAGTATTTATTTCCATTTTCCCATTAGGGTTAGGGCTAGGGTTAGGGTTAGGGTTAGGGCTAAGGTTAGGGTTAGGGTTTGGATTACATTTACGGTTGGGATTAGGGTTGGGATTAGAATTAGGGGTGTGTCAGGGTTAGAGGTGTGGTTACAGTTGGGATTAGGGTCATTTATAATTGGGGGGTTTCCACTGTTTAGGCACATCAGGGGCTCTCCAAACGCGACATGGCGTCCGATCTCAATTCCAGCCAATTCTGCATTGAAAAAGTAAAACAGTGCTCCTTCACTTCCGAGCTCTCCCGTGCGCCCAAACAGGGGTTTACACCCAACATATGGGGTATCATCGTACTCGAGACAAATTGGACAACAACTTTTTGGGTCCAAGTTCTCTTGTTATCCTTGGGAAAATAAAAATGTGGGGGGCTAAAAATCATTTTTGTGGGAAAAAAAAGGATTTTTTATTTTCACGGCTCTGCGTTGTAAACTGTAGTGAAACACTTGGGGGTTCAAAGTTTTCACAACACATCTAGATAAGTTCCGTGGGAGGTCTAGTTTCCAATATGAGGTCACTTGTGGGGGGTTTGTACTGTTTGGGTACATCAGGGGCTCTGCAAATGCAACGTGACTCCTGCAGACCAATCCATCTAAGTCTGCATTCCAAATGGCGCTCCTTCCCTTCCGAGCTCTGCCATGCGCCCAAACAGTGGTTCCCCCCCACATATTGGGTATCAGCGTACACAGGACAAATTGGACAACAACTTTTGGGGTCCAATTTGTTCTGTTACCCTTGTGAAAATACAAAACTGGAGGCTAAAAAATAATTTTTGCGGAAAAAAAAAATTATTTTAGCGGCTCTGCGTTATAAACTGTAGTGAAACACTTGGGGGTTCAAAGCTCTCAAAACACATCTATATAAGTTCCTTAGGGGGTCTAGTTTCCAAAATGGTGTCACTTGTGGGGGGTTTTAATGTTTAAGCACATCAGGGGCTCTCCAAACCAACATGGCATCCCATCTTAATTCCAGTCAATTTTGCATTGAAAAGTCAAATGGCGCTCCTTCCCTTCCGAGCTCTGCTATGCGCCCAAACAGTGGTTCCCCCCCACATATGGGGTATCAGCGTACTCAGGACAAATTGGACAACAACTTTTGGGGTCCAATTTATTCTGTTACCCTTGTAAAAATACAAAGCTGGGGGCTAAAAAATCATTTTTGAGAAAAAAAAAGAATTTTTATTTTCACGGCTCTGCGTTATAAACTGTAGTGAAACACTTAGGGGTTCAAAGTTCTTACAACACATCTAGATAAGTTCCTTGGGAGGTCTAGTTTCTAATATGGGGTCACTTGTGGGGGGGTTGTACTGTTTGGGTACATCAGGGGCTCTGCAAATGCAACGTGACTCCTGCAGACCAATCCATCTAAGTCTGCATTCCAAATGGCGCTCCTTCCCTTCCGAGCTCTGCCATGCGCCCAAACAGTGGTTCCCCCCCACATATTTGGTATCAGCGTACACAGGACAAATTGGACAACAACTTTTGGGGTCCAATTTATTCTGTTACCCTTGTGAAAATACAAAACTGGAGGCTAAAAAAT
The DNA here is from genome assembly GCF_032444005.1 of Ranitomeya imitator. Taxonomy (NCBI): domain Eukaryota; kingdom Metazoa; phylum Chordata; class Amphibia; order Anura; family Dendrobatidae; genus Ranitomeya; species Ranitomeya imitator. Next base: position 342,246,776 of record NC_091284.1, on the reverse strand, counting down.
AATTTTTGCGGAAAAAAAAAAATTATTTTAACGGCTCTGCGTTATAAACTGTAGTGAAACACTTGGGGGTTGAAAGCTCTCAAAACACATCTAGATAAGTTCCTTAGGGGGTCTAGTTTCCAAAATGGTGTCACTTGTGGGGGGTTTTAATGTTTAGGCACATCAGGGGCTCTCCAAACCAACATGGCGTCCCATCTTAATTCCAGTCAATTTTGCATTGAAAAGTCAAATGGCGCTCCTTCCCTTCCAAGCTCTGCTATGCGCCCAAACAGTGGTTCCCCCCCACATATTGGGTATCAGCGTACACAGGACAAATTGGACAACAACTTTTGGGGTCCAATTTATTCTGTTACCCTTGTGAAAATACAAAGCTGGGGGCTAAAAAATAATTTTTGCGGAAAAAAAAAAAATTATTTTAACGGCTCTGCGTTATAAACTGTAGTGAAACACTTGGGGGTTGAAAGCTCTCAAAACACATCTAGATAAGTTCCTTAGGGGGTCTAGTTTCCAAAATGGTGTCACTTGTGGGGGGTTTTAATGTTTAGGCACATCAGGAGCTCTCCAAACCAACATGGCGTCCCATCTTAATTCCTGTCAATTTTGCATTGAAAAGTCAAATGGCGCTCCTTCCCTTCCGAGCTCTGCTATGCGCCCAAAAAGTGGTTTACCCCCACATATGGGGTATCGTCGCACTCAGGACAAATTGCACAACAACTTTTGTGGTCTAATTTCTTCTCTTACCCTTGGGAAAATAAAAAATTGGGGGCGAAAAATCATTTTTGTGAAAAAATAAGATTTTTTATTTTTACGGCTCTGCATTATAAACTTCTGTGAAGCACTTGTTGGGTCAAAGTGCTCACCACACCTCTAGATAAGTTCCTTAAGGGGTCTACTTTCCAAAATGGTGTCACTTGTGGGGATTTCAATGTTTAGGCACATCAGGGGCTCTCCAAACACAACATGGCATCCCATCTCAATTCCAGTCAATTTTGCATTGAAAAGTAAAATGGCGCTCCTTCCCTTCCGAGCTCTGCCATACGCCCAAACAATGGTTTCCACCCATATATGGGGTATCAGCGTACTCAAGACAAATTGGACAACAATTTTTGAGGTCCAATTTCTTCTCTTACTCTTGGGAAAATAAAAAATTGGGGGCGAAAAGATCATTTTTGTGAAAAAATATGATTTTTTATTTTTACGGCTCTGCATTATAAACTTCTGTGAAGCAATTGGTGGGTCAAAGTGGTCACCACACATCTAGATAAGTTCCTTAGGGTGTCTACTTTCCAAAATGGTGTCACTTGTGGGGGGTTTCAATGTTTAGGCACATGAGGGGCTCTCCAAACGCAACATGGCGTCCCATCTCAATTCCTATCAATTTTGCATTGAAAAGACAAATGGCGCTCCTTTCCTTCCGAGCTCTGCCATGCGCCCAAACAGTGGTTTACCCCCACATATGGGGTATCAGCGTACTCAGTACAGATAGTACAACAATGTTTGGCATCCATTTTGTCCTGTTACCCTTGGTAAAATAAAACAAATTGGAGCTGAAATAAATTTTGTGTGAAAAAAAGTTAAATATTCATTTTTATTTAAACATTCCAAAAATTCCTGTGAAACCCCTGAAGGGTTAATAAACTTCTTGAATGTGGTTTTGAGCACCTTGAGGGGTTCAGTTTTTAGAATGGTGTCATACTTGGGTTTTTTCTATCATATAGACCCCTCAAAATGACTTCAAATGAGATGTGGTCCCTAAAAAAAAAATGGTGTTGTAAAAATGAGAAATTGCTGGTCAAATTTTAACCCTTATAACTCCCTAACAAAAAAAAATTTTGGTTCCAAAATTGTGCTGATGTAAAGTAGACATGTGGGAAATGTTACTTATTAAGTATTTTGTGTGACATATCTCTGTGATTTAAGGGCATAAAAATTTAAAGTTGGAAAATTGCGAAATTTTCTAAATTTTCGCCAAATTTCCGGTTTTTTCACAAATAAACGCAAGTTATTTCGAATAAGTGTTACCACTACAATGAAGTACAATATGTCACGAGAAAACAGTGTCAAAATCGCCAAGATCCGTTGAAGCGTTCCAGAGTTATAACCTCATAAAGGGACAGTGGTCAAAATTATAAAAATTGGCCCGGTCATTAACGTGCAAACCACCCTCGGGGCTTAAGGGGTTAATGTAAAAAATATATAAAACAAGAGAAATAGAGTGACTGTAATGAAAATAGCCAAGGGCAAAAAGAAAAAAGATATATAAAAGAAAACAAATATACTGGGGTGATGTGGTAGAAAATAAGATAAATAGAAAGCTAAAACAAAATTGTATAATGCATAAGATGAAAGAGAACAAGTCAAAACTAAAAGGTTAAGCATTGCATCTTCCAACATTTGCATATATTGGCAGCATGTTTATTGCTGCACGCCTTTCAGACTACACATATTGCATGTTCCACAAATGTACTGACATCAGCTAATTAGAGGAAAAGAGAGAAACATGCTGCTCAGTAGGGTGCTGGCAGAATGCCTACTTGAACTTTTTCTGTCAGAGGGTGCAATCAGGGAGCATATGCTTAACCCACCAAAACACTTTAGATAAAACTATGTTAGATCTGTGTCAGTACAGTTGCTGTACATTTAAAGTTATATTCTTATGTAGTCAGAATGTGATTGCCACCATTTATAATAAAAAAAATAGGATAATTTAGAGGTGTTTAAATAATCTCTGCAAGGAGGACCTCTTCTGGCAATTGGTATCCATGTTGTAACCCTATGGCTATGTTCACAGAAAGTTTTATTTACAAAGATTTTGGAGCAGATCCTGCTTGTAAATTCACATAAAAAACTCTCTGAGTACGCTTCCTATGAATGTCAATGAGAAATTGTCGATAAAAGCAACATGTGCTCTACGGGAGTCTTTTCCCATTAAAGAGAACCTGTCATGTGAAAAAATGCTATCAACCTGCAGATATGGGTTGAATCTGCAGGGTAATAGTGTATGCCTGGCACTTAGAGCCCTGCTGCCCAAAGGAAATTAACTTTATTAATTTATTTAAGGGTTTGACTTTCAGTCACAGGGGTGGCGCCAGCGTGGGTTCAGTCATCGCTCTGTGTCTAGAGATCGCCGACTGTAACTATGCCACTAGCACCTACTGACAGCCAACTAAATTAATAAATTAATTAATAAATTACTAAAGAGACTAACAGTTAAATCTAATGGTCACTACTCCCTGCTGATTCTTCTGAATCTCTCTGCAGCATTTGACACTGTGGATCACCAGGTCGTCCTTTCTCTGCTCTATCAGCCTCAAGGACTGATTTTTTTTTTTTTTCCTGATGACAATACCACTGCCTGTGTTATGAATCTGTTGAAGTGTCTAAAGTCCACTGATTGCTCAGATTATGTCCCACTAATTCATGAAGCACCCAAACTAAAGGTCCCAGGAGGAATAACCGTATTAGCTGATAATTATACCTGCTATAATTCCCACAACACTACAGGTACACCAGTAGGGGTCTTCGGGATAGGTTTCTGCAAAGAGAACAGTTCCCTAAATACTGATTTGCTAGTTAATCATACACAGTATATGTATGACATTTATTGGTTATGTGGAGATGGTAAGCTCCATCCTAGGTTGCCTAATGCCTGGACAGGTCAATGCACCCTTGTTAAACTAGCCATGCAGTTCAAGATTTTACCTTGGGATCCAGAGACACCTGATGAATATACCAGAAAGAGGAGAAGTCTCGATCAGCTCCACATGAGTTATCAAGAAGATCCATTGGTATATGTCGATGGCATGGCATTGGAGTGCCAAGGGGGGTGCCTGACCAATTTAAAGCCCAGAACCAGATCTATGCTAGCTTTGCTTCTTTAATCCCACAAGTGCAGATTAACAAAAATGTTGATTGGATCAAATATATATATTACAGTGAACAAAAGTTTGTCAATTTTACCTGTGAAGCCTTTCAGGGTATAGTTGAGGAGTTGGGCCCTAACACTAGAATGACCCTCCAAAATCGATTAGCCCTTGATATGATCTTAGCTGAGAAAGGAGGAGTCTGTGGGATGGTGGGAGAGGAATGTTGTACCTATATCCCTCAGAACTCTGGGGTAAATGGAAAGACCATGATAGCCCTTAAAAAGATAAATGGGTTAGCAGCTAATTAAAAACTAATGCTGGAGTAGACACATCTTTCTTTTCCGGCTGGTTGGGTGGGCTCAAAGGATTCCTTCAACAAGCTTGTCTAGTACTGATTGCTCTCCTTGTAGTTGGATCAATAATTCTCTGTTGTGTTATTCCCCTGTATAAAAAGGTTATTGCTGAGGCAACTCCGACTGGCACCCTCCTCAACCAAGAAGTAGACCCACCAGAGTACGATGGCACTGATCCAGGGGAGATCCCTAAGTACGTACCCCTCAAGAAGTTAGACAATACCCCTACTCTCAGATGACGCTAAGAGATTTAGTCTAGGGACAACGGGAGAACTCCATGTGAAGCTAGTGAAGGATTCAGCTGCCTGGAGGCCTCTCACAAGGGGAGAGCATCTGAGATGTGTGGATGAAGAAATCCACCTCCCATTTCCCCATCACATGGACAGTCTCAAAGGATCTTTCTTTTTAGGAAAAAACTTAGTGTTTAGGGGGGATTGTCAAGGTGAAAATATATTATCTTTATACACTTTTGTACTTTTATATTCTTATGCTGTGAAACAATAAGTTTTTTCCCTTCGCTTGCTAATGCAAATGTAACTGTATTTAACATGGCTGCCAGTATTCACCTTTGCCCTAATTTTGCTTCTGCTAAAGAAGCAAGTTTCACATTCCAGAAGCTAAGTGTCATTTCTGTTGAAGTCGAAACTTGAAGTGACGTGGAGACAGGAGGATCCATCAGATGACGTCAGGACCAACCAGAAAGACTGAATACTAGATATATTGCTTAAACCCCACCTAACCCCGCCCTCTGCACACCTTCCCCCAATAGACCATATAATGTTGTGTATAGGAAATAAAGAGTTCAGTTGCTGTGACGTTGCTACACCTTGTAGACACACGAGCATGCACTGAGTTTGAACCAGCCTTCGTCTGACTCATTCTTATCCGGTACCAATGCTCTTATTCTGATTTGGAATGACTGGTGAAGGAAGGGTATTGTCGTGACGACCCCGACACCTTGGGGTCATACTTGATTCGAAGCTTTCATTCACCCCTCACATCTGCTCACTGGCTTGCTCTTCTTATCTGCACCTCAAAAACATTTCTAGAATTCGCCTTTTTCTTACTTTCAACTCTGTAAAGACTCTTACTGTTTCATCATCGTCTGGACTATTGTAACTCTCTACTAATCGGCCTCCCTCTTATCAAACTCTCCCCTCTCCAATCTGTCCTGAATGCTGCGCCAGGATCATATTCCTTACCAATCGTTATACTGATGCATCTACCTTGTGCCAGTGATTAAACTGGTTACCCATCCACTCCAGAATTCAGCACAAAACTATTACTCTCATCCACAAAGATCTCCATGGCTCAGCACCACCCTACATCTCCTCCCTGGTCTCTGTCTGCCACCCTACCCGTGCCCTCCATTCTGCTAATGACCTGAGGTTAACATCCTCATTAATCTAACACTCTCACTCCAAGACTTTTCACATGCTGTGCCAATTCTTTGGAATGCACTTCCCAAGTTAATACGATTAATCCCCAAACCCCACAGCTTTAAGCGTGCCCTAAAAACGTATTTGTTCAGACTGGCCTACCACCTCAACGCATTAACCTAACTATCCCTGTGTGGCCCATTCAAAAAACCTCAACCATAATCAGGTTCCTCGCATCATGTTCTCATACGCTTTCTGCATTTAATTGCCCTCTGTGTCTGTACTGTTACATGTTTAAGCTGTTAACTGGTTTATGCAGCTTAATGCATTTACATTATGGCTGGTCCGAACAACGAAAGCAATAGTTACCATCCATCTTTCGTTTCTCCCCTTTTTCCTCATAGTTTGTAAGATTGCGAGCAGGGCCCTCATTCCTCCTGGCATCTGTTTTGATCTGTGTTTATTGTTATGATGTAATGTCTATTGTCTGTACAAATCCTCTCTAAAATTGGAAAGCGCTGCGGAATATGTTGACGCCATATAAATAAAATTATTATTTATATACAGTTAAGTCCATATATATTTGGACAGAGACAACATTTTTCTAATTTTGGTTATAGACATTACCACAATGAATTTTAAACAAAGCAATTCAGATGCAGTTGAAGTTCAGATTTTCAGCTTTCATTTGAGGGCATCCACATTAAAATTGGATGAAGGGTTTCGGAGTTTCAGCTCCTTAACATGTGCAACCCTGTTTTTAAAGGGACCAAAAGTAATTGGACAGATTAAATAATTTTAAATAAAATGTTCATTTTTAGTACTTGGTTGAAAACCCTTTGTTGGCAATGACTGCCTGAAGTCTTGAACTCCTGGACATCACCAGACGCTGTGTTTCCTCTTTTTTGATGCTCTGCCAGGCCTTCACTGCAGTGGTTTTCAGTTGCTGTTTGTTTGAAGGCCTTTCTGTCTGAAGTTTAGTCTTTACCAAGTGAAATGCATGCTCAATTGGGTTGAGATCAGGTGACTGACTTGGCCATTCAAGAATAGTCCACTTCTTTGCTTTAATAAACTCCTGGGTTGCTTTGGGTTTATGTTTTGGGTCATTGTCCATCTGTGGTATGAAATGACGACCAATCAGTTTGGCTGCATTTGGCTGGATCTGAGCACACAGTATGTCTCTGAAGACCTCAGAATTCATTCTGCTGCTTCTGTCCTGTGTCCCATCATCAATAAACACTAGTGACCCAGTGCCACTGGCAGCCATGCATGCCCAAGCCATCACACTGCCTCTGCCGTGTTTTACAGATGATGTGGTATGCTTTGGATCATGAGCTGTACCACGCCTTCGCCATACTTTTCTCTTTCCATCATTCTGGCAGAGATTGATCTTGGTTTCATTTGTCCAAAGAATGTTATTCCAGAACTGTGCTGGCTTTTTTAGATTTTTTTTTAGCAAAGTCCAGTCTAGCCTTTTCATTCTTGATGCTTATAAGTGGCTGCACCGTGCAGTGAACCCTCTGTATTTACTTTCATGCAGTCTTCTCTTTATGGTAGATTTGGATATTGATACGCCTACCTCCTGGAGAGTGTTGGTCACTTGGTTGGCTGATGTGAAGAGGTTTCTCTTCACCATGGAGATTATTCTGCGATCATCCACCACTGTTGTCTTCCGTGGGCGCCCAGCTCTTTTTGCATTGATGAGTTCACCAATGCTTTCTTTCTTTCTCAGGAGGTACCAAACTGTAGATTTTGCCACTCCTAATATTGTAGCAATTTCTCGGATGGGTTTTTTCTGTTTTCACAGCTTAAGGATGGCTTGCTTCACATGCATGGAGAACTCCTTTGACCACATGTTTACTTCACAGCAAAACCTTCCAAATGCAAGCACCACCCCTCAAATCAACTCCAGGCCTTTTATCTGCTTAATTGAGAATGACATAACGAAGGGATTGCCCACACCTGTCCAAGAAATAGCCTGGGAGCCAATTGTCCAATTACTTTTGGTCCCTTTAAAAACAGGGTGGTGTTGTGAATTCAGTGGCAGAGCTCCCTCCTGTGGTCACAAGTGGTACTTCGGCTGATTCTCTCTGTGAGCTTCTGTTGGTGGAGGAAAGTGGTATTGCGGCTTCTGAGTTTCCTACCTCAGGTGATGTGGTGAGGTCGTTAGGTACTGCTCTACTTAACTCCACCTAATGCTTTGATCCTGGCTTCCTGTCAATGTTCCAGTGTTGGACTTGTTTTTCCCTGGATCATTCCTGTGGCCTGCTGCTCTGCATAGCTAAGTTCTTCTTTGCTATTTGTTTGCTATTTTTTCTGTCCAGCTTGTCTAATTGTTTTGCTGGAAGCTCTGGGACGCAAAGGGTGTACCTCCGTGCCGTTAGTTCGTTACGGAGGGTCTTTTTGCCGCCTTTGCGTGGTATTCTTTAGGGTTTTGTGTAGACCGCAAAGTTATCTTTCCTATCCTCGCTCTGTTAAGAAAGTCGGGCCTCACTTTGCTGAATCTATTTCATCTCTACGTTTGTCTTTTCATCTTAACTCACAGTCATTATATGTGGGGGGCTGCCTTTTCCTTTGGGGTATTTCTCTGAGGCAAGGTAGGCTTATTTTCTATCTTCAGGCTAGTTAGTTTCTCAGGCTGTGCCGAGTTGCATAGGCAGTGTTAGGCGCAATCCACGGCTGCCTCTAGTGTTGTTTGGAGAGGATTAGGGATTGCGGTCTGCAGAGTACCCACGTCTCAGAGCTCGTTCTATGATTTTGAGTTATTGTCAGATCACTGTATGTGCTCTGACCGCTATGTCCATTGTGGTACTGAATTGCCTTTCATAACAGTACAGGAAGCCCAAAGTACTAATGATTCTCAATAGAGGGAAAAAAGAAGTTCTGAGACCATTTTTTTTTCTTTGCACTGTGTTTTGCCTTTTTTTTCCCCTAGACATTTGGGTGGTTCAGGACACAGGTGTGGACATGGACATTCAGGGTCTGTGCTCTTCAATGGATAATCTCGTTATAAATGTACAAAAGATTCAAGATTTGGTGGTTCAGAAGCCTATGTTTGAACCAAGAATTCCTATTCCTGATTTGTTTTATGGTGATAGAGTCAAGTTTGTGAATTTCAAAAATAATTGCAAACTGTTTCTGGCCTTGAAACCTCACTCCTCTGGTGACCCAGCTCAACAAGTGAGAATTATTATTTCTTTTTTGCGTGGCGACTCTCAAGACTGGGCATTTTCCCTTGCGCCAGGAGATCCTGCATTAAGTAATATTGATGCATTTTTCCTGGCGCTCGGATTGATGTACGATGAGCCTAATTCAGTGGATCAGGCAGAGAAAAATTTGCTGGCTTTGTGTCAGGGTCAGGATGAGATAGAGGTATATTGTCAGAAATTTAGAAAGTGGTCCGTACTCAATGGAATGAAGCTGCGCTCGCAGCGATTTTCAGAAAGGGTCTCTCTGAAGCCCTTAAGGATGTCATGGTGGGATTTCCTATGCCTGCTGGTCTGAATGAATCTATGTCTTTGGCCATTCAGATCGGTCGACGCTTGCGTGAGCGTAAATCTGTGCACCATTTGGCGGTATTACCTGAGGTTAAACCTAAGCCTATGCAGTGCGATAGGACTTTGACCAGAGTTGAACGGCGAGAACACAGACGTCTGAATGGTCTGTGTTTCTACTGTGGTGATTCCACTCATGCCATCTCTGATTGTCCTAAGCGCTCTAAGCGGTTCGCTAGGTCTGCCACCATTGGTACGGTACAGTCAAAATTTCTTCTGTCCGTTACTTTGATCTGCTCTTTGTCATCGTATTCTGTCATGGCATTTGTGGATTCAGGCGCTGCCCTGAATTTGATGGACTTGGAGTATGCTAAGCGTTGTGGGGTTTTTTTGGAGCCCTTGCAGCGTCCTATTCCATTGAGAGGAATTGATGCTACACCTTTGGCCAAGAATAAGCCTCAGTACTGGACCCAGCTGACCATGTGCATGGCTCCTGCACATCAGGAGGTTATTCGCTTTCTGGTGTTGCATAATCTGCATGATGTGGTCGTGTTGGGGTTGCCATTGCTACAAGTCCATAATCCAGTATTAGATTGGAAATCCATGTCGGTGTCCAGCTGGGGTTGTCAGGGGGTACATGGTGATGTTCCATTTCTGTCAATTTCGTCATCCACCCCTTCTGAGGTCCCGGAGTTCTTGTCTGATTACCGGGATTTATTTGATGAGCCCAAGTCCGATACCCTACCTCCGCATAGGGATTGTGATTGTGCTATCAATTTGATTCCTGGTAGTAAATTCCCAAAAGGTCGACTGTTTAATTTATCTGTGCCTGAGCACACCGCTATGCGCAGTTATGTGAAGGAATCCCTGGAGAAGGGGCATATTCGCCCGTCATCGTCGCCATTGGGAGCAGGGTTCTTTTTTGTGGCCAAGAAGGATGGTTCGCTGAGACCTTGTATAGATTACCGCCTTCTTAATAAGATCACGGTTAAATTTCAGTACACCTTGCCATTGTTATCTGATCTGTTTGCTCGGATTAAGGGGGCTAGTTGGTTCACCAAGATAGATCTTCGTGGTGCGTATAATCTGGTGCGAATTTTTCAGGTCCTGCGTGCTAATTCTTTGTTTGTGAAGGGATCAAAGTGTCTCTTTGGTGTGCAGAAGGTTTCATTTTTGGGGTTCATCTTTTCCCCTTCTACTATCGAGATGGATCCTGTTAAGGTCCAAGCCATCCATGATGGGACTCAGCCGACGTTTCTGAAAAGTCTGCAAAAGTTCCTGGGCTTTGCTAATTTTTATCGTCGCTTCATCTGCAATTTTTCTAGTATTGCTAAACCATTGACCGATTTGACCAAGAAGGGTGCTGATGTGGTCAATTGGTCTTCTGCTGCTGTGGAAGCCTTTCAAGAGTTGAAGCGTCGTTTTTCTTCTGCCCCTGTGTTGTGTCAACCAGATGTTTCTCTTCCGTTCCAGGTCGAGGTTGATGCTTCTGAGATTGGAGCAGGGGCTGTTTTGTCGCAGAGAGGTTCTGATTGCTCAGTGATGAAACCATGCGCTTTTTTTTCCAGGAAGTTTTCGCCTGCTGAGCGAAATTATGATGTGGGCAACCGAGAGTTGCTGGCCATGAAGTGGGCATTCGAGGAGTGGCGTCATTGGCTTGAAGGAGCTAAGCATCGCGTGGTGGTATTGACTGATCATAAGAACTTGACTTATCTCGAGTCTGCCAAGCGGTTGAATCCTAGACAGGCTCGTTGGTCGCTGTTTTTTGCCCGTTTTGACTTTGTGATTTCGTACCTTCCGGGCTCTAAAAATGTGAAGGCGGATGCTCTGTCTAGGAGTTTTGTGCCCGACTCTCCGGGTTTGTCTGAGCCGGCGGGTATCCTCAAGGAGGGAGTAATTGTGACTGCCATCTCCCCTGATTTGCGGCAGGTGCTGCAAAAATTTCAGGCTAATAAACCTGATCATTGTCCAGCGGAGAAACTGTTTGTCCCTGATAGGTGGACGAATAAAGTTATCTCTGAACTTCATTGTTCGGTGTTGGCTGGTCATCCTGGAATTTTTGGTACCAGAGAGTTAGTGGCTAGATCCTTTTGGTGGCCATCTCTGTCGCGGGATGTGCGTACTTTTGTGCAGTCCTGTGGGATTTGTGCTCGGGCTAAGCCCTGCTGTTCTCGTGCCAGTGGGTTGCTTTTGCCCTTGCCGGTCCCGAAGAGACCTTGGACACATATCTCTATGGATTTTATTTCAGATCTTCCCGTTTCTCAAAAGATGTCAGTCATTTGGGTGGTCTGTGATCGCTTTTCTAAGATGGTCCATCTGGTACCCTTGTCTAAATTGCCTTCCTCCTCTGATTTGGTGCCATTGTTCTTCCAGCATGTGGTTCGTTTACATGGTATTCCAGAGAATATCGTTTCTGACAGAGGTTCCCAGTTTGTTTCGAGGTTTTGGCGAGCCTTTTGTGGTAGGATGGGCATTGACTTGTCTTTTTCCTCGGCTTTCCATCCTCAGACTAATGGCCAGACCGAACGAACCAATCAGACCTTGGAAACATATCTGAGATGTTTTGTTTCTGCTGATCAGGATGACTGGGTGTCCTTTTTGCCTTTGGCTGAGTTCGCCCTTAATAACCGGGCCAGCTCGGCTACCTTGGTTTCGCCATTTTTCTGCAACTCTGGGTTCCATCCTCGTTTCTCTTCAGGACAGGTTGAGTCTTTGGGCTGTCCTGGTGTGGATACTGTGGTGGACAGGTTGCAGCAGATTTGGACTCATGTAGTGGACAATTTGACCTTGTCCCAGGAGAGGGCTCAACGTTTTGCTAATCGCAGACGCTGTGTGGGTCCCCGACTTCGTGTTGGGGATCTGGTTTGGTTATCTTCTCGTCATATTCCTATGAAGGTTTCCTCTCCTAAGTTTAAACCTCGTTTCATTGGTCCGTATAGGATTTCTGAGGTTCTTAATCCTGTGTCTTTTCGTCTGACCCTTCCAGATTCCTTTTCCATACATAATGTATTCCATAGGTCATTGTTGCGGAGATACGTGGCACCTATGGTTCCATCTGTTGACCCTCCTGCCCCGGTTTTGGAGGAGGGGGAGTTGGAGTATATTGTGGAGAAGATTTTGGATTCTCGTGTTTCAAGACGGAAACTCCAGTATCTGGTTAAGTGGAAGGGTTATGCTCAGGAAGATAATTCCTGGGTCTTTGCCTCTGATGTCCATGCTCCCGATCTTGTTCGTGCCTTTCATGTGGCTCATCCTGGTCGGCCTGGGGGCTCTGGTGAGGGTTCGGTGACCCCTCCTCAAGGGGGGGTACTGTTGTGAATTCTGTGGCAGAGCTCCCTCCTGTGGTCACAAGTGGTACTTCGGCTGATTCTCTCTGTGAGCTTCTGTTGGTGGGGGAAAGTGGTATTGCGGCTTCTGAGTTTCCTACCTCAGGTGATGTGGTGAGGTCGTTAGGTACTGCTCTACTTAACTCCACCTAATGCTTTGATCCTGGCTTCCTGTCAATGTTCCAGTGTTGGACTTGTTTTTCCCTGGATCATTCCTGTGGCCTGCTGCTCTGCATAGCTAAGTTCTTCTTTGCTATTTGTTTGCTATTTTTTCTGTCCAGCTTGTCTAATTGTTTTGCTGGAAGCTCTGGGACGCAAAGGGTGTACCTCCGTGCCGTTAGTTCGGTACGGAGGGTCTTTTTGCCCCCTTTGCGTGGTATTCTTTAGGGTTTTGTGTAGACCGCAAAGTTATCTTTCCTATCCTCGCTCTGTTAAGAAAGTCGGGCCTCACTTTGCTGAATCTATTTCATCTCTACGTTTGTCTTTTCATCTTAACTCACAGTCATTATATGTGGGGGGCTGCCTTTTCCTTTGGGGTATTTCTCTGAGGCAAGGTAGGCTTATTTTCTATCTTCAGGCTAGTTAGTTTCTCAGGCTGTGCCGAGTTGCATAGGCAGTGTTAGGCGCAATCCACGGCTGCCTCTAGTGTTGTTTGGAGAGGATTAGGGATTGCGGTCTGCAGAGTTCCCACGTCTCAGAGCTCGTTCTATGATTTTGAGTTATTGTCAGATCACTGTATGTGCTCTGACCGCTATGTCCATTGTGGTACTGAATTGCCTTTCATAACAGGGTGGCACATGTTAAGGAGCTGAAACTCCTAAACCCTTCATCCAATTTTAACCCCTTTACCCCCAAGGGTGGTTTGCACGTTAATGACCAGGCCAATTTTTACAATTCTGACCACTGTCCCTTTATGAGGTTATAACTCCGAAACGCTTCAACGGATCCTGGTGATTCTGACATTGTTTTCTCGTGACATATTGTACTTCATGATAGTGGTAAAATTTCTTTGATAGTACCTGCGTTTATTTGTGAAAAAAACGGAAATTTGGCGAAAATTTTGAAAATTTCGCAATTTTCAAACTTTGAATTTTTATGCAATTAAATCACAGAGATATGTCACACAAAATACTTAATAAGTAACATTTCCCACATGTCTCCTTTACATCAGCATAATTTTGGAACCAATTTTTTTTTTTGTTAGGGAATTATAAGGGTTAAAATTTGACCAGCAATTTCTCATTTTTACAACACCATTTTTTTTTAGGGACCACGTCTCATTTGAAGTCATTTTGAGGGGTCTATATGATAGAAAATGCCCAAGTGTGACACCATTCTAAAAACTGCACCCCTCAAGGTGCTCAAAACCACATTCAAGAAGTTTATTAACCCTTCAGGTGTTTAATAGGAATTTTTGGAATGTTTAAATAAAAATGAACATTTAACTTTTTTACACAAAAAATTTACTTCAGCTCCAATTTGTTTTATTTTACCAAGGGTAACAGGAAAAATTGGACCCAAAAAGTTGTTGTCCAATTTGTCCTGAGTACGCTGATACCCCATATGTGGCAGTAAACCACTGTTTGGGCGCATGGGAGAGCTCGGAAGGGAAGGAGCGCTATTTGACTTTTCAATGCAAAATTGACAGGAATTGAGATGGGACGCCATGTTGCGTTTGGAGAGCCACTGATGTGCCTAAACATTGAAACCCCCCACAAGTGACACCATTTTGGAAAGTAGACCCCCTAAGGAACTTATCTGGATGTGTGGTGAGCACTTTGACCCACCAAGTGCTTCACAGAAGTTTATAATGCAGAACCGTAAAAATAAAAAATCATATTTTTTCACAAAAATTATATTTTTGCCCCCAATTTTTTATTTTTCCAAGGGTAAAAGAAGAAATTGGACCGCAAACGTTGTTGTCCAATTTGTCCTGAGTACGCTGATACCCCATATGTGGCAGTAAACCACTGTTTGGGCGCATGGGAGAGTTCGGAAGGGAAGGAGCGCAGTTTGACTTTTCAATGCAAAATTGACAGAAATTGAGATGGGACGCCATGTTGCGTTTGGAGAGCCACTGATGTGCCTAAACATTGAAACCCCCCACAAGTGACACCATTTTGGAAAGTAGACCCCCTAAGGAACTTATCTAGAGGTGTGGTGAGCACTTTGACCCACCAAGTGCTTCACAGAAGTTTATAATGCAGAACCGTAAAAATAAAAAATCATATTTTTTCACAAAAATTATATTTTTGCCCCCAATTTTTTATTTTTCCAAGGGTAAGAGAAGAAATTGGACCTCAAAAGTTGTTGTCCAATTTGTCCCGAGTACGCTGATACCCCATAAGTGGCAGTAAACCACTGTTTGGGCGCATGGGAGAGCTCGGAAGGGAAGGAGCGCCGTTTGACTTTTCAATGCAAAATTGACAGGAATTGAGATGGGACGCCATGTTGCGTTTGGAGAGCCACTGATGTGCCTAAACATTGAAACCCCCCACAAGTGACACCATTTTGGAAAGTAGACCCCCTAAGGAACTTATCTGGATGTGTGGTGAGCACTTTGACCCACCAAGGGCTTCACAGAAGTTTATAATGCAGAGCCATAAAAATAAAACAAAATTTTTTTCCCACAAAAATTATTTTTTAGCCCCCAGTTTTGTATTTTCCCTAGGGTAACAGGAGAAATTGGACCCCAAAAGTTGTTGTCCAATTTGTCCTGAGTACGCTGATACCCCATATGTGGGGGGGAACCACCGTTTGGGCGCATGGGAGGGTTCGGAAGGGAAGGAGCGCCATTTGGAATGCAGACTTAGATGGAATGGTCTGCAGGCGTCACATTGCGTTTGCAGAGCCCCTAATGTACCTAAACAGTAGAAACCCCCCACAAGTGACACCATTTTGGAAAGTAGACCCCCTAAGGAACTCATCTTGATGTGTTGTGAGAGCTTTGAACCCCCAAGTATTTCACTACAGTTTATAACGCAGAGCCATGCAAATAAAAAATATTTTTTTTTCCACAAAAATTATATTTTAGCCCCCAGTTTTGTATTTTTCCAAGGTTAGCAGGAGAAATTGGACCCTAAATGTTGTTGTCCAATTTGTCCTGAGTACGCTGATACCCGATATGTGGGGGGGAACCACCGTTTGGGCGCATGGGAGGGCTCGGAAGGGAAGGAGCATCATTTGGAATGCAGACTTAGATGGATTGGTCTGCAGGCGTCACATTGCGTTTGCAGAGCCCCTAATGTACCTAAACAGTAGAAACCCCCCACAAGTGACCCCATATTGGAAACTAGACCCCTCAATGAACTTATCTAGATGTGTTGTGAGAACTTTGAACCCCCAAGTGTTTCACTACAGTTTATAACGCAGAGCCGTGAAAATAAAAAATCTTTTTGTTTTCCCACAAAAATTATTTTTTAGCCCCCAGTTTTGTATTTTCCCAAGGGTAACAGGAGAAATTGGTCCACAAAAGTTGTTGTCCAATTTGTCCTGAGTACGCTGATACCCCATATGTTGGGGTAAACCCCTGTTTGGGCACACAGGAGAGCTCGGAAGGGAAGGAGCACTGTTTTACTTTTTCAACGCAGAATTGGCTGGAATTGAGATCGGACGCCATGTCGTGTTTGGAGAGCCCCTGATGTGCCGAAACAGTGGAAACCCCCCAATTATAACTGAAACCCTAATCTAAACACACCCCTAACCCTAATTCCAATGGTAACCCTAACCACACCTCTAACTCTGACACACCCCTAACCCTAATCCCAACCCTATTCCCAACTGTAAATGTAATCTAAACCCTAACCCTAACTTTAGCCCCAACCCTAACTGTAGCCCCAACCCTAACCCTAACCCTAACCCTAGCCCTAACCCTAGCCCTAACCCTAACCCTAGCCCTAACCCTAGCCCTAACCCTAGCCCTAACCCTAACCCTAGCCCTAACCCTAGCCCTAACCCTAGCCCTAACCCTAACCCTAGCCCTAGCTCTAACCCTAGCCCTAGCCCTAGCCCTAACCCTAACCCTAGCCCTAGCCCTAGCCCTAACCCTAGCCCTAATGGGAAAATGGAAATAAATAAATTTTTTTTATTTTTCCCTAACTAAGGGGGTGATGAAGGGGGGTTTGATTTACTTTTATAGCGAGTTTTTTAGCGGATTTTTATGATTGGCAGCCGTCACACACTGAAAGACCCTTTTTATTGCAAAAAATATTTTTTGCAATACCACATTTGGAGAGCTATAATTTTTCCATATTTTGGTCCACAGAGTCATGTGAGGTCTTGTTTTTTGCGGGACGAGTTGACGTTTTTATTGAAAACATTTTTGGGCACGTGACATTTTTTTATCGCTTTTTATTCCGATTTTTGTGAGGAAGAATGACCAAAAGCCAGCTATTCATGAATTTCTATTGGGGGAGGCGTTTATACCGTTCCGCGTTTGGTAAAATTGATAAATCAGTTTTATTCTTCGGGTCAGTACGATTACAGCGATACCTCATTTATATCATTTTTTTATGGTTTGGTGCTTTTATACGATAAAAACTATTTTACAGAAAAAATAATTATTTTTGCATCGCTTTATTCTCAGGACTATAACTTTTTTATTTATTTGCTGATCATGCTGTATGGCAGCTCTTTTTTTGCGGGACAATATGACGCTTTCAGCGGTACAATGGTTATTTATATGTGTCCTTTTGATCGCGTGTTATTCCACTTTTTGTTCGGCGGTATGATAATAAAGCGTTGTTTTTTGCCTCGTTTTTTTTTTTTTTTTCTTACGGTGTTTACTGAAGGGGTTAACTAGTGGGACAGTTTTATAGGTCGGGTCGTTACGGACGCGGCGATACTAAATATGTGTACTTTTATTGGGTTTTTTTTTTTATTTAGATGAAGAAATGTATTTATGGGAATAATATTTTTTTTTTTTTTTCATTATTTTGGAATTTTTTTTTTATTTTTTTTTACACATTTGGAAAATTTTTTTTTTACTTTTTTACTTTGTCCCAGGGGGGGACATCACAGATCAGTGATCTGACAGTTTGCACAGCACTCTGTCAGATCACTGATCTGACATGCAGCGCTGCAGCCTTCACAGTGCCTGCTCTAAGCAGGCTCTGTGAAGCCACCTCCCTCCCTGCAGGACCCGGATCCGCGGCCATCTTGGATCCGGGGCTCGAGCAGGGAGGGAGGTGAGGAGACCCTCGCAGCAACGCGATCACATCGCGTTGCTGCGGGGGGCTCAGGGAAGCCCGCAGGGAGCCCCCTCCCTGCGCGGTGCTTCCCTGCACCGCCGGCACATCGCGATCATCTTTGATCGCGGTGTGCCAGGGGTTAATGTGCCGGGGGCGGTCCGTGACCGCTCCTGGCACATAGTGCCGGATGTCAGCTGCGATAAGCAGCTGACACCCGGCCGCGATCGGCCGCGCTCCCCCCGTGAGCGCGGCCGATCGGCTATGACGTACTATCCCGTCCAGGGTCAGATAAGCCCAGGGCACCTCGACGGGATAGTACGTCTAAGGTCACAGAGGGGTTAATGTGGATACAATCAAATGAAAGCTGAAAGTCTGAACTTCAACTGCATCTGAATTGTTTTGTTTAAAATATATTGTGGTAATGTCTATAACCAAAATTAGAAAAATGTTGTCTCTGTCCAAATATATATGGACTTAACTGTATATGTGTATATATATATATAAATATTATGTTACATAGTTATTAAAGTTGAAGGAAGACTATAAGTGTTGGGAGTCGAGTTTCCTCTGCTGCACAGGGGGAATCTCGATCCGTCTCCGCTGCGGTCTCCCATTCTCCTCCAGCCGCAGTAGAGTCTGCTCAGCGGGGACGTCGCTCCCAGTGTCTTGCTCGCTCTCACTCTGTACAGAGAGTTACTGCTGCTTCTTCAGCTCCTGCCATTAAAGTCAGTGCTGGTCAGCGGCGAGCGGACTTCCCTGGGACTAAGTCCTTGTTTGCGCACACTGAGCATGCCCAGAGCAAGATCTCCCGTTGGAGATCGAGGGTCATGTGCTCTGGCTCTGCAGCGCATTCCATTGGTCCTCTTGCCAGGCCCTGGAAGGGCAAAGTTTCTGTGGCCACTTCCTGTCCTGCAATTATATAAACTGCGCATGACCACACGGCCATGCGCTAGTGTACAATTGAATACGTGTGTTTGTTGTGAGTGCAAGTCGTTCATTAAATACCCCTACCCTATTGTATGACTGTTCGCGTATGGTGTATGGCTGCTATCTAGCGCCCGACAAATCACTCAACGTGTCACACACGTATCAGCGTCTATTGCTGTGACCGCCAGTGCGGCGCCACGCGCCAGTAGTGCGCTTCCTGACCCACATCTGGGTGCTTAGTGGTGCCTGCCAGCATGGCACAGTTCGCACTTCGGTGCTCTAATTATAAGAGTTGCCTAACACACCCTGTTGCGGTGTTGTGTCAGCAAGTGGTCTAATCGGACTTCAATCCTAGTTGGGGTTAAGTTCGCTGACTGCTTGCTCGCTTTCTATGTGCGGTACCGCGATCCTGTGACGCAACAGGATCGCTTCCTTCACGTTGGGTGAAGTTTAACCCACGCGAGTATACTTATGAGTACCGCCATATAGTCCGTCATTACTCAGCAGCAGGTTCCATCTCTGCACGGTGGACCCCGGGCTACGAACGCACCGTACACTATCAGTCTTATTATTTGGTGCGTTCCGCTAGCCCTAACAATAAGTTCATCTAGTTCAACCCATAGCCTAACCTAACTTGCCCTAACATGTTGATCCAGAGGAAGGCAAAAAAAAACCCATGTGGCAAAAAGTAAGCTCCACCTTGGGGAAAAAAATTCCTTCCCAACTCCACATACGGCAATCAGACTAGTTCCCTGGATCAACGCCCTATCAAGGAATCTAGTGTATATACCCTGTAACATTATACTTTTCCAGAAAGGTATCCAGTCCCCTCTTAAATTTAAGTAATGAATCACTCATTACAACATCATACGGCAGAGAGTTCCATAGTCTCACTGCTCTTACAGTAAAGAATCCGCATCTGTTATTATGCTTAAACCTTTTTTCCTCCAAACGTAGAGGATGCCCCCTTGTCCCTGTTTCAGGTCTATGATTAAAAAGATCATCAGAAAGGTCTTTGTACTGTCCCCTCATATATTTATACATTAAAATAAGATCACCCCTTAGTCTTTGTTTTTCCAAACTAAATAGCCCC
The DNA here is from genome assembly GCF_032444005.1 of Ranitomeya imitator. Taxonomy (NCBI): domain Eukaryota; kingdom Metazoa; phylum Chordata; class Amphibia; order Anura; family Dendrobatidae; genus Ranitomeya; species Ranitomeya imitator. Next base: position 342,227,149 of record NC_091284.1, on the reverse strand, counting down.
AAGTGTAATAACCTATCTTGGTATTGCAGACCCCCCAGTCCTCTAATAACCTTGGTCGCTCTTCTCTGCACCCGCTCCAGTTCAGCTATGTCTTTCTTATACACCGGAGACCAGAACTGTGCACAGTATTCTAAGTGTGGTCGAACAAGTGACTTGTATAGAGAGAATTATGTTCTCCTCATGAGCATCTATGCCTCTTTTAATGCATCCCATTATTTTATTTGCCTTTGTAGCAGCTGCCTGACACTAACAACTGAATATGAGTTTGTCATCCACCCATACACCCAGGTCTTTTTCATTGACGGTTTTGCCCAGAGTTTTAGAATTAAGCACATAATTATACATCTTATTACTTCTACCCAAGTGCATGACCTTACATTTATCCCCATTAAAGCTCATTTGCCATTTATCAGCCCAAGCTTCTAGTTTACATAAATCATCCTGTAATATAAAATTTTCCTCCTCTGTGTTGATTACCCTGCAGAGTTTAGTGTCATCTGCAAATATTGAAATTCTACTATGAATGCCCCCTACAAGGTCATTAATAAATATGTTAAAAAGAAGAGGGCCCAATACTGACCCCTGTGGTACCCCACTGCTAACCGCTACCCAGTCCGAGTGTGCTCCATTAATAACCACCCTTTGTTTCCTATCCCTGAGCCAGCTCTCAACCCACTTACACATATTTTCCCCTATCCCCATTATTCTCATTTTATATATCAACCTTTTGTGTGGCACCGTATCAAAAGCTTTTGAAAAGTCTATATACACTACATCTACTGGGTTCCTTTGGTCCAGTCCGGAACTTACCTCTTCATAGAAACTGATCAAATTAGTCTGACATGAACGGTCCCTAGTAAACCCGTGCTGATACTGGGTTATGAGGTTATTTCTCTTCAGATACTCCAGTATAGCATCCCTTAGAATGCCCTCCAGGATTTTACCCACAGTAGAGATTAAGCTTACTGGCCTATAATTTCCAAGTTCAGTTTTTGTCCCCTTTTTGAATATTGGCACCACATTTGCTATACGCCAGTCCTGTGGTACAGACCCTGTTATTATGGAGTCTTTAAAGACTAAAAATAATGGTCTATCAATGACTGCACTTAATTCCTGCAGTACTCGAGGGTGTATCCCATCGAGGCCCGGAGATTTGTCAATTTTAGTGATTTTTAGACGCCGCCGCACTTCCTGCTGGGTTAAGCAGGTGACATTTAATGGGGAATTTTTATCACTAGTCATTTTGTCTGCCATGGGATTTTCTTGTGTAAATACTGATGAAAAAAAGTCATTTAGCATATTGGCTTTTTCCTCATCCTCATCCACCATTTCACCCAGACTATTTTTAAGGGGGCCAACACTATCATTTTTTAGTTTCTTACTATTTATGTAGTTAAAGAATATTTTGTGATTATTTTTACTCTCTCTGGCAATGAGTCTCTCTGTCTCAATCTTTGCTGCCTTGCTTTGCTTTTTACAGAATTTATTTAATTTTTTGTATTTATTTAATGCCTCCTCACTACCTACTTCCTTTAATTCTCTAAATGCTTTCTTTTTGTCACTTATTGCACCCCTTAGAGCTCTATTTAGCCATATTGGTTTCCTCCTATTCCTAGTATGTTTATTCCCATACGGTATATACTGTGCACAGGTCCTATCCAGGATGCTAATAAATGTCTCCCATTTTCTTTGTGTATTTTTGTGTCTCAGGATATCGTCCCATTTAATTTCACCAAGATCCTCTCTCATCCGTTGGAAATTTGCCCTCCTGAAGTTTAGTGTCCTTGTAACCCCTGTGTTATGCTGTGCTATCAGGCAACACAGTGTGCAGTAATCAGCGCACATACAGTGATATGGCAATAACCCAAAAACAATAGAACAAGCTCTGAGACGTGGAATCTCTGCAGACTGCACACCTGAACCTATCCTCACACAACTAAAAGCAGCAGTGGATTGCGCCTAACACTACCTATGCAACTCGGCACTGCCTGAGGAGCTGACTAGCCTGAAGATAGAAATACAAGCCTGACTTGCCTCAGAGAAATACCCCAAAGGAATAGGCAGCCCCCCACATATAATGACTGTTAGCAAGATGAAAAGACAAAACGTAGGAATGAAATAGATTCAGCAAAGTGAGGCCCGATATTCTAGACAGAGCGAGGATAGCAAAGAGAACTATGCAGTCTACAAAAAACCCTAAAGCAGAACCACGCAAAGGGGGGCAAAAAGACCCACCGTGCCGAACTAACGGCACGGCGGTGCACCCTTTGCGTCTCAGAGCTTCCAGCAAAAGAGAATAGCACAGCTGGACAGAAAAAACGGAAACAAAAACAAAGTAACACTTATCTAGCAGAGCAGCAGGCCACAGGAAAGATGCAGTAGCTCAGATCCAACACTGGAACATTGACAAGGAGCAAGGAAGACAGACTCAGGTGGAGTTAAATAGCAAGGCAGCCAACGAGCTCACCAAAACACCTGAGGGAGGAAGCCCAGAGGCTGCAATACCACTTGTGACCACAGGAGTGAATTCAGCCACAGAATTCACAACAGTACCCCCCCCTTGAGGAGGGGTCACTGAACCCTCACCAGAACCCCCAGGCCGACCAGGATGAGCCACATGAAAGGCACGAACAAGATCTGGGGCATGGACAACAGAGGCAAAAACCCAGGAATTATCCTCCTGAGCATAACCCTTCCATTTGACCAGATACTGGAGTTTCCGTCTAGAGACACGAGAATCCAAAATTTTCTCCACAATATACTCCAATTCCCCCTCCACCAAAACAGGGGCAGGAGGCTCCACAGATGGAACCATAGGTGCCACGTATCTTCTCAACAACGACCTATGGAATACATTATGTATGGAAAAGGAGTCTGGGAGGGTCAGACGAAAAGACACCGGATTGAGAATCTCAGAAATCCTATACGGACCAATAAAACGAGGTTTAAATTTAGGAGAGGAAACCTTCATAGGAATATGACGAGAAGATAACCAAACCAGATCCCCAACACGAAGTCGGGGACCCACACGGCGTCTACGATTAGCGAAAAGCTGAGCCTTCTCCTGGGACAAGGTCAAATTGTCCACTACCTGAGTCCAGATCTGCTGCAACCTGTCCACCACAGAATCCACACCAGGACAGTCCGAAGACTCAACCTGTCCTGAAGAGAAACGAGGATGGAACCCAGAATTGCAGAAAAATGGAGAGACCAAGGTAGCCGAGCTGGCCCGATTATTAAGGGCGAACTCAGCCAACGGCAAAAATGACACCCAATCATCCTGGTCAGCAGAAACAAAACATCTCAGATATGTTTCCAAGGTCTGATTGGTTCGTTCGGTCTGGCCATTAGTCTGAGGATGGAAGGCCGAGGAAAAAGATAGGTCAATGCCCATCCTACCACAAAAGGCTCGCCAGAACCTCGAGACAAACTGGGAACCTCTGTCAGAAATAATATTCTCAGGAATGCCATGCAAACGAACCACATGCTGGAAGAACAAAGGCACCAAATCAGAGGAGGAAGGCAATTTAACCAAGGGCACCAGATGGACCATTTTAGAAAAGCGATCACAGACCACCCAAATGACCGACATCTTTTGAGAAACGGGAAGGTCAGAAATGAAATCCATCGAAATATGTGTCCAAGGCCTCTTCGGGACCGGCAAGGGCAAAAGCAACCCACTGGCACGTGAACAGCAGGGCTTAGCCCTAGCACAAATCCCACAGGACTGCACAAAAGCACGCACATCCAGTGACAGAGATGGCCACCAGAAGGATCTAGCCACTAACTCTCTGGTACCAAAGATTCCTGGATGACCAGCCAGCACCGAACAATGAAGTTCAGAGATAACTTTACTAGTCCACCTATCAGGGACGAACAGTTTCTCGGCCGGACAACGATCAGGTTTATTAGCCTGAAATTTCTGCAACACTCTCCGCAAATCAGGAGAGATGGCAGACACAATGACTCCTTCCTTGAGGATACTCGCCGGCTCAGATAACCCCGGAGAGTCGGGCACAAAACTCCTAGACAGAGCATCCGCCTTCACATTTTTAGAGCCCGGAAGGTACGAAATCACAAAATCAAAACGAGCAAAAAATAACGACCAACGGGCCTGTCTAGGATTCAAGCGCTTGGCAGACTCGAGATAAGTAAGATTCTTATGATCAGTCAATACCACCACGCGATGCTTAGCTCCCTCAAGCCAATGACGCCACTCCTCGAATGCCCACTTCATGGCCAGCAACTCTCGGTTGCCCACATCATAATTACGCTCAGCAGCAGAAAATTTCCTGGAAAAGAAAGCACATGGTTTCAACACTAAGCAACCAGAACCTCTCTGTGACAAAACCGCCCCTGCTCCAATCTCAGAAGCATCAACCTCGACCTGGAACGGAAGAGAAACATCTGGTTGACACAACACAGGGGCACAGCAAAAACGACGCTTCAACTCCTGAAAAGCTTCCACGGCAGCAGAAGACCAATTAACCAAATCAGCACCCTTCTTGGTCAAATCGGTCAATGGTCTGGCAATGCTAGAAAAATTACAGATGAAGCGACGATAAAAATTAGCAAAGCCCAGGAATTTCTGCAGACTTTTCAGAGATGTCGGCTGAGTCCAATCCTGGATGGCCTGGACCTTAACCGGATCCATCTCGATAGTAGAAGGGGAAAAGATGAACCCCAAAAATGAAACTTTCTGCACACCGAAGAGACACTTTGATCCCTTCACGAACAAGGAATTAGCACCCAGTACCTGGAAAACCATTCTGACTTGCTTCAAATGAGACTCCCAATCATCAGAGAAGATCAAAATGTCATCCAAGTAAACAATCAGGAATTTATCCAGATACTCACGGAAAATGTCATGCATAAAAGACTGAAAAACAGATGGAGCATTGGCAAGTCCGAACGGCATCACCAGATACTCAAAATGACCCTCGGGCGTATTAAATGCCGTTTTCCATTCATCTCCCTGCCTGATTCTCACCAGATTATACGCACCACGAAGATCAATCTTAGTAAACCAACTAGCCCCCTTAATCCGAGCAAACAAGTCAGATATCAATGGCAAGGGATACTGAAACTTAACAGTGATCTTATTAAGAAGGCGGTAATCAATACACGGTCTTAGCGAACCATCCTTCTTGGCTACAAAGAAGAACCCTGCTCCCAGTGGTGATGACGATGGGCGAATATGTCCCTTCTCCAGGGATTCCTTCACATAACTGCGCATAGCGGCGTGTTCGGGCACGGATAAATTAAATAAACGACCCTTAGGGAATTTACTACCAGGAATCAAATTGATAGCACAATCACAATTCCTATGCGGAGGTAGGGCATCAGACTTGGGCTCTTCAAATACATCCTGAAAGTCAGACAAGAACTCTGGGATGTCAGAAGGAATGGATGACGAAATAGACAAAAATGGAACATCACCATGTACTCCCTGACAACCCCAGCTGGTTACCGACATAGAGTTCCAATCTAATACTGGATTATGGGTTTGTAGCCATGGCAACCCCAACACGACCACATCATGCAGATTATGCAGTACCAGAAAGCGAATAACTTCCTGATGTGCAGGAGCCATGCACATGGTCAGCTGGGCCCAGTACTGAGGCTTATTCTTGGCCAAAGGTGTGGCATCAATTCCTCTCAACGGAATAGGACACCGCAAAGGCTCCAAGAAAAATCCACAACGTTTAGCATAATCCAAATCCATCAGATTCAGGGCAGCGCCTGAATCCACAAACGCCATGACAGAAAACGACGACAAAGAGCATATCAAGGTAATGGACAGAAGGAATTTGGACTGTACAGTACCAATGACGGCAGAGCTATCGAACCGCCTAGTGCGCTTAGGACAATTAGAAATAGCATGAGTGGAATCACCACAGTAGAAACACAGCCTGTTCAGACGTCTGTGTTCTTGCCGTTCAACTTTAGTCATAGTCCTGTCGCACTGCATAGGCTCAGGTTTACTCTCAGACAATACCGCCAGATGGTGCACAGATTTACGCTCGCGCAAGCGACGACCGATCTGAATGGCCAAGGACATAGACTCATTCAAACCAGCAGGCATAGGAAATCCCACCATGACATCCTTAAGAGCTTCAGAGAGACCCTTTCTGAACCAAGCCGCCAGTGCAGATTCATTCCACAGAGTGAGTACTGACCACTTCCTAAATTTCTGACAATATACTTCTATATCATCCTGACCCTGGCATAAAGCCAGCAAATTTTTCTCAGCCTGATCCACTGAATTAGGCTCATCGTAAAGCAATCCAAGCGCCTGGAAAAACGCATCAACATTACTCAATGCAGGGTCTCCTGGCGCAAGAGAAAACGCCCAGTCCTGTGGGTCGCCGCGCAAAAAAGAAATAATAATCAAAACCTGTTGAATAGGATTACCAGAAGAATGAGGTTTCAAGGCCAGAAATAGCTTACAATTATTTTTGAAGCTCAGGAACTTAGTTCTGTCACCAAAAAACAAATCAGGAATAGGAATTCTTGGTTCTAGCATAGATTTCTGATCAATTGTATCTTGAATCTTTTGTACATTTATAACGAGATTATCCATTGAGGAGCACAGAGCCTGAATATCCATGTCCACACCTGTGTCCTGAAGCACTCTAATGTCTAGGGGAAAAAAAAAAAAAAAAACTGAAGACAGAGCTGAGGAAAAAAAAATGATGTCAGGACTTCTTTTTTCCCTCTATTGAGAATCATTGGTTTTGGCTCCTTGTACTGTTATGCTGTGCTATCAGGCAACACAGTGTGCAGTAATCAGCGCACATACAGTGATATGGCAATAACCCAAAAACAATAGAACAAGCTCTGAGACGTGGAATCTCTGCAGACTGCAATACCTGAACCTATCCTCACACAACTAAAAGCAGCAGTGGATTGCGCCTAACACTACCTATGCAACTCGGCACTGCCTGAGGAGCTGACTAGCCTGAAGATAGAAATACAAGCCTGACTTGCCTCAGAGAAATACCCCAAAGGAATAGGCAGCCCCCCACATATAATGACTGTTAGCAAGATGAAAAGACAAAACGTAGGAATGAAATAGATTCAGCAAAGTGAGGCCCGATATTCTAGACAGAGCGAGGATAGCAAAGAGAACTATGCAGTCTACAAAAAACCCTAAAGCAGAACCACGCAAAGGGGGGCAAAAAGACCCACCGTGCCGAACTAACGGCACGGCGGTGCACCCTTTGCGTCTCAGAGCTTCCAGCAAAAGAGAATAGCACAGCTGGACAGAAAAAACGGAAACAAAAACAAAGTAACACTTATCTAGCAGAGCAGCAGGCCACAGGAAAGATGCAGTAGCTCAGATCCAACACTGGAACATTGACAAGGAGCAAGGAAGACAGACTCAGGTGGAGTTAAATAGCAAGGCAGCCAACGAGCTCACCAAAACACCTGAGGGAGGAAGCCCAGAGGCTGCAATACCACTTGTGACCACAGGAGTGAATTCAGCCACAGAATTCACAACACCCCTCTATTACACATCTTTTTAAAGTATACATGAAAACTTATTATTTTGTGATCGCTATTTCCCAAGTAACCCCCAACCCTTATATTTGCTATGCGGTCTGGCCTGTTGGTTAATATTAGGTCTAGCAGTGCCCCCCTTCTTGTTGGGTCCTGAACCAGTTGTGAAAGGTAATTGTCTCTCATAGTTGTCAAAAACTGATTACCTTTGCTGGAACTGCAGGTTTCTGTTCCCCAATCTATTTCAGGGTAGTTGAAGTCCCCCATAATAATGACTTCTCCTTGAGTTGCAGCTTCATCTATTTGCTTTACGAGGATATTCTCCATTGCTTCCATTATTTTTGGAGATTTATAAGAAACCCCTATCAGTAATTTATTATTTTTTCCCCCTCCCCTTTTCTCCACCCACAGGGATTCTACATTTTCATTAAATTCACCTATATTATCACGCAGGATGGGTTTTAAGGACGATTTTACATATAGACACACCCCACCCCCTCGCTTATCTGTACGGTCATTTCTGAACAGGCTATAGCCCTGCAAGTTAACAGCCCAGTCATGGCTCTCATCCATCCATGTTTCAGATATCCCCACCATGTCATAATTATGCTCCAACAACATTAGTTCTAATTCGTCCATTTTGTTGGCGAGGCTTCTGGCATTAGTATACATGCACTTGATGTTCCTCTCTGTACCTCTATTCTTTCTTAAATTATTAACTGTTCTAACCCCACCCCCCATGCCACCGCCACCCCCAACTTCCTTATTTGTGCCCAGGTCTCTGTCTGCACTATCTTCCCCTCCTATAAATTGAATACCCTCCCCCCCAAGAAATCTATATATATATATACATATATATATATATATTTATTTATACAGTACAGACCAAAAGTTTGGACACACCTTCTCATTTTAAAATTTTTCTGTATTTTCGTGACTATGAAAATCGTACATTCAAGCTGAAGGCATCAAAACTATGAATTAACACATGTGGAATTATATACTTAACAAAAAAGTGTGAAACACTGAAATTATGTCTTATATTCTAGGTTCTTCAAAGTAGCCACCTTTTGCTTGTAAGGGGCTATGGATATTGGCCCCTAGTCTAAAAATAGCAGCCCGCAGGTGCCCAGAAAAGGCACATCTATTAAATGCCCCAATTCTGGTGCTTTGCCGGGCTCTTCTCACTTGCCTTGTAGCAGTGGAAAGTGGGGTTCATATTTGTGGGATTGACGTCACCTTTGTATTGTCAGGTGACATCAAGCCCACGGATTACTAGTGGAAACTACTATACTATAAAACTACTATAAAACTTCTATCCACCAATAATCTATACCTTGCTGTATGTATAGTTATAATGTACTTTATTAGAAATAAAACAAAACATAGTTTTACTTTTTTATTTAAAAATAACAAACACAGTTATACTCACCTAATGCCTAATTCACTGAATCCCTTGTCTTCTGTAAGAAAATAAAAATAACAAACAATAATATCTTTCACCTATCCTATCCACTACTAATCCTGCTATTTTTAGGCTAGGGGGGCAATATCCATAGCTCCTTACAAGCCTAAGAACACCAGGCCCCAGCTGTGAGATTTAGCAAGACTCGTTGTCAAAAATGGGGGTACCCCACGCCATTTTTTAACTTATGTATTTAAATAATTAAAAAATGCAGCGTGGGGACCCCTCTTTTCTTGATAACCAGCCTTGTTGAAGCTGACAGCTGAGAGTTGCAGCCCTCAGCTGTGAGTTTTGCCTGGCTGGTGATCAAAAATACAGGGGAACCCACGTCCCTATTTTTTATTTTTATTTATTTACAGTGCAAGAGCCGGCTAATGAATACTTCCATCAGCTGCTCCTGCTCTCGCTGTTATTAGTGGCAGCAGGCTTTGGATGATGGGAGCTGTAGTCCCATCAGCTGACACCAGTGACCGGAGGTAAACTTTAGGGTATGTGCACACATTGCGGATTTGCCTGTGGATCCGCAGCGGTTTGGACTCTGTGGATTCGTAGCAGTTTTCCATTCGGTTTACAGTACCATGTAAACCCTATGGAAAACAAAATCCGCAGTGCACATGCTGCGGAAAATACCGCACGGAAACGCTGCATTGCATTTTCTGCAGCATGTCATGTTCTTTGTGCAGATTCCACAGCGTTTTACACCACTTCCTCAATAGGAATCCACCGGTGTTAAAATGCAGGTGAAATCCACACAAAAAACACTGGAAATCCAGGGTAAATCGTGCGTTTTACCTGCGGATCTTTCAATATCTGCACGGAAAAATCCGCACATGAATCTGCAACGTGGGCACATAGCCTTATACTTCTGATCGCAGCTGCGCGCTCATGCTGTCTTCTGACATCGTGGTAACTGCAGCTTTCTGATGATTTCACCGCCGATCAGAAGCGGTGTTTGCCGCGCTGTCATGCACATGACCGCGTGGCAAACACTGGATGTTCGGGCCCCCCATTCAAGTGAATGGAGTCCAGGTTCAGGTTTGGATTCAGGTACTGTTCTGGTACCCGAACCTGAACTTTTTGTAACTGTTCGGCCGAACCCACTGGACCCGAACATCCAAGTGTCCGCCCATCTCATTTCCTGAAGACCTGAACCAGTTTCAGGTTCCATCTACCGTGCTCTGCGGAATGCAGACTGCCAGGAATCAGCAGAAATCACAAGAAATGTCATATTGTTTTGCATGTTATACTCAGAATGTCTAGATAGCTAATGGGAGAAATTCAGGCCAGAGGATTGCATTAGGGGATTGTATAGTCTTCTAATCAATTTTTAAAGTAACTCCAAAGAAAATATTTCTCATGAAATTTACCAAGAGAATATTTAAATGTGCTATCAATAAGACACAGACAGCATTTGCTAATTTTTCTTTAAATGAGAGACTTCAATGTGACACATGGAAATGACAGAGACCTCTACAAGTTCCAGAGTCAGGGTCTTGAGGGATGATATTGTGACAGGGTTCTATGAGATGGGTTAAAGTGTCAATCTCACGTAGACGTGAAGTGACCTGTGGCTGTGATGTGTTTCATTGATTGCTAGGATCTGTCATGTTTCTGCCCAAACTATCCTAGCGTCTCCTGCCTTGTAAGTTTAACTGAATACAAAATTAATGTATTTCCACTTCAAAAGCTGCACAAAATCAGCTTCCCATCAAAGGGATTTGAAGTTATCGATCTGAAGATGTGAAGGAAAAATCTGTTGTAACAACTAATGAAAGCTGAGAAAAGCTGATAACTCGCAGTTTACGCAACAGTAGGTTTATGGGAGTTATTCTGTAGTGAAACTGAATGTTTTTATAGGGAGAAAAGGGTGGAGTTATAGGGACTAAATATATTATTATTATTTATTATTATAGCGCCATTTATTCCATGGCGCTTTACATGTGAGGAGGGGTATACATAATAAAAACAAGTACAATAATCTTGAACAATACAAGTCACAACTGGTACAGGAGGAGAGAGGACCCTGCCCGCGAGGGCTCACAATCTACAAGACCAATGAGGGTACACAGAATTATAACAGAGAAATAGGGGGCATTAAAGGATCAGATTTATAGATTAATGATGGGTCAAGGAGAGGTGTTGTATGGAACAAAAAACTAGTTGCAAATGATGAAAAGGAGATATACCTTAGTGGACAAGTAAATACATGAGGCATACATGAGGCTCCACACTATTATAAAATTTAAGATTTTGTGAGGATCAGGTAAATGGGATAAGAGGTACTAGTGGTTACACAGGATCGACAAATGGAGAAAGAAATGATGTTATAGGATGCACAAAATTTGGGACTAGACTATTTCCACCATGCTCAAGTATAATACATAAGGCCAGAAATACTTGTGGTCACACGATCGCCGTTCCCGGCAGTGACACCGGCGAATCCTCAGAGCATGCAGTGGGAGGATTCACAAGTATGCTGTCATGTAGAGTGACTGCAGACTTGTCATTTTAGAACAGACTATCACTTTAAGGGGGAAGCACGTTACTAGAACAGATCTGTGGCATTACTAGTAGAAACAGCACAAGAAATACTGTGCTTTGGCTAATGGAGCTTAAAAACGAATATGTAGAATTGCTAGTTACCCAGGCACTTACAGATACAGATACAAAGCAGATATATGGCAGCCATCAGTCACTGATGAGAGGGCAGGAATCAAATAGCGTAGGCATATTCAGGTGACCAAAGTAAAAAAGTAAAAAAAAAAAAATTCCTAAATAAAGAAAAAAGATATATATTGTTTCAATAAATACATTTCTCTATGTAATTAAAAACAATACACCTATTTAGTATCGCCGCGTCCGTAACGACCCGACCTATGAAACTGTCCCACTTGTTTAACCCCTTCAGTGAACACCATAAAAAAAAGAGGCAAAAAAGAATGCTTTATCATCATACCGCCAAACAAAAAGTGGAATAACAAGCGATCAAAAAGACGGATATAAATAAACATAGTACCGCTGAAAACGTCATTTTGTCATGCAAGAAAATGAGTGGCCAAACAGAATCATCAGTGAAAAAATAAAAAAGTTATAGCCCTCAGAATAAAGCGATGCAAAAATAATTATTTTTTCTATAAAATAGTTTTTATTATATAAAAACGCCAAAACATACAAAAATTAAATAAATGAGGTATCGCTGTAATCGTACTAACCCGAAAAATAAAACTGATTTATCAATTTTACCAAAAGCGGAAGGGTGTAAACGCTTCCCCGAAAAGAACTTCATGAATTGCTGGTTTTTATACATTCTGCCTAACAAAAATCGGAATAAAAAACGATCAAAAAGTCATGTACCAAAAAATTGTACCATTAAAAATGTCAACTCATCTCACAAAAAACAAGCCCTCACATGACTCTGTGGACCAAAATATGGAATAATTATAGCTCTCAAAATGTGGTAACGCAAAACTATTTTTTGCAATAAAAAGCGTCTTTTAGTGTGTGACAGCTGCCAAACATAAAAACCCGCTATAAAATCCCGCTATAAATAGTAAATCAAACCCCCTTTATCACCGCCTTAGTTAGGGAAAAATAATAAAATTTAAAAAATGCATTTATTTCTATTTTCCCATTAGGTTTAGGGTTAGGGCTAAAGTTAGGGTTAGGGCTAAAGTTAGGGTTAGGGCTACGGTTCAGGTTGGGGCTAAAGTTAGGGTTGGGGCTAAAGTTAGGGTTAGGGTTTGGATGACATTTACAGTTGGGATTAGGGTTAGGGGTGTGTCAGAGTTATGGGTGTGGTTAGGGTTATGGAAACAGGAACACATGGGCTACTTGCACAGTGAACAAGTCTGTATGATCATGTTCACACACCACCAAGAAACCTGAAGACACAAAAGAGAAGAGTAAAACCAAAAACACTCAGTTTGAAAAAATGTTGCAGTAATCCGCAAGTGCTAGTAAAAGATGTAAAAACAGGGTATTTGGTTGATACGTTTTTTGCAAAAAATGTATACTAAGCTGCTCTACCAATCTTCACGGTATACCCTTATCAGAGCAGTCCTAACTAATGTATGCAATCCCTATCTGATGTATTTAAAAACCTGATCATCTGTATATAACCTGTGTGAACAGGGTTCAGAGAGGAAAAATCCATGTGTGCATACAGGGTAGAACAGCTTTTGTGCAGATAGCCCAAGAGGAGTGGTGGAACTCCCCAGTCTTGTAGACACAAGAGAACAATTATGGAAACAGGAACACATGGGCTACTTGCACAGTGAACAAGTCTGTATGATCATGTTCACACACCACCAAGAAACCTGAAGACACAAAAGAGAATAGTAAAACCAAAAACACTCAGTTTGAAAAAATGTTGCAGTAATCCGCAAGTGCTAGTAAAAGATGTAAAAAACAGGGTATTTGGTTGATACGTTTTTTGCAAAAAATGTATACTAAGCTGCTCTACCAATCTTCACGGTATACCCTTATCAGATATAGGGATTGCATACATTAGTTAGGACTGCTCTGATAAGGGTATACCATGAAGATTGGTAGAGCAGCTTAGTATACATTTTTTGCAAAAAACGTATCAACCAAATACCCTGTTTTTTACATCTTTTACTAGCACTTGCGGATTACTGCAACATTTTTTCAAACTGAGTGTTTTTGGTTTTACTATTCTCTTTTGTGTCTTCAGGTTTCTTGGTGGTGTGTGAACATGATCATACAGACTTGTTCACTGTGCAAGTAGCCCATGTGTTCCTGTTTCCATAATTGTTCTCTTGTGTCTACAAGACTGGGGAGTTCCACCACTCCTCTTGGGCTATCTGCACAAAAGCTGTTCTACCCTGTATGCACACATGGATTTTTCCTCTCTGAACCCTGTTCACACAGGTTATATACAGATGATCAGGTTTTTAAATACATCAGATAGGGATTGCATACATTAGTTAGGACTGCTCTGATAAGGGTATACCGTGAAGATTGGTAGAGCAGCTTAGTATACATTTTTTGCAAAAAACGTATCAACCAAATACCCTGTTTTTTACATCTTTTACTAGCACTTGCGGATTACTGCAACATTTTTTCAAACTGAGTGTTTTTGGTTTTACTATTCTCTTTTGTGTCTTCAGGTTTCTTGGTGGTGTGTGAACATGATCATACAGACTTGTTCACTGTGCAAGTAGCCCATGTGTTCCTGTTTCCATAATTGTTCTCTTGTGTCTACAAGACTGGGGAGTTCCACCACTCCTCTTGGGCTATCTGCACAAAAGCTGTTCTACCCTGTATGCACACATGGATTTTTCCTCTCTGAACCCTGTTCACACAGGTTATATACAGATGATCAGGTTTTTAAATACATCAGATAGGGATTGCATACATTAGTTAGGACTGCTCTGATAAGGGTATACCGTGAAGATTGGTAGAGCAGCTTAGTATACATTTTTTGCAAAAAACGTATCAACCAAATACCCTGTTTTTTACATCTTTTACTAGCACTTGCGGATTACTGCAACATTTTTTCAAACTGAGTGTTTTTGGTTTTACTATTCTCTTTTGTGTCTTGTGGTTAGGGTTATGGTTGGGATTAGGGTTAGGGGTGTGGTGGAGTTAGGGGTGTGATTGGGATTAGGGTTAGGGGTGTGGTTAGGGTTGGGATTAGGGTTAGGGGCGTGTTGGGTTAGGGGTGTGGTTAGGGTTGCGATTAGGGTTAGGGGCGTGTTTGGGTTAGGGGTGTGGTGAGGGTTATGATTAGGGTTAGGATTAGGGTTATGGGTGTGTTGGGGTTAGGGTTGGAGTTAGAATTTGGGTTTCCACTGTTTAGGCACATCAGGGGCTTTCCAAATGCGACATGTCGTTTGATCTCAATTCCAGTCAATTCTGCATTGAAAAATTAAAACAGTGCGCCTTCCCCTCTGAGCTCTACAGTATGCCCAAACAGGGGTTTACTCCAACATATGGGGTATCAGCGTACTTAGGACAACTTGGACAACAATTTTTGGGGTCCAATTTCTCTTGTTACCCATGTGTTCTGTCCTCACTAGCTGAGGCAGGCTCATACGTAGCTATGCAGTCAGCTAAACCGCTATACCGGGGTCCAATAAGGAGACTGTGGTTGAGTCTGTGCTTTATTAAACGTAGTGGTATATTGATGTGGTGAAACTGTGAACAATGATATACATAGAATCAGTGCATGGTATAGAACAGATACATAATACACATGATATACATTATGCATAACATTTAGAATGCTAGTGACTAAACTGGGAGTACAACTGGCTAGGCTAGGCTAATATGGAGCAGAAATATCTACGGAAAGCATAAAGACATACCGGCAATGCAATCGCAAGGGGGATGAAGTGAAGCGTCTTTCCTTGAAGGCAAACTGAAGAAAGTGAAAGGAAAAATGGAGGGAAATGGAGGCTGAGCTACCATAATGCATTGCAAAGGAGGAGGAGAATCAGACATGGATAATACAAACACAGAAGATTGAACTGTCAACATAACTCTGACCGCTAGAGGGAGCCAAAGCACTAAAAACAAATAAAGATATGAACATCCATACTAAGAAACCTGCAATTACACAAACAGATAATCAGGGTAACAATATTAGATGGCGGAGACAGAACACTCCCCGTCTGGCATCAACGGATGTCACTACTCCTTTCTTCCGAAGGCAACAATAGGACCAGTTCAGATACCGGTCTGGAAAATGTCTTAGGTTCATTCCCTTTGATCATCCTTAGCTCAACTTTGCGGACGTTGCCGTCCTTGCTCGGGAACGTTGCGGTAACTAGGCCAAGTGGCCACTGGTTCCGATGAATTTGACAGTCTTTCACAAGAACAAGGTCACCTATGTTCAGATTAGGTTTAGTAGATTGAAACTTCGTCCGTGGCTGCAGGGTAGACAAATATTGTTTGCGCCACCTGTCCCAAAAAGTATTTGCAAGACTTTGTACCTGTCTCCATTGGCGCTTGTAGAGGTCCTTAGCGTCGAATCCTCCTGGAGGGGTACTGGACAGTCCCGTTTTCTGGGTAAGTAAAGTAGATGGAGTCAATAACAAGGGCTCCTCAGGGTCGTTAGGAACTGGAACCAGGGGTCTTGCATTGATTATAGCTGCAGCTTCAGCCATGAAGGTGATTAGGCTTTCGTGGGTAAGCCTCGCTGCTCCTTCTGTAAATAGTCTTCCTTGGTGCTTGACCAGATTGTGGTAATGTTGTACGATTCGGTAGGCAACGTGACATTTTCCGGGAAGTATAAGAGGGAGTATCTCCACAAACTCTATCTCAGCTTCTTTGAGTCGGCCTCCTTCTCTCAGTAGGCCGCTGTTGTCGATGAATGGGTCGAGTTTTCTCAATATGCTGCTCACTGGTATTGGAGCTTTGTTAATAAGACATTGGATTTCTGCAAAGTAGGTTTCTCTTTGAACAGTGAGGATGATGTGATTTCTAGAGAACTCTAAGTCTTAGGTAACGTAGGTATTTTTACAAAGATGCCAACCTTTACATTTTTCTGTGCCACAAGTTCTGGTGGTCCTGAATGAGCGAGCTATATGAGTCAGGCATGTAATGGCTCGAGTAAGTGACTTCCAACTTGAGAATCTGTTGAACCTGCAAGATCCAAGCTGGATAACAGAGGTCATTGTATGTAGTGTAGACACCTGAGGGCGGATTTCAGCATCTGAGTCCTCTCCTACTAGTTCAAAGGTGTCTGGAAAACATTCTTCAATGTACAATAGTTTTGGTCCCAAGAGCCACATTGTGCTTCCTAGTCGACTTGCGTCAACTGCTCTAGTTGCATGATCTGCGGGATTCTGGTCTGTGGGTATGTAATGCCACTGCTGTGGATGAACTGATCTCCTGATTCGTAGCACTCTGTTATTGACATAAACGTAGAATCGCCTGGTTTCGTTGTGGATATATCCCAGGACTACTTTGCTGTCTGAGTAGAACTTGGCCTGTGTCAGGTCGATATCCATTTCGGATGCGATGAACTCAGCTAACTCAATGGCTAAGACTGCGGCACAAAGCTCTAACCTGGGCATAGTGTGCTCTGGTTGTGGTGCGAGTTTGGCCTTTCCCATAATGAAACCAATGTGGCACTGACATTTAGAGTCTACAGTTTTGAGGTAGGCAACAGCGGCAATTGCTCTGACAGAAGCATCTGCAAATACGTACAGTCTTTGGCTCTGTATCTCAGTAGATGGCACAGGGGTGTACGGTCTTGGCACATGCAGGTTGGAGAGTGCCGCTAACGAGTTCTTCCACTCTTCCCACTGGATCCTCTCATCAGGTGGCAGAGGTGCATCCCAGTCAGATGTTTCCCTAGTTAAGTCTCTTAGTAGGGCCTTGCCTTGTATAGTAACAGGAGCTGCGAAACCCAAGGGGTCGTACAGACTGTTGATGGTAGACAGGACGCCTCTACGTGTGAAAGGCCTTTCTTCCTGGCTGACCTGAAAGGTGAAAGTGTCTGATTGTAGATTCCAGAGAAGCCCGAGGCTGCGTTGCATTGGTGCGGGGTCTGACCCCAGGTCCAGGTCTCTGAGACCATTACATAGGTCTTGAGAAGGGAACGCTTCCATGAGTTCTTGGCTGTTTGAGGCTATTTTATGAAGCCTAAGGTTCGAGCAGGCAAGCATGTCCTGAGCTCTCCTGAGAAGACTGAAGGCAGTCTCATTTGAAGGCATGGCTTTTAGACAGTCGTCGACATAAAAGTCCTTTTCTATGAATTGTCTGACATCTGCTCCGTATTCTGCTTCTCCTTCCTGAGCCGACCTTTTGAGTCCGTAAATGGCGACTGCAGGTGAAGGACTGTTGCCAAAGATGTGCACTCTCATGCGATACTCTGTGACTTCTTTAGTAGGATCATTGTCTCTGTACCAGAAGAATCTTAGGAAGTTCCTGTCTCTCTCTCTCACAAGGAAACAATGGAACATTTGCTGGATGTCAGCGATGAAGGCAATGGAATCCTTACGGAAGCGCATAAGTACACCCAGTAGTTTGTTATTGAGGTCTGGTCCTGTCAGCAGAACGTCATTCAGGGAGACATCATTAAATTTAGCACTGGAATCAAACACGACTCTGATCTGGCCTGGTTTCTTAGGGTGGTATACTCCGAACATGGGTAGGAACCAGCATTCTTCAGAGTCTTTGAGAGTGGGAGCTAGTTCTGCGTGACAGTTTTCAAAAATCTTTGACATGAAGGAGAAAAAGTGATCTTTCATCTCTGGTTTCTTTTGCAGATTACATTTGAGAGAGGAGAAACGTTGTAATGCCTGATTTCTGTTGTTCGGTAGATGTGGTCTGTGGGTTTTGAAAGGAAGAGGTGCGACCCAGCTGTTGGTCTCATCTTTAACGAGTCCCTTGTCCATTACCTCTAAGAACAACTTGTCCTCTACCGACATTGCCACTTGGTTGTCCTGCTTAGTTCTCTGGAAGACTGTGCACCCTAACTGCTCCTCATAGCTTCCCGACACTATATTGCTGTCGTGAGTAAAGTCTATTAGATGGTTGGGCAGTTGGATGCTGTGTGGCAGTTGCCTGACATGGAACTCATTGTTACAAGGTTGAAACAGAGATGGACGTCCTTTCTCCAATGTATTTGTCAGCATGCTTGTCACAGAAGATGGGGCGTGCATGCGTCCCAAGCATACGTTGCCAATTATGACCCATCCTAGGTCTAGCCTTTGGGCATAGGGAGCATTGTGGAGTCCATTGATATGACGTCTCACTTTATGAACCTGCAGGATATCTCTCCCCAACAGCAGAATTATCTGGGCCTGATGGTCGAGTTCTGGTATAAGGTGTGCTATTCGTTTTAAGTGAGCGTGATGGATTGCTACATCTGGTGTAGGGATTTCAGATCTATTGTCTGGGATCTGGTTACATTCGATGATCATAGGTAGTGGTAGGCAGAATTGTCCATCTAAAGACTCGATCTGGTAGTCAGTAGCTTTCCAGCCTGCTGTTGTCACAGTACCTGCACACGTCTTTAAGGAGTAGGGAGTGCTTGGCCCTTTGATGTTGAATAGGTCAAAGAACGTTGATCTAGCCAAGGATCGATTACTTTGATCATCCAAGATAGCATACAGTCTTACAGCTTGGTCTCTATGGCCCTTCGGGTATACTTTGACGAGGCATATTTTTGAACAGGACCTACTGTCTATTGTCCCTTTGCAGACCTCGGTGCATTGTGAAGTGATCTCTGGCGTAGCTGTATTAGTGTTCCTTTCCTCCCCGGCATGCTCACTGTCAGCAGGCGTGTTTTGTGTACTCCATGGAGCTGGGCCAGGGTGTAGGGTGTAGAGCACATTCTGTGCATTTTACACTGACCTTGCAATCCTTGGCGAGATGAGCTGTGGATGAGCAGCACTTGTAGCAGATACCGTTTTCTTTCAGGAAGCTTCTGCGATCTGGCATAGATTTTCCTCTGAAGGCTCTGCATTTCAGGACTGGATGAGGCTTCTGATGAAGTGGGCACTGCTTGTCAGGGTCCTGCACCTTTGTCTCTGATTGGGAGCAGCCAGCAGACCTGTAATTAGAATCTGGAGGAGAAACATAAGTCTTGTGTACTGCCACAGATGTTCTGCGTGGATTTGCAGGTGGTGACGGTGTGGCATATGGTATTGCAAAGTCAAAGCTGGGATCGTTTCTAATTCTCGCTTGTTGGTGTATGAAGTCTACAAAAACGGAGAAGGGAGGGAATGGAACGCTGTGTTTGTATTTGTACGTGGAACCATGTGTGAGCCACCTCTCTTGTAGATTGTAGGGCAACTTCTGGACTATAGGGTTAACACCTCTGGCTGTGTCGAGAAATGCAAGTCTCTGTAGGTCGTCCTCGTATTTGGCAA
This sequence comes from Ranitomeya imitator, assembly GCF_032444005.1. Taxonomy (NCBI): domain Eukaryota; kingdom Metazoa; phylum Chordata; class Amphibia; order Anura; family Dendrobatidae; genus Ranitomeya; species Ranitomeya imitator. Next base: position 342,207,334 of record NC_091284.1, on the reverse strand, counting down.
CTTGGACTTCCTTTAGCAGGTCGCTTAGCTCTCTAAGTTTCTGGAGACCTTTGTTAGATATTTTAGGAAAGTCATCGATTCTTTTGAACAAGGCTCTTTCTATTACTTCTGCTGAGCCGTAACACTCATCCAGCCTTTTCCAGATCTCTTTGAGGCCAGTCTCAGGGCGGTTTATATTAATGTCTCTGATCCTTACTGCGTGTTTGACTGACTCTTCTCCCAGGTATTTGACTAACAGGTCTATCTCTTCCCTGTGTTGTAGCCCCAAGTCTCTAATGACATTTTGGAAGGAAGCTTTCCAAGCTCTGTAACCTTCAGCTCGGTCAGTGAATTTCATGAGTCCCTTGGCAACCAGTTCACGTCGTGTGAAGAACTTGGCAAATTCTGTCGTGAACCGGTTGTCAGCAGAGTATACTGGTGATGGGTCGCCCTGATAGTGATGTGAGGTGCATTCGTACCTGTTAGTGTCCTCAGGGTGGCGCCAGCCGGTGTCGTATTGCTTCGGCCTGATGTACGGTGTGTCAGCAGGGTGATAAAGGTTGGTTACCTGATGAGGGGCAGGGTAGTCATTAGCAGAGTTGTTTTGCCTCACATTTTCGAGTTTGTTTCTGTCCTGAGCCTCGTGACGACTCTCGCTCACTTCGCTGGAGGTGTCGTATTCTGGTTTTGGTACTGGTTCAGGGTTATAGTTTGGATCAGGAAGGTCATTAACATACTGAGATGTGCGTTGTGGTGAGTCTTGCAGTGGAAACTCCAGACTCGACGTACTGCTTTGGCTATGCAGCTTGGGATTTTGCGCGGCTTCTAGCGATTCTGCTTCGGCGAGGGCTGCGGCAGCTTCCCTTTTTGCTGCTAGGCTTTCTAAGGCGGCATCCACACGTGCCTTCTCTAACTGCGTTCTTCTCTCTTGGTCGGCTCTCTCATGATCTATGCGTGCTTTCTCTAAGCATGACCTTCTCTCTTCGTCATCTAGACGTGCCTTTTCTAATTTAAGTTGCATCTCTTGGTCAGCAAAGCTCGCTCGTATTTTGGCGGCTTCAGCATTTGCGCGGGCAATGGCGACCGCGCTGCTGATGGATGTTGTCTTTGAGGAGACGGAAGTAACAGATCTTGTCCTATGTGATTTGTGAGACATGGTGTCTTGGGAAAGTGCTGGGTTGTGCAGAGATTACTGTAGCTGTATTTAGTCTCTGAGTAGCCGGTGACTTGAATCCCACTAGTCGGATGGCTGCCGTTTCACTGTTCTGTCCTCACTAGCTGAGGCAGGCTCATACGTAGCTATACAGTCAGCTAAACCGCTATACCGGGGTCCAATAAGGAGACTGTGGTTGAGTCTGTGCTTTATTAAACGTAGTGGTATATTGATGCGGTGAAACTGTGAACAATGATATACATAGAATCAGTGCATGGTATAGAACAGATACATAATACACATGATATACATTATGCATAACATTTAGAAAGCTAGTGACTAAACTGGGAGTACAACTGGCTAGGCTAGGCTAATATGGAGCAGAAATATCTACGGAAAGCATAAAGACATACCGGCAATGCAATCGCAAGGGGGATGAAGTGAAGCGTCTTTCCTTGAAGGCAAACTGAAGAAAGTGAAAGGAAAAATGGAGGGAAATGGAGGCTGAGCTACAATAATGCATTGCAAAGGAGGAGGAGAATCAGACATGGATAATACAAACACAGAAGATTGAACTGTCAACATAACTCTGACTGCTAGAGGGAGCCAAAGCACTAAAAACAAATAAAGATATGAACATCCATACTGAGAAACCTGCAATTACGCAAACAGATAATCAGGGTAACAATATTAGATGGCGGAGACAGAACACCATGAGAAAATAAAAATTGGGGGGCTAAAAAATCATTTTTGTGGGAATTTTTTTATTTTCACGGCTCTGCGTTATAAACTATAGTGAAACACTTGGGGTTCAAAGTACTCAAAACACATCTAGTTAAGTTCCGTGGGGGGTCTAGTTTCCAATATTGGGTCACTTGTGGGGGGTTTCTACTGTTTAGGTACATAAGGAGCTCTGCAAATGCAACGTGATGCCCGCAGACCATTCCATCTAAGTCTGCATTCCAAACGGCGCTCCTTCCCTTCTGAGCTCTGCCATGCGCCCAAACGGTGGTTCCCCCCCACATATGGGGTATCAGCGTATTCAGGACAAATTGGAAAATTTTGGGGGTCCAGTTTCTCCTGTTAGCCTTGGGAAAATACAAAACTGGGGGCTAAAAAATCATTTTTGTGGAAAAAAAAAGATTTTTTATTTTCACGACTCTGCCTTATAAACTGTAGTGAAACACTTGGGGGTTCAAAGTTCTCACAACACATCTAGATAAGTTCCTTAGGGAGTCTACTTTCCAAAATGGTGTCACTTTTGGGGGGTTTCCACTGTTTAGGCACACCAGGGGCTCTTCAAACGTGACATGGCATCCTATCACAATTCCAGTAAATTTTACATTGAAAAGTCAAACGGCGCTCCTTCCCTTCCGAGCTCAGTCATGTGCCCAAACATTGGTTTACCCCCACATATGGGGTATCAGCATACTCCGGAGAAATTGCATAACTTTTGGTGTCCAATTTCTCCTGTTACCCTTGGGAAAATAAAAAATTGGGGGCCAAAAAGATCATTTTTGTGAAAAAATATGATTTTTTTATTTTTATGGCTCTATATTATAAACTTCTGTGAAGCACTTGGGGGTTCAAAGTGCTCACCACACATCTAAATAAGTGCCTTAGGGAGCCTACTTTCCAAAATGGTATCACTTGTGGGGGTTTCACAGTTTAGGCACATTAGGGTCTCTCCAAACGCGACATGGCTTCCAATCTCAATTCCAGTCAATTTTGCATTGAAAAGTCAAACGGCGCTCCTTCCCTTCCGAGCTCTGCCATGCGCCCAAACAGTGGTTTACCCCCACATATGGAGTATCAGGGTACTCAGGACAAATTGCATAACAACTTTTGGGGTCCAATTTCTCCTGTTACCCTTGGTAAAATAAAACGAATTGCATCTGAATTAATTTTTGTGTGAAAAAAAGTTAAATGTTAATTTTTTTAAAAACATTCCAAAAATGTCTGTGAAACACCTGAATGGTTAATAAACTTCTTAAATGTGATTTTAAGCACCTTGAGGGGTGCAGTTTTTAGAATGGTGTCACACTTGGGTATTTTCTATCATATAGACCCCTCAAAGTGACTTCAAATGTGATGTGGTCCCTAAAAAAAAATGGTGTTGTAAAAATGAGAAATTGCTGGTCAAATTTTAACTCTTATAACTCCCTTTGGTTCCAAAATTGTGCTGATGTAAAGTAGACATGTGGGAAATGTTACTTCTAAAGAATTTTGTGTGACATATCTCTGTGATTAAAGGGCATGAAAATTAAACGTTGGAAAATTTCAAAATGTTCACAATTTTCGCCAAATTTAAATTTTTTTGCAAATAAACGCATGTAATGTCAAGGAAATTTTACCACTAACATGAAGTACAATATGTCACGAGAAAACAATGTCAGAATCACTGGGATCCATGCAAGTGTTCCAGACTTATAACCTCATAAAGGGACAGTGGTCAGAATTGTAAAAATTGGCCCGGTCATTAATATGCACACCACCCTTGGGGGTTAAGGGGTTAAAAGGCATGGAAACTGGCAAAAGGGTGGACACATCAGCTGAAATGAAATGTATTGTGGTGCAGGGGACCCGACAACTCTCTGCACTGCAATACATGCTGCCGGGCCACTCAGAGGCCAGTAGATTACGTCATCATGGCCGCGACATCATGTGCCATGGTATGCATGCTGACATCAGCTGCCGACTCCTGTGCCTGGTAAAGAAGAGGACACCCTCAAGCAGCATGGGAACTGGATGAAAGATGAATAGAATCATTGTTTTTTTAATGTACTGCATAACAAGATACTGTACCCCAGGTTGGGGCACACTACCCCAGGAAGGGACATATTATCCCAGGATGGGGCACATTATACCAGGAAGGGGCCCAGGATGGGGCACAATATGCCCAGGGAGTGGCACAGGATGGGACACATTATCTCCAGAAAGGGGCTCAAGATGAGGCACACTACCGGAAGGGGCACACTAACCCAGGAAGGGGCACATTACCGCAGGAGGGGTCTCAGAATGAGACATATTACCCCAGAAAGGGGCACACTACCCCAGGAAAGGGCACATTACGTCAGGAATGGGTCCAGGATGGGGTAGATTATTCTCAGAAAGGGGCACACTACCCCAAGAAGGGGCACATTACCCCAAGAAGGGGCCCAGGATGAGACACAATATCCCCAGGAAGGGGCACATGGATGTGTGCAAGTCATCATGAAGTCTGAACATTACCAAAGGATTTTGGGTCACAATGTAGTGTTTGGTGACTGTGTCCTAGGTGATGGTTCTTCTGGCAGGACAATGACCTCAATCATAGTTCAAGAAGCACCAAGCAATGGATGGAAACAAAGCACTGGAGAGTTCTGAAGTGGCCAGCAATAAGTCTGGATCTAAATCCCATTGAACACCTGTGGAGAGATCTTAAAATTGCTGATGTCAGAAGACAAATTTCAAATATGAGAGACCTGGAGTAGTTTGCAAAAGAAGAGTGGTCCAAAATTCCATTTGAGCGGTGAAAGAAGCTCGTTTATGTTTATTGGAAGCAATTGGTAGATGTCATTTATTAACTGCTAAGACTATTTAAGAGTGTGGAGTCAAATATTTTGTCTGAGGTTTTGGGGGGGTGGGTTGTGTGAAATTATGTCCAATTTGCCCTTTTTCAGTTTTTTTTGTGTTGCTCTATTGCTCATGAAGGAAATGTGTATTACATGTGTAACAAAATGTGTAATTCCAATAATTGTCTTGTGAAATACCACACTTTCTGGAACAATTTCAAGGGTACCAAGACTTTTGGATATAACTATATACATATACTAGCTGAAGAGCCCGGCGTTGCCTGGGCATAGTAAATATCTGTGGTTAGTTATAGCACCTCACTTCTCTTATTTTCCCATCACGCCTCTCATTTTCCCAATCACATCTTTCATTTTCCCCTCACATCTCTCATTTTCTCCCTCACATCTCTCATTTTCTCCCTCACTCCTCTCATTCCCCCCTAACACTTGTCATTTCAACCTCACATCTGTCATTTTCTGATCACTCCATTATTTTTCCTCACTCCTCTCATTTTGCATTCACACCTTTTCATTCTCACCTCACACCTCTCATTTTCACCTCATCACCTCAGTATATACATGTTTGTCATCTCCCTTATATATAGTATACATCTGTATGTCATCTCCTGTATATAGTATATACCTGTATGTCATCTCCCCTGTATATATTATATACCTGCTGTGTGTCATCTCCCCTATATATAGTATGTACCTGAATGTCATCTCCTTCTATATATAGTATATACTTGTATGTCATCTCCTCCTGTAAATAGTATATACCTGTGTGTCATCTCCCCTGTATATAGTATATATCTGTGTGTCATCTCCTCCTGTATATAGTATATACCTGTAGGTCATCTGCTCCTGTATATAGTATATACCTGTGTGTCATCTCCTCCTGTATATAGTATATACCTGTATGTCATCTCCTCCTGTATATATATGTACCTGTATGTCATCTCCTCCTCTATATAGTATATACCTGTGTGTCATCTCTCCTGTATATAGTATATATCTGTGTGTCATCTCCCCTGTATATAGTATATACCTGTGTGTCATCTCCTTCTGTTTTAGACCTCGTTCACACGTTATTTGCTCAGTATTTTTACCTCAGTGTTTGTAAGCTAAATTGGCAGCCTGATAAATCCCCAGCCAACAGGAAGCCCTCCCCCTGGCAGTATATATTAGCTCACACATACACATAATAGACAGGTCATGTGACTGACAGCTGCCGTATTTCCTATATGGTACATTTGTTGTAGTTTGTCTGCTTATTAATCAGATTTTTATTTTTGAAGGTTAAGACCAGACTTGTGTGTGTTTTAGGGCGAGTTTCGTTTGTCAAGTTGTGTGTGTTGAGTTGCGTGTGGCGACATGCATGTAGCGACTTTTGTGAGATGAGTTTTGTGTGGCAACATGCGTGTAGCAACTTTTTGTGTGTCGAGTTGCATGTGACAGGTTAGTGTAGCAACTTGTGTGCAGCAAGTTTTGCGCATGGTGAGTTTTGCGCGTGGCGAGTTTTGTGTGGTGCCTTTTGAGTATGTGCAAGTTTTGTGTGAGGCAAATTTTGCATGTGTTGCAACTTTTGTGCATGTGGCAATTTTTCCGCGTGTGCAAGTTTTGCGTGTGGCGAGTTTTCCATGAGGTGAGTTTTGCACTTGTGGCGAGTTTTGCAAGAGCCTAGTTTTTGCATGTGGCGAGTTCTGCGCGTGGCGAGTTTTGAGCGGCGACTTTTGTGTTTCGACTTTTATGTGGCGAGGTTGGAGAATGTGTGGTGAATTGTGTGCTGAGGGTGATATGTGTTCAAGCACGTGGTAGTGTGTGGCGCATTTTGTGTGTGTGTTCATATCCCCGTGTGTGGTGAGTATCCCATGTCGGGGCCCCACCTTAGCAACTGTACGGTATATACTCTTTGGCGCCATCGCTCTCACTCTTTACGTCCCCCTTGTTCACATCTGGCAGCTGTCAATTTGCCTCCAACACTTTTCCTTTCATTTTTTCCCATTATGTAGATAGGGGCAAAATTGTTTGGTGAATTGGAAAGCACGGGGTTAAAATTTCACCTCACAACATAGCCTATGACGCTCTCAGGGTCCGGACGTGTGACTGTGCAAAATTTTGTGGCTGTAGCTGCGACGCCTCCAACACTTTTACTTTCACTTTTTTCCCCATTATGTAGATAGGGGCAAAATTGTTTGGTGAATTGGAACGCGCGGGGTTAAAATTTCGCCTCACAACATAGCCTATGATGCTCTCGGGGTCCAAACGTGTGACTGTGCAAAATTTTGTGGCTGTAGCTTCGACGCCTCCAACACTTTTCCTTTCACTTTTTTCCCCATTATGTAGATAGGGGCAAAATTGTTTGGTGAATTGGAATGCGCGGGGTTAAAATTTCACCTCACAATATAGCCTATGACGCACTCGGGGTCCAGACGTGTGACTGTGCAAAATTTTGTGGCTGTAGCTGCGACGGTGCAGATGCCAATCCCGGACATACATACACACATACACACATACACACATTCAGCTTTATATATTAGATATATATACATATATATATACATATATATACATATATATACACATATATATACATATATATATATATATATATATATATATATATATATCTACTATATAAAGCTGAATGTGTGTATGTGTGTATGTGTGTATGTATGTCCGGGATTGGCATCTGCACCGTCGCAGCTACAGCCACAAAATTTTGCACAGTCACACGTCTGGACCCCGAGAGCGTCATAGGCTATATTGTGAGGTGAAATTTTAACCCCGCACGTTCCAATTCACCAAACAATTTTGCCCCTATCTACATAATGGGGAAAAAAGTGAAAGGAAAAGTGTTGGAGACGTTGAAGCTACAGCCACAAAATTTTGCACCGTCACACGTCTGGACCCCGAGAGCGTCATAGGCTATGTTGTGAGGTGAAATTTTAACCCCGCGCATTCCAATTCACCAAACAATTTTGCCCCTATCTACATAATGGGAAAAAATGAAAGGAAAAGTGTTGGAGGCAAATTGACAGCTGCCAGATGTGAACAAGGGGGACGTAAAGAGTGAGAGCGATGGCGCCAAAGAGTATATACCGTACAGTTGCTAAGGTGGGGCCCCGACATGGGATACTCACCACACACGGGGATATGAACACACACACAAAATGCGCCACACACTTCCACGTGCTTGAACACATATCACCCTCAGCACACATTTCACCACACATTCTCCAACCTCGCCACAAAAAAGTCGAAACACAAAAGTCGCCGCTATGGGGCCCATTCTGTATGGATCAGTATATGGGGCCCATCATATACTGTATGGAGCTCATTATTCTACAGTATAAGAAGCTCTATGTGGTGCCCATAATAATGTATGGAGCAATACATGGTCTCATTATTCTGTATGCAGCAATATTTGGGGCTCATTATTCTGGATAGAGTGGCCCACTGAGACTCTTTCGCCTGGGGCCCATGAAAACCTAGCGTCGGCCCTGGTTAATAGGAAGCAATTTCAGTATTGCTTTAGTGAGATGCATCCACTAAAAAAATTTCACATAAATGTCTGCTCACTCATCGTCCTCTCCTGGATTTATGCAATAATGAAAGGCACCAAAACAGGTGTCTAATTTTTGCACTGGCCACTGATCTTATGTGTTGCTACTTCCACACTACACATGGCTACTGATGTTTTCTTGAACAGGAAGTTCCAGAAATTGATCAGCAATGCAATACATGTGAATGAGACTGTGTGTGCAGACTCCACTATCGCAATAAGACATATTGCACACACTCACGCACATCACTACTGCCTTCTGTAAAGAGTTCCACGTCAGGGTTAAAGAAGAATATGATGGGCTGGATTCATTTAATAACCCCTTCATGGGCTGCCGTTTAACCCTTTTGATGCCACTGTCAGTCACTGATAGAAGTAAAATAATTACATCAGGGATGTTTCTGTTTTCTTGCCCCCACCTCCATAATGCAATGATAGAGTGGTGCAGACAGTATTATCATGACCAATGGGGATTCACGCAGCAACAATATAGTACTGCAATGCATAATAATCACTAAATTTCTGATATTAATATGTCTGTGCTACCCATTAGTGTAGAGAAAACATCCTTGAGGGAAAGATCACTCTACTTGCACTAATATATTTAGCATGTCCAGCAAGTAAAACGCCGAGTGATCACTGAAAGCCAGTACATTGGCTGTAATACTTGTTGCCTGGTTTGCCACCTTTAGTAGCCAGTCACTTCCAGATACAGTGGTGAAAAAGGTATCTAGTCAGCCACCAATTGTGCAAGTTCTCCTACTTTAAAAATTAGAGAGGCCTGTAATTGACATCATAGGTAGACCACAACTATGAGAGTCAAAATGAGAAAACAAATCCAGAAAATCACCCTGTATGATTTGGCAAGATTTAGTTGGCAAATTATGGTGGAAAATAAGTATTTGGTCATTAACAAAAAATCATCTCAATATTTTGTTATACATCCTTTGTTGGCAATGACGGAGGTCAAATGTTTTCTGTAAGTATTCACAAGGTTGCCACACACTGTTGGTGGTATGTTGGCCCATTCCTCCATGCAGATCTCCTCTAGAGCAGTGATGTTTTGGGCCTGTCGCTGGGCAACATGGACTTTCAACTCCCTCCAAAGGTTTTCTAAGGCTGGCTAGGCCACTCCAGGACCTTCATATGCTTCTTATGAAGCCACTCCTTCGTTGCCTTGCCAGTGTGCTTGGGATTATTATCATGCTGAAAGACCCATCCATGTTTCATCTTCAATGCCCTTGCTGATGGAAGGAGATATGCACTCAAAATCTCACAATACATGGCCCCATTCATTCTTTCATGTGCATAGATCAGTCGTCCTGGTCCCTTTTCAGAGAAACAGCCCCAAAGCATGATGTTGCCACCCCCATGCTTCACAGTAGGTATGGTGTTCTTTAGGTGCAACGCAACATTTTGTGTACTGCAAACATGACGAGTTTTGTTTCTATGAAACAGTTCTACTTTGGTTTCATCAGACCATATGACATTCTCCCAATACTCTTCTGGATAATCCAAATGCTCTCTAGCATGCAGGATCTGAATCTCTGGCAGTGTAGTGTGTTACTGATGGTAGCCTTTGTTACGGTGGTCCCAGATCTATGCAGGTCATTCATTAGGTCCCGCTGTGTGGTTCTGGGATTTTTGCTCACCATTCTTGTGATCATTTTGATCCCACGGGGTGAAATCTTGCATGGAGCCCCAGATCAAGGGAGTTTATCAGTGGTCTTGTATGTCTTCCATTTTCTTACAGTTAATTTCATCACAGCAAGCTGCTTGGCTATAGCAGATTCTGTATTCCCAGCCTGGTGCAGGGCTACAATTTTTTTTCTGGTGTCCTTTCAACAGCTCTTTGGTCTTCACCATTGTGGAATTTGGAGTGTGACTGTTTGAGGTTGTGGACAGATGTCTTTTATACTGATAACAAGTTCAAACAGGTGCCATTGCTACAGGTAATGAGTGGAGGACAGAGGAGCCTCTTAAAGAAGAAGTTACAGATCTGTGAGAGCCAGAAATCTTGTTTATTTTTAGGTGACCAAATACTTATTTTCCACCACAATTTGCAAAATAAATCTTGCCAAATCAGACAAGGTGATTTTCTGGATTTGTTTTCTCATTTTGACTCTCATAGTTGTCGTCTACCTATGAAGTCACTTACAGGCCTCTCTCATCTTTTTAAGTGGGAGAACTTGCACAATTGGTGGCTGACTAAATATTTATTTTCCCACTGCACACACTCACCGTCAGTAATACAGTAACCAACCACACTAAGGTTTGAACTTATTCCCTTGTAATTGTGTTTTACAAATATCTACAATAAAATTGCATGCTGATAGCAGTTATATTGACTGGGCCCCCAATTATACCAAGTCTTTGGTCATTGGGAACATTGTGTTCCTATCTTTTCAATAGATTAGCGGCTACATAATCTGACTCCCAAATTGCTACTGGGAACAATGGTATCATACTTTTACTCAAATTTATGGACTGACAATAAAACATTAAAAATTGAAGAAAAAATGAGTTTACAGGAAAAAAATGTTAAACATTCTTTTATGTATAATAACTTGTATATAAGGCAGCATTTGAAAATAATAATTTGAGTAAACCCAAATTTAAAAGTTTAAAAAAAAATGTAATTTCAGTATGATTTATGAAGGAAGCAAGAACTGCCCAAAATTTGATGGAACAGGAATTTAGATACACCCTGTATTAGACATAAAGGAGGGCCTCATACAAATTCTGTTCAAATTGTCTTGTAGTGGTACTCCTAGACTCATAAAAGCTCTGCACACAGTGCAAAACCTGCCAACAATTACAAGCAGGGTCATCCATACACCTTTCAAGGCACGAACTGTAGTACCTCATTCAAATGATGAGAAAAAAAGTTTAGTTGTGGTACTTCTACACCCATAAAAGCTCTGCACACAGTGTAAAGCCTGCCAAAAATTACAAGCAGGGTCATCCATGCACCCTTAGAGGCACCAACTGGCTTGCCTCATTCACGTATTGTGAACAAAGTATAGTTGACGTACACCTACTGTAATGCCTGGTGTCATAGAGAGGCAGCCTAAGGGAGTGCTTGCAGGAGCGCAGGGAGAGGGAGGAATAAAGCATGCAGTGCACACAGGACCTGAACTAGGCAGGTCACGTAATCACTGCACGATGGGGTGGAGCTACCGTGCGAGAACAGAGGGTCTACCAAAAAATGCAGGACACAGAGTACTAAGACAGAGACGTAGTCAAAGGACAAGCCGAGGGTTGGGAGCCAGACGGGAGTGAGGTACCAAGGGACAAAACTACAGATTAATCAGAGACAAGCCAAGGGGTCAGAAAGCCAGGACAGACAGAGAAGCACCAAGCAGAAAACAGGTGCAGTAGTCAGGGGGCAAACCGGGTCATACACAGCAAGGCACACACGCACAGAGGCACAATGATTACAGACGAATTACCTGGGTCAGCTATCTCAAACCGAGTAGACGGAAGTATAACCGACTCAGAACCCAGGAACTACCAGCATTAAATAGCCACCCCAGAACCAAAGAGAGGTAGACTAATTGAACGCAGACCTGACCAGGAAAGAGCCAGAACAAGCAAATCCAGAGTCATGACAGTACCCCCCTCTCAATTGGGGACTACCGGACCCCCAGGTTTCTCAAGAAACTGAGCATGAAAAGACCGAACAAGACAGTTGGTATGAACCACGGCCCCCAATGGTTTCAGCACAGACCTATGGAACACATTGGAGATCTTAAAGGCAAAGGGAAGCACAAATGAAAAGCCACAGGGTTGACCACTTCCATGATTTCATAGGGGCCAATAAACTTTGCTCCCAATTTCGCCGAAGGAACCCTAGGCTTAATGTTCCTGGTGGACAACCACACTTTATCTCCAACCTGGACAGAAGGTCCCGCAGCCCGTCTCCTGTCTGCAAAGACTTTAAACTTCCTCTGAGCCTCCTGAATGTTCCTTTGGATCTCCCACCATAAATCCCTCAACAGCTGTACAGTAACATCAGCCACAGGGCTCCCGGAGTCCAAACGCGAGAAGTTCCCGAAGTGTGGATTGAACCCGCAATTGCAGAAGATAGGGGAGATGCCTGTAGAGTGATTCACAAGGTTATTAAAGTTTTCTCCGCTAGCGGCAAGGCATCACACCAATCCTGCTGTTTCGAAGTGGAAAGTCAGAGTAAAATTTGTTCCAACGACTGGTTGGTCTGTTCCGTCTGACTGTTGGTGTCCGGAAGGTATGTGGACGAAAAAGACAACCCAATACCAAATTTTTGGCAAAACACCCTCCAACCTGGACAGAAACTGCACTCCACGATCAGACACCACACTCAAGGGCACACCATACAAACTAACTACATGCTGAACAAACAACCTAGATAGGGTTTCTGCAGAAGGTAAAGCCACCAAGGTTATAGCTTGTTTAGAAAATCTGTCCACCACTACCCATATGTCAGTATAACCCTTAGAAGAGGGAATATTGGTGATAAAATCCATGGACAAATGTATCCATGGTCTATCAGGAACGGGCAAAAGCATCAATGCCCCGGCCGGCCGATTATGAGAGCACTTAGCACAGGCACAAACTTCACATGCAGACTCAAACGTCTTCACATCAAACAAAAGTGAGGACCACCAGATCACCCTCACAATGGCCCCACGAGTAGCCGAGATCGCAGGATGTCCACTCAATGCCGAGTCATGAAACTCTTGAAGAGCCCTGAGAAAAAATTGAATTGGGACAAACAGCTTATCAACCGGTTTGGATGGGGGTCATGAGATTGGGCCTCCAGAATCTCCTGTTTCAAACCAGATGACACATCAGCCACCACACCCCAGATTGAAGAATTGAGGATGGAGGTTCGGGAGGAGAAACCAGATCCAGGCTCTGGGACAAGGCATCAGCCATCACATTTTCAGATCCAGGACAAAAAGTGATCGAAAACTGGAACTGGGAGAAAAACAGAGACCATCTAGCCTGCCTAGGGGTCAACCTCTTAGCCGATTCAATGTACACCAGGTTTTTGTGATCAGTAACCACCGTAATGGGATGAGCCGCCCCCTCCAAAAAATGCCTTCATTCCTCAAAAGCCAACTTGACCGCAAGAAGTTCCCGACTGCCCACATCATAGTTTCTCTCTGCTGGGGTGAACTTCTTGGAGAAGAAGGCGCATGGTCTCAGATTCATCAATGTGGCAGGCCCCTGGGACAACACCGCCCCCACCCCCACCTGTGAGGCATCAACCTCTACTATAAAGGGCTCAGATGGATCTAGCTGTACCAGAATCGGGGCAGTCATGAAACATTTTTTAACAATAAAAACAATTTTTTAACGTCAGCCCCCTTCTGTGTCAAATTGGTGAGCGGCTTGACTACCTGTAAGAACCTCTTAATAAACCTCCGGTAGTAATTGGCGAATCCCAAAAAGCATTGCAGACCTTTCAGGTACGAGGCTGAACCCAATCTACAATGGCCTGAACCTTCTTGGAATCCATTCGAAACCCCTCCCCGGAGACAATGAACACCAAGAAAGACAGTTCTTGGACAAAAAATTAGCATTTTTCAACTTTGCAAAAAGCAGGTTCTCCCTGAGTCTCAGGAGAACTGCCCGAAGATGTCCAACATGGGCTTGCTTATCTGATGAATAAACCAAAATGTCATCTAAGTAGATAACCACAAACCACCCAATAAAATCAGAAAACACAAACACAAAATTGATGAAGTTTTGGAAGACCACAGGAGCATTGGTCAAACCAAACGGCATAGTTAAATTTTCAAATAAACCTTCAGAAGTGAGGAACGCAGTCTTCCACTCATTCCCTTCCTGTAGCCTCTACTGCTAACAAAGCCTTTTCAGCATGTGCAGTGTGGAGTTCCAGCACGTAGGCACCTTGCACAACAGTTGGTGAGCTGGCACTTGCATGCAATGCTAGACCACTGCCAGAGCAGCGGCAGCAGTAACTGACCTGCGAAAATGGGCACTAGACCATAAACTTTGGCAAATAAGCTTTGGCTGCCAGCTTGCAGCTCATGTGGACAACGTACTCTAAGCTAACACATCAGAGATCGAGGATGAGGAGGAGCAGGAGTGGGTACAGAAACTTGTGTAGGAAGTGGAGGAAACCTTGATGAAGTAGGGCCATCATCCTCGGTGTTGGTAGCACATGTGCTGTGCCAAGGTTTGACTTGGCCTCGGCCTCCATAATGTTCACCTAGTGTGCCATCAGGGAAATGTAGCATCCCTGGCCACAACGCTTGTCCACGTGTTTGTCTTTAAGTGTAAAAATCTCACTAAGTGCACTGGTATGAGTGATGATCCTGGACAGATGCTGGTACAAAGCGAGGATGCCAGATCGGCAGAAAAATCGTGGAGGCTGGTGACTGAGTACCAAGGGACAGCTGATGCCATGAGTCGGTGGAAATCCTCAGTTTCTACAAACTTAAACAGCAACATATTCATGGTAAGCAGCTTGTAAATATACCCATTTAGTGTTTTTTGCCTGTAAGTGGGTGGCTGGGAACTTTTTTGTTCAAAGACCTGGGGTAGGGACAGCTGAACACTGTGCTGGAACAAGAATTTGGAAGTGCCTGATGATGGTACCTCAGAATGTGCAAGGGTGGGAGGCATCTGTGCCAGTGTCATGGACAGGAGATGGCAAGCACAGGGCAAGAGACAGTGGTCACATGCTGGCAGCAATTGTGGATATAAGTGATCGGCCCCCCAAGTCAGGTGGTTAGATGACATGTTCCATATCATGCTGGTGGTGGTTAGGCTCTTAGTGTTCACGTCCCTGTTGCTCTTGGCATGGCACAGGTTGCAAATGATCATTTGTTTGTCTCAGAACTCTCTTTAAAAAAGTCCCAGACTGGAGAACACCTAACTCTTTGAAGGAGAAATTCACGAGTGTTCGTGCTCTGTTGAACACTTGCCCGCTTTCTCCCACTGATCACTCCACTGCCTCTTCCTGCCTGTTTGGTGCTGCCGATCCCTCCCTCTCAGCACTGTTGGCCTTGCTCTGTATGCCAGCTTTCCAAGTTGGATCACTATCTTCTTCATACACCACCTTGTCTTACACCATCTTACCCTTGTTCTCCTGACTTGGTGATATAACAACAACCTGACTGGGACAACTTTTTCCTTAATTATGCCAGACGTAAATTGTGTAGGCCCAGCATCATAAACTGTTGCCTGAAGTATTGACTCTTCTTGTAGGACAAATATTAACCCCTAATATTATCACCTACAGTTTATCTTCTGTTATCTTTGTAAAACAGTAAGGTATGGCCACTGACCAATGATATTTGCTGATATGCTAAATATGCATTGTGTTATAGAGCCAGTTTGTTAACTTTGAAAGCAGAGAGGGACAAACTATGAACATAGTTTAAATAATCAAGTAATGCTACTTGATCTCATCACCATTCTTTCCCTTATCTGTGATGCTATACTGAAGGACACTTGTTAAATCTAAAAATAGGTTACATGCCATTATATAGACTTTTTCTTCTGGTCGGGGTGACTCTTCAGGATCTCAGCTTAGGATACTACCGACCCGGCTGGAAGAACACAGGACTGCTTCATTGACCATCGCTGAAACCCCAGAGACGTCTTAAAGAATCTAGGTTGGGACAATCGGTTCAACTGGCCACATACCTTATTTCTCTCGGTTAGCTTCTGAAGCATGTCGTTACCTCCTCGCTGTGGGGGCCCTCCAAAAGTGAGGAGCAAATGGTGGGGGTATGCGACACTGGAAGCAGCTCTAATCCTGGCAGTAAGCGGAAGGCTGAGACTGTACTTTGCACCATCTTGGGTATTTGCTTGGACTGTTCTGTATGCTATTGTGTGTTGGTGGTTCAATAAATTATTGCCACGCTGTTTTACCCTTACTCTCTGTTGTCTGAGTAGTGTTCTGCCCATTGGGAAAGAGAGTGGGAATTCAGTGGTATGAGCTCTGGTCTATGCTGTCTTTCTAAAGACAGCCAGGCCAGCAGACAAGAGCACCAACTGACCCCCGTGTATCCACACTTGGTGGCAGAAAGTGGAATACTACTCAGCCCATCAGAGCTGAGAGAACTGCAGGGCACTGGTGTTCATAGTCACCATCCAGGGCTCTACAAACAGGAAGGCATGCAGATAGACCCAGCAGACCTTTGGAGAAGCATACACTGTAGGTTTTAGATGCCACCATGTCTAACCCCAACAACTCGGCCTTGGGAAGATGACCAGTGTGGATGTATGGCCACAACAAGAAATTACAACTACAGGAGCTGTGCCAGCTTTGACAGATTGAATACCCAACCACAGACACCCTTGGTCAGAGTTGATCAAGGAATTAGTTTGCTTGGATGCCCAGAACATTGTAGAGGATGACAAAAACTCTTCTGAGATAAACCCAGAGGAAATGCCAGAGCAAGGATCCTGTGGTGGTCTGGAATCAGCCCAGTCACTTGCAGCTTGAACCCAGAGTTGTTGATGGCATTGGGACCTGGAGCCTCAAGTGGGGAAAGAGCTTGTGTTATGGAATCAGTTTTAGGAGTTCCAGTTCCCCTACAGCCAGCACCGGACCCTACCCCCATGGTAGTCCCCCAACACGAAACTCAGCTCTACTACAGAGACGTG
This sequence comes from Ranitomeya imitator, assembly GCF_032444005.1. NCBI lineage: Eukaryota > Metazoa > Chordata > Amphibia > Anura > Dendrobatidae > Ranitomeya > Ranitomeya imitator. Next base: position 342,190,455 of record NC_091284.1, on the reverse strand, counting down.
CCAGTGTTTAATGGGTCCAACACAGTCAATGAATATCTTCAAGATTTTGAGACTCTAACGCTGATTGGGCTAAATACCTGTGGACTAGTTTGACTGGTCGGGCACGGGATGCTGCCCCGTCACTTGGGCCTCAGTACTGCCTGGACTATGGAACTATTAAGGATACTCTGTTGGCACTTTTTACCATCACCCCCGAGAGATATTGCACCAAGTTCTGGATATTGTCTTGCCAGGGGGTCTCCTATGTAGAATTTGGAAGTCAACTCCAGAGACACTGCAAATGCTTGCTCGACGGTAGGGCTGCCCACTCTGCTGCTACCCTTCTGGATGAGATCGTGCAACTTATGCAGAACATGGACCCAGAAATTTGAGAGTGGGTAGCCGACCGGAAGCCCAACACCCCAGAGCAAGCAGCCTGATTGGCTGAGGATTTTACAGCCAACCGACCCCATTGGAGACCTGATATACCCACTGATCCATGAAGACTCTTCAACCAAAGATTTGACTGACCACCAGGACAAAGGGTTACCAACAGTACCCGTGACTTGCCCAACCCATAGTGCTGCTATACATGTGGGTGCCATGGACATGTTGCCAAAGATTGCTCCCATGGCTGGGGCCCCAAGCCTGGAGCCCGTCTGCCAGCTCAGCCGATCAACCTCTGACAAAACATGCCAGCACGGCCTGAGGGATGCTATTCACAGGATACACCAGCAGTAGTGATATATCTCGTCCATACTCTACAGTGGGTTGGCCACCCTACACCAGCCAACCTCCAACGCCACATCTAGCTGATCAAGGTTAATGATATCCAGGCCAAGGGACTTCAGGACTCTGCGTCCTCCATCACCCTGGTCAGCCCAAATATTGTCCCACCTGAATACTATTTACCAGGCTGCTAAGCGAACATCTCCCTGGCTGGAGGTCAGCGCTCAGACATCCCTCTAGCCCATGTGCAGCTGGACTTTGTTACTGACCAGAGAGAGGTTGAAATGGGAGTCGTGGACGGCCTTCCCACACCTGTTATTTTGGGAATTACCTTGGACAAGGACTCTACAGCCAATTTGTTACTGTCGTCACCGGAAGCCAAGCCAAGCAACATCCAGATGGGGATACTTCTGCCACTCATCCTGAGGATAACCGACACACCAAGCCTCCATTAACCACCTCTGAACCAACGGTGGTGAGTACACTTGACCAGACTGTTGCCATTGACTGGGGGGAGACAGATCGCAAGGAGCTTAGGGAAGATCAACTCACGGACCCCACCCTAGAATGTGCCTGCAGTACAGCCGCTCAACCTGCTGAAAGAAATCAGGGGGAGGTATATAGATGGGAGAATGGACTGCTATATAGGGAAAAACCCACGTCCTTCCCAGAGAAACCCTGGACCTGTGTCCATCAGCTCGTAGTGCCTCAGCAGTATCGCCCCCAACTCCTGACATGACATGACACTTGACATTACTGCAGCTGGGTCCATGGGATCAGAAAGTCCAGGGCTTGACTGCTACATAGTTAATTTTGGCCAGCCAAAATTCCGAATGCATATTAACAAGATCTGGGGAAAAGAAAAAATCTCTGCAGTAATAACCCAGATTATATATATATTCGCTCCAAATACTGAATATAAGAAAAGGAGGAAAACCAGGCGCATATGGTAAGGATATAAATAAGATAATCTTTATTAATACGAAAAGATAAAAAAGTCATTGGACATCAGTAGTAATCACATAGTAAACCACGACATGGCACATAAAGGGGGAGAAAAACACCCCACATCTCACTGCCCCAACACAATGTAACAGATGTTCATGGTACAGCTGTAAACAGTGAGCACCATATGATATAGGGTAGATACATAAAGATAAGAAAGGGGATTACAGCAATAACAGGGCCCAACAGAAAATAAGGAACAAGTCCGTGCTGGCAGCTAGAATAACCTCTGTGTCCGCAGTGACGCCTCAGCAATGTATAAAAACCCGTACACAAGACCTAACCAGAGGTATGGAGCAGGTACATGGTAACGGCCACAATGGCCCCTGTGACAACAGGTAACGTGTGCAACATACCATGAGGCGAAAAAAAGGTAACGGTGTGAGGAGAGAAAGTCACGGCTGAGACAATACCTAGCGCAGGGTATGGAGCCAGCATATAGTAATGGCTGGGGTAACCCCAGCACCAGCGATGGAACCCAAACAAATGCTTACCCATGCAGATGGGGGAGATGTAGAGGAGTCCCGCCGGTGGGAACGCCCCGAAGCACGTTTCGCGGCGTGAACATGCCGCTTCCTCAGGGGGATATGTGATCTAGTGAAGCAGGACCTGCCTATAACCTCCCTGACCCCGGTCACATGTACGATAACTGCCAATCCAAGTAGCGCTATCTGTTGTGAATTCCTCTCTTGGGCTCCCTCCGGTGGTTGTAAGTGGCACTTTTGTGAGTTCTGCTCTTGGGCTCCCTCCGGTGGTTTTAAGTGGTATGGCTGCTCATTGGATTTAGCAGTCTGCAGCTGCTTCCACTGATTGTCTTTCTGCTCGGCTATTTATGCCTGGCTCTTCCCTTCAGCAGTGCCACTTGTCAATGGTTCCTGGTTGGATTCACATCTCTCTTGGATTTCCCTGATATCCTGACTAGGGTTGAGCGAAACGGATCGTTCATTTTCAAAAGTCGCCGACTTTTGGCAAAGTCGGGTTTCATGAAACCCGACCCGATCCCTGTGTGGGGTCGGCCATGCGGTACGCGACTTTCGCGCCAAAGTCGCGTTTCGTATGACGCGCTTGGCGCCATTTTTTTCAGCCAATGAAGGGGCGTGGGCAGAGTGATGACATAGGCGTCCACGCCCCTAAGACCTATCGCCATGTTGTCGCGTGTGCGCTGTAGCGATTTGCAATGTGTAACACCAGCTTTTCAGTTCAGGGACGGACGGAGGGGAGAGAGAGAGAGAGAGAGAGAGAGAGAGAGAGAGAAAAAAAAAAAAATCCCATTGGCTTTGCATTGGGTTTCGTGTTTCGGTCGATCCTCGACTTTTCGCCATAATCGGCCGATTTCACTCGACTCGACTTTTGAGATAGTCGGGTTTCGCGAAACCCGGCTCGACCCTAAAAAAGTCAAGGTCGCTCAACCCTAATCCTGACCAGTTCAGCAAAGTTAAGTCCTTGCTTTGCTCTTTTCTGTCCACATGTTGTGGACTTATTCATTCTGTGCATTCTATGTTTTGTCCAGCTTGTTAGTATGGATTAATTCAGTTTAGCTGGAAGCTCTGGGAAGCAGATTTACCTTCCACACCTTTAGTCAGGTGTGGAGATTTTTGTTAATTCTGTGTGGATTTTTGTAGTTTTTAATACTGACCGCACAGTATTCTATCCTGTCTTATCTATCTAGCTAGACTGGCCTCCTGTGCTACATCCTGGTTTCATTCTGTGTTTGTCTTTTCCCTCTCCACTCACAGTCATTACTTGTGGGGGGCGATCTATCCTTTGGGGATTTTCTCTGAGGCAAGATAGTTTTCCTGTTTCTATCTTTCGGGGTAGTTAGTTCTCAGGCTGTGACGAGGTGCCTAGGGAGTGACAGGAGCATCCCACGGCTACTTCTAGTGTTGTGTTGAGCTTAGGGACTGCGGTCAGTACAGGTACCACCTCCTTCAGAGCTCGTCCCATGTTGCTCCTAAACCACCAGTTCATAACAGCTGCACTGCGGCGGTGAAGCCCGACAGGAAGACCTGGCGCCCAGCCAAGCACGGAGGCCAGTTAAAAATTCCGGACCTGCGCACAAGACGGGGAGGGCACCGGTTCACACATCAGAGCCACCCGCACGCAGGGCGATGCGCACGGCCACAAGGAGGCGTGCCGGAAAGTGATGTGACAAAAGAATACAATAGCTAGTAAGAGGGATTAAAAGTTGTAACATCAGCGCTATAAATCTACAGGTATATATAGCCATACTTTTACAGTATACAGACAATTGTGACAAAATAAATCTCTATATACATAGTAAAAATAAAAGGTCGTGAGCTGATCCATAATAAAACCGGAGTCCCACGATGTTTACTGTAGATCATTCCGTAGGCTTTATGGAAAGGCGCATAGAGGTCAAAATCCTTCCAGCATAATCCACACATATGGCAGGCACGGATGGTGATGGTAGTAGATAACAAGTATATGACGTGACCAAGGACAAAGGGGGGCCACAGAACAGAGCTCACATACGGGTGCCTACTGATAATAAAAAGAACAAAAGAACAAAATAACAAATTAAAAACAGGATAAAAACAAAGAACAAAACAAATAAACCACCGGTGGGACACAATAGGACAATAGAGATGGGACACACCATCAGAGAGAGAGGCACCGAATGTAAGAGGTAGGGGGCGAAACTAAGGGACTCATTGAGACCTTTAGGGGTCACAGTGTCAAGCATAACAATCCACTTAGTCTCGATCTGTGCTAATCTTTTTTTATTGTCCCCACCTCTAACACCCAAATGGAGCACATCGATCCCCCGCACCTTCAGCAGTTTCTCGTTGCAATTGTGGTGCAACTTAAAGTGACGGGGGATAGTTTTGAGATCCGTCGTCGCGGACACCGTCCTGGCCGCGCCAATGTTCCGCACATGCTCCCGTACGCGAATTATAAGGACAATCGATTCAACTGGCCACATACCTCAGTGCTCTCAGTTAGCTTCTGAAGCTGGTCATTACCGCCTCGCTGTGGGGGTCAATGAGAAAAAACTGAGAGCACTACGATTACTTATAAAAATGAATGCAAGATCACACTTGAAAAGCACAGATAAACAAAGAGACAAAGAGGTGTGTAAACTGGGGCAAGGATCACCTTAATACATAAACAATAATACATAAGGTTTATTGAGGTTCAAAAATAAAAGACAGACAAAAACACATTTTTTAAAACAATTAAAATGCCAAAGGGCTAAGTGTAAATAACTGCCCGAGGACTGCATAAGGTCCAATCCGAGTCCTCCACTGTGTGCACAGGGATATGCCTAAGATATTGCACTCATAAAAAAATATCCTAAAATGGTAGCCATTCAGGGACAAAAACAGTCTATAAAGTACAGTTCATAAATAATAAACATGAGCAGTAAAAGATGGAAAAGTACTACAAAGTACAGTATAATTAGGCCCCCAAACAATAACAACTCCTAATGGTTGAAAAAAAGGATAGAGGCAAACCTCGTAGTATACAAACAATGAGGGATTCAGCAAAACACCATAGAGGGACACAGAGGTCCAGAAAGATAAAGCCGCATAGGACCTGTTAGTAGAAATAAAGGATAGGAATCACCCTGTTACATCACAGTATGTGGAGAAAAGGGAACACCATGCGTATCGTCACACAGCGTGGCTTCCTCAGGTGAAAGTGAGGGAAGGGAGGGTTGTTTGTCAGCTTGTATAGTTGAAAAATCAAGCAAATTACCTAAAAATTACATCCTCGCTGTGGGGGCTGGCCAAAAGTGTGGAGCCACTGGTGGGGGTATGCGAAACTGGAAGCAGCTCTAAGCCCGGCGAGTCAGTGGAAGGCTGGGAATCGGTAATTTGCATCATCTTGGGTAATTGCTGGGACTGTTCTGTATGCTACTGTGTTGGTGGTTCAATAAATTATTGCCACACTGTTTTACACTCACCCTGTGTTGTCTGCGTGGTCTGTCCATGGGGAAAGAGAGCGGGCATTCAGTGGTATGAGCCCTGGTCCATACGTTTTTCTAAAGATAGTCGGGCCAGCGGAGGAGAGCATCTACTGGCCCTCGTGTCTCCACACTGACTTATTTATAACTGTGCCTCATCATCATCTACCTCCTTAGATAAAATTTGCCTTTCCCCACCATTATCTTCTTGTGGCTGCTCTAAGTTTTATGCATCACTAAACAGCTTGTCCTCCTGTCCCTCTTGGAACATACAGGGTGAAAGGCCACAATCAAGAAATGATGATATAAAGAGCTCCTCACAATGTCCTAGTGTGGGATCACTGGTCTCTTGGGACTCGACATGGTGGGAGGAAGGAGGATGAGGGTGAGTATTAAGTGATACAGACTCTTTGGTGGTGAGACTGGACCATGTGGAAGACTGGGTGATGCTGGAAAGTATGCTGGAAGCATTATCAAATATCTAACCGACGCCTTGTTTGCACTTTTGTGGTTTCAGAAGCCGTGTCCCATACCTCCCTGCAAAGTTCGACAGAAAGTTATTTGTCGTGAATGAGCACATTGCTTGTTCTCCAGCAACAGCACCTGCCCTTTGTCCTCCCCATTTGCGTGCACCATCATCAGCACTTCCATTTCACCATCCCTTACTGCACGCTTTACGCATTTCGCAATTGTTAGGTCTCTGGAAATCATGCTTCCTTGATTAACTGAAACATTTTTTTAATAAAAAAAAAAAAATTGGTCACCTGTAGCAGGCCAAGAATTTTTTTTTTATTTCAAACCACTGCAATTTTACACAAAGCCCGTTAAATGTATAGAAGACAATGCAGGTAATTTTTTCAGGAAAAAAAATATGTGGTCACCTGTAGCAGCTATATACTGTGGGTATGGAAAGTATTCAGACCCCTTTAAATTTTTTACTCTTTGTATCATTGCAGCCATTTGGAAAATTCAAAAAAGTTCATTTTCGTCACATTAATGTACACTCTGTACCCCATCTTAACTGAAAAAAACCTGAAATGTAGAAATTTTTACAAATGTAATAAAAAAGAAAAACTGAAATATCACATGGTCATAAGTAGGGTTGAGCGAAACGGATCGTTCATTTTCAAAAGTCGCCGACTTTTGGCAAAGTCTGGTTTCATGAAACCCGACCCGATCCTTGTGTGGGGTCGGCCATGCGGTACGCGACTTTCGCGCCAAAGTCGCGTTTCGTATGACGCGTTTGGCGCCATTTTTTTCAGCCAATGAAGGGGCGTGAGCAGAGTGATGACATAGGCGTTCAGGGACGGAGGAGAGAGAGAGAGAGAGAGAGAGAGAGAGAGAGAGTGTGTTTCGGTCGATCCTCGACTTTTCGCCATAATCGGCCGATTTCACTCGACTCGACTTTTGAGATAGTCGGGTTTCGCGAAACCCGGCTCGACCCTAAAAAAGTCAAGGTCGCTCAACCCTAGTCATAAGTATTCAGACCCTTTGCTCAGATACTCATATTTAAGTCACATGCTGTTCATTTCCTTGTGATCCTCCTTGAGATGGTTCTACTCCTTCATTGGAGTCCAGCTGTGTTTTATTAAACTTGATTTGGAAAGGCATAACACCGTATGAAACTGGCAGAATTATTACTATATAGGTGCGATAGTATATGGTATTACCTCAATCCTGTGTGCTGTATATGAATGCTCTCCCCTGTAACATGGAAGGTCCTTCAGATGGCGTCCATTCGGTTCCAATATTTCAGTTCAGACGGGTGCCAGAAGGGAATTGGTGGTAAAGGGCTAGGCAACAAAATGGTGATAATTTGGGGGGCGCCATCCTGGCCGATGACAGGCGTACCTCCCAAAGGAAAAGAAGGGGCTCTGTCCTAAGAAAGAGCCGGCAAGGCGCAGCGTGGCTGCAGGACCTTGTGTGACGTCACCGACACGTGATAGATCACGTGACCGGCTACGGTGCGCACTCCAAACCACTTTTCCAACGTGTTTTGGAATCGCTGATTCCTTCTTCAGGGATGGTATAGTGTGCACTGTGTGCGCCTTTTATAGAGTGCCGGATCTCTTACTATTGCCTCATTGATTAAAAGTAAACAAATCTACCTCACTCTTTAAACCATGTGGTGCCAGGGTATTCATTTAAAAAATGCATTTAATTTCTGCCCGGGACATTTGATGAATGAAGTTGCACCACGTCCATCTTTTCTATCTATTTTTAGTCCGGTAACCTTAATGTTCTTCAATGAACGCCCATGGTGTGTTAAAAAATGCATAGATAGAGGGTGTCCGGTAAACTTATTGCTAATGTTCCGTAAATGCTCTCCAATTCTGACATGCATTGATCGTATGGTTCGGCCTATGTATAATTTTCCACAGGGGCAAGTTATGCCATATATTATGCCTTTGGTGGAACATGTAATGAAATCTTTAATGTCCATAACCGCTGATTTATTAGAGATTGAAGTCTGTTTTTTGGTGCTCAATTTCTTGCATGGCGCACACTTCTTACAGGGAAAAAAACCCATTAGAACAATGAGATGGAGCGGAGTTAAAGGGACTCTGTCACCTGAATTTGGAGGGAACAATTTTCAGCCATAGGGGCGGGGTTTTTGGGTCTTTGATTCACCCTTTCCTTACCCACTGGCTGCATGCTGGCTGCAATATTGGATTGAAGTTCATTCTCTGTCCTCCATAGTACACGACTGCGCAAGGAGGCAAAGGACTCCTCCCAGACTATGAGAAATAAGATTCTCTGGTCTGATGAGATGAAGATAGACCTTTTTGGTGATCATCTAGCCAATCACAGTAATGCCAGTATCAAGATGGATACAGCATTACCGTGTTTGGCAGGCAATCCCAGCATGTTTATTGGCTGTATAACAGCTTCCAAATAAGTATAACGGGGCCCCATATGATGCTCCATTATATGACGGGCCCCCATATATGATGCTCCAGTGTATGATGAGCCTCATATAATTCTCCATATATAATGGGCCCCACATATGATGCTCCATTGTATGATGGGCCCCATATATGATGCTCATGACGCTCCATTGTATGATGAGGCCCATATAATACTCCATATATAATGCACCCCATGGGCCCCATATAATGCTCCAAATATAATAGGCCCCATATATTGCTCCAAACATTAAAAAAATGAAAAAGTGAAATACTCACCTTTCCCTCGGTTCTCTGCACTGATTGTTCAGGCAGAGGGCACACAGACGTGACGTCATCGCGCCCTCTGACCTCAACGTCACATTCAGAAGATGCGGAAGATACCGCGGGGAGAGGTAAGCATGGCAATTGCCAGGGCCTTGAACAAGTGGGCGGGCCGACTCGCGGACAACAGCACTGGCACGGGCACCAAACCTCCATAACACGTCGGTGACCCCGACGGTGAGTGGGACCCCCTCGCCTGCTCAGGGCCCCGGCATTTGCCCAGGTGCTCCAGGTGCTGACGCTGGCCCTGAATCCGAGCACCAGACAATGCTTGTCGAGTGCCAAACACATTCGAGCACTCAGATACTCACCAAGCACGTTCGCTCATCATTAGTGGACAATAAAATAAGGGGAAGAAAAATAAAAGCGCAAAAATGAATACTGGACACTGCACGAAGGTATTAAACTACTCTAGTAAGATTATAACTAATCTCTTATTTACAGCTATGGGTAAAAAAGTGAATGTTCATGAATTAGACTGATAAGCATTATCATGTACAAATCACATAATGGAAGTAGGGGGTCTGTATTTTAGCATCCCACATTGTACAAACAATATATATGTTGATGCATGTTTGAAATATTACAGGCTACAGGGAAATATTAATTAGTAACACACATGAAAGGAATCATTCTGGAAAACTGATGTGATGACATACAGTAAAAGTTTTACTCTAAAATCCTGTTATTCCTGTGGTGTGTGAATTGAGGGCTGGCTGAGCCTCTAGGCACAGAGGAAGTGAAATTTATTTTATTTCCACGCAGGGAAGAACATCGCTCTCATTTAAAACCCATTTAGGATCAGCGGGGGAGGAAGTGAGAAAGACAGAAGCAAACACTGCTCTGTAATGAAAAGATGCAGTGTGTTTATTTCCACTTCATCGGCTATATTAAGCTGCAGTCTGTGCCTCCCACTGAAGGGTTAACACGGTGACTCAGCAGCAAGGGACACAAGGGGCCTCCTAGTTCTAGGTTTCCAAAGTGCAAACATTGAGCACATGGGACTTGGAGAAAAATGGTGACAATGGCCAAAGAAAAATCAGGACTAACCATGGTATGAAACTTGGAGGCAATCCAAACAAATTGAGTAACACAGAGTCTATAGAGCAAGAATACCATTATTAGTCATGAAATATACCCGTCACCTCTCTATTATTACCTATAGGAGACATGGTCTCTGTCCTAGTCACTGCAGGCTGACCAGGGATTGGAAAAAGGCGATAGACGCGGAGAACAGAAAGGGTGGAGACGAGGGAGAACAAATATTAAAGCAGAGAGAAGAAGTGATGGAAGAATAAATATCAGATAGGAGATGAAGGACATGCAAATAATATGGAGGGAGGCTAAACATTTAGAATATGAACAGTCTTAATGTATCGATATAAAATAATCTAGATAGAAAGCGATGGAGAAATGGTTATTAAGCAAAAAAGAGAAGGACAGGAAGGAAGTAATTCACCAGACATCCTGAACACAGCAGACAAACATGGAGACTCCTTTGTGAACGTAGAAGATACATTTTGACCCCAATAAAATGCAATAGAAAAAAAAGTATGGAAGTGAGAAGGGTTGTACAAAAATGGTCCAGCAGCTAAAATTATAGGATGAAGGAAAAGACTAGTAAAGTGGACAGTGCCGATGGTTAACTATTTCACTGCTGTAGGCCTTTTCCTGCACAAAACACTTAATACAATAAGACACCAGTATGTGGGTCACCATCTGCTCCCCACTCAACCCCCCTTCAAGGACCGGGAAACCCGCAGGGTGAGAATACTGTCCCAGGAATATCTGTAAATAGCTTTTTCCAGTTTTCTAACAAGGAACTATGAAATACAAGACAAAACACTAACATCTATGAACAAAGGTGAAAGGTAGAATGTATTTTAAGCATAACAATCTGTTTAAAGATAAAAGAGAACAATATTATAATGGCAATTTTTCTAACGGTAATATTGAAGGGAGAGATAAGGGGGTGGTATTTAATAAGACAATACATTAGCGAATGAGAAGAGGAGTAATGATATGCTACTTTTCTGAGATATGCAAATTACTTCAAAAATTAACTGCAAATGCAAATAAAGAAAACAAGAGAAAATAAAAGTAACAAAAAACGCATAATTTAATAGTTTTAACAAACTGAATACCATACTTTATAATAGAAAATTCAATGCTCATTCTTTTTCTTAAAAAACAGCATAAAAAATAATAGAGATCATAAAGTTATGCATTAAAACGGATCAGTAGAGCTGGATACGCTGGATGGCTCGTGGATCAACAGAGATGGATATGCTGGTTGGCACATAGATCAGCAGAGCTGGGTATAGCTCTAAAGCACGCCGATCAGCAGAGTAGAAGATATGGACAGTCATCTTGGATTAGTAGAGTGGAGTGTATCAACAGAACTTTCACATAGCAGAGCTGAGTTGCCAAGCTGGCACCTTGAAGTAGCAAAAACAAGTGCACAGACAGCACCTTAAGGCAGCAGAGCTGAGTTGAGAGCCAATTTGAATTAGTAGAACCAAGTGTGCGGACAGCACCTTGGAACAGTAGAGGAGTGTTTGTCAGGAGGCACAATATGTATAGTTGCAGAAATTTCCAGCAATAGCAGAGCTGAATTAGCCAAGAATTAACGTGGCAGCATTCGAAAATGGGCACCCGACAGTCTCACATGAAACAATGGCTCATGTATCTTAACTTACTAAACAAAAGGAATAGTACCTCTGGCATAATTAAGAATAGTTCACCCCACAGAAATAGCCAGATTTTCCTCATGGACCCTGAGTTGTCACACTTGCTATTAATAGATATCTTTGACAATGATCAACTGTTGGTATAAAAGTGGCTGGAGCTTCTGAAGAATAGCTACAAGCAAAAAGACATGAGTAATTTTAACTCTTCTCTTCGTTAACCACAAGAAATAGTGATGTAGATTAGGTTTGTGCCATGTAGAAATTTGCAGCAAATTGTATGTGCATGAGCAGCCCAAAGAAATGGCCGATTTATTAAGGTGTATCTTCATCTTACACTAGCTGATTTTTTATTAAATAGTTTTTTAAAATCCCCACACACTCATATGGAACATATTGAGTCACACCGGTGATCACAAACTTACGTTTTGTACACCATTGCCGCAAAACTTCTATTAAATACCACATACAGTTGTGCTCAAAAGTTTACAGAATTTTTTGCTTTCTTGGCCTTTTTTCAGAGAATATGAATAACACCAAAACTTTTTCTCCACTCATGGTTGGTGGTTGGGTGAAGCCATTTATTCTTAAACTACTGTATTTTCTCTTTTTATATCATAATGACAACCCTAAACATCCAAATGACTCTGATCAAAAGTTCACATACCCTGGTGAAATTGGCCTAATAACATGCACAGAAGTTGACACAAATGGGTTTGAATGGCTACTAAAGGTAACATCCTCACCTGTGACCTGTTTACTTGTAATGTGTGTGTGTGTGCATAAAAGCTGTGTGAGTTTCTGGGATCCAGAAATCACTAGTTGTGCACTACGAGCCATGTCCTTCTCCACATCACAGGAACAAATGAGAAACTCAAAATAGAATGGAAGTACTTGGTTTCCTTACTTAAAAACAATCTCCTTCTCTTGTCTCCTAATTGAGTCAGTCATGCAACCAGAGATCATAATGCTATCATGTTCCACACTAATAAACCCTTAAAGAGTGCATTGACATTAAAACGGCTGCCGTTAAGGGGCACTTACAGAGTGCTGCCTTATTCATTTGATTGTATATGAGTTGGTGTTACGACTGGCGGAACGCACCAAGTACAAGATGTTATGATACTAGGTGTGTTCGCAGTCCGAGGTCCACCGTGCAGGTGAAAACCCTGCTGATTGTAGAGAGGACGATATGGCGGTACAAAAAGATACACACATGGGTTAACTTCACCCAGTGTGGAGGAAGCGAACCCTGTTGAGTCACAGGGCCGCGGTACCGCACAAAGAGCGCAAGCCAAGAGTCTCAGAACTCAATCCCAAGACTTAGGATTTGAGTTCATAAAGACCTCATGCACTCGACACCACTACTGGGGTGTCAGAGTGACAGAAATAATATAGTTTAAGTGGCACAAGAGTGCGTGCGGTGCCGCACAAACGGACGCTGCTAACCACCCAGGCTTGGGTCAGGTAAGCGCACGGCGCCGTACAGGCGGTCACAGCAACTAGACCAGTAATGTGTGTAACGTGCTGTTGGATAAGTCGGGCGCTAGATAGCAAACATACACCTTCCGCGAACAGTCATCCAATAGGGAGGGTTATTTAAAGAGCGACTTTCACTCACAACACACACACGTATAATCAAGACAATACTAGCGCATGCCCTGGGCATGCTCAGACAGAGAAAAGCAGGACTTAGATCCAGAAACGTCCACTCGCCGCTGCCCAGCACTGGCTTCAATGGCAGAAGCAGGAAAAGCAGCAGTTACTCTTCGCACAGAGTCAGACTGAGCGAGACGCTGGGATCGACGTCCCTGCTGAGCAGACTCCACTGCGGCTGGAGAAGAATGGGAGACCGCAGCTTAGACGGATCGAGATTCCCCCTGTGCAGCAGAGGAAACTCGACTCCTAACATTACCCCCCCTCCTAGGGCCCCCCCCTCCTTGGGCCTCGCTACGTTCGAAGGCAGCAATGAGCTGCGGGGCCCGAATGTGCTCAACAGGCTCCCAGGACCTGTCCTCGGGGCCATAACCCTTTCAGTCCACCAAATAAAATTTTTTGCCACGTACCACCTTGCACCCCAAAATAGCGTTCACCTCATAATCGTCCGTAGACGAACCCGATGTCCCAGCAGATGACTCGGAAAACCGGGACATATACATGGGTTTCAAGAGGGACACATGAAAGGTGTCGGTGATACCCAGGCGTGGCGGAAGGGCCAAACGATAGACCACAGGATTAACCTGCCCGAGGACCTTGAACGGGCCCAAGTAACGAGGAGCAAATTTAGTGGACTCAACTCGCAGCCTGATGTTACGGGTGGAGAGCCACACCAAGTCGCCAGGAGCAAAGGTCGGAGCGGGGCGCCGATGAGCATCGGCGGAGGACCTCATTCTCTCCTTAGAGGCCCGAATGGCATCCTGAGTGCGGTTCCAAATATCCCGTGCCTCCACAGCCCAGTCTGCCACCCTGGAGTCAGCGGAAGACACGGGCATAGGCACAGGTACCCGTGGATGCTGACCATAGTTGAGGAGGAATGGGGTTTGTCCAGTGGAGTCGGCTACGGCGTTGTTCAGTGCAAACTCTGCCCATGATAGCAAGGATGCCCAGTCATCCTGCCTGGCTGAAACAAAATGTCGCAGGTATGTGACCAAGGTCTGGTTGGCCCTCTCTACCAACCCATTCGTCTCGGGATGGTAAGCGGAAGAGAGATTCAACTCTATACTGAGAAGACGACAATGCTCTCTCCAAAACTAAGACGCAAACTGGGGACCCCGGTCACTGACAATTTTGTCAGGCATACCATGTAGGTGGAAGATGTGTTTAATGAACAATGCTGCCAAGGCCCGTGCAGAAGGTAACCGTGGTAGCAGCACCAAATGCACCATTTTTGAGAAACGATCGGTGATGACCCAAATGATGGTACAGCCGCGAGACTTGGGTAAACCCACGACAAAGTCCATCCCGACCATCTCCCAGGGCCTATCTGCCACCGGCAAGGGATAGAGCAAACCTGCTGGCCTTTGACGCGGAGATTTATTTTTGGCGCAGGAGACACACGCCAGAATATAATCCCTGACATCCCGGACCATATGCGGCCACCAGTACGTCCTCGCCAGTAGCTCAGATGTCCTCTTTGTCCCAAAGTGTCCACCCACCCTGGACGAATGAGCCCAAGAGAGAACCTCCAGTCGCAAATTAATGGGCACAAAAGTCTTGCCCGGAGGCACAGACTCTAGCGAAACCGGCGCTACGGTTCTCAGGCTCTCAGAAGGGACAATAAGCCAAGGCTCCTCTTCCTCCTCCTCAGTTGACATAAGGGAGCGAGAGAGAGCATCAGCACGAATATTCTTCTCCCCGGCGAGATAATGAAGGGAAAAGTGGAACCGGGAGAAGAACAAGGACCATCTGGCCTGGCGAGAATTTAGCCGCTGGGCTGTTTGCAAATAGACCAAATTTTTGTGGTCCGTGTACACTTGGAAGGGAAACCGCGCACCTTCCAGAAGATGTCTCCACTCCGAAAAGGCCAACTTCATTGCTAGCAACTCCCTATCCCCGATGGAGTAATTTCTCTCCGCTGGCGTGAAGGTCTTTGAGAAGAAGAAGCATGGATGCTTCCGACCTTGAGCATCCTTTTGATAGAGGACTGCTCCAGCACCAACGGATGAGGCATCCACCTCCATTAGGAATGGCTTATCCACATCGGGACGATGTAAGATGGGAGTGCTAGCAAAGTGGGACTTAATAGAAGTGAAGGCCTTGGAGACCTCTTCCGACCACAATTTGGGATTCGCTCCCTTCTTGGTGAGGGCTACCAAGGGAGCTACCAGAGTTGAGAAGTGGGGAGTGAACTGGCGGTAATAGTTAATGAACCCCATAAAGCGCTGCACCGCTTTAAGAGAATGGGGCTCTTGCCAGTCCATCACAGCCTATAGTTTGGCAGGATCTATAGCCAATCCCTGGGCGGAGATGATATAGCCCAGGAAAGGTAAGGACTCCTGCTCAAACATACACTTCTCCAACTTCGCATAAAGAGAGTTTGCCCGTAGGAGTTCGAAGACTCTGCCAACATCTCTTCGGTGGGAATCAATATCTGGAGAAAAGATGAGAATATCATCTAGATAGACTACAACTGAGGTGGAAAGCATATCCCGGAAGATGTCATTGACAAAGTCTTGGAAAACGGCTGGGGCATTACAGAGCCCGAAGGGCATCACCAGATACTCATAGTGCCCATCTCTGGTGTTAAACACCGTTTTCCATTCGTCCCCCTCACGGATGCGAATCAGGTTATAAGCACCCCGCAGATCTAGTTTAGTAAACACTCTAGCTCCCCGAAGCCTATCAAAAAGCTCAGATATCAAAGGCAAAGGGTACTTGTTCTTAACTGTGATAGCATTAAGACCCCTGTAGTCTATACATGGACGTAGTTCTCCATTCTTCTTCTGCACAAAAAAGAACCCTGCCCCAGCAGGTGACACTGACTTCTGATGAACCCTCTTGCCAGATTCTCTTGAATGTACTGAGACATTGCCTCCGCCTCAGGGAGAGATAGTGGATAGACTCGACCCCGGGGAGGCTCAGCACCAGGCAAGAGATCAATAGGACAGTCATACGGGCGATGGGGCGGAAGGATCTCTGCCGCCTTTTTGGAGAACACGTCTGCATAAGACCAATATTGCTTGGGGAGAGAGGAAAGATCTGCGGGTACCTCTGTAGTAGCAACCTGAACGCACTCTCGATGACACCTGTTCCCACAAGATTCACCCCATCCCAGAATTCTGTCTGAGGACCACTCGATGTGAGGAGAGTGGTACCGTAACCAAGGTATCCCCAAGAGAACCTCATCAATTCCCTCAGGAATGATGAGTAGAGATATAATCTCCTGATGAGATGGTGACATGGACAGAGTAAAAGGGATAGTTTGATGTGTAATCTGTGTGGGCAGTGTCGACCCATTCACCACTCGTACCGTTACTGGTTGAGATAGCATGACCAGGGGAATTGCGTGACGTTGGGCGAAGGCAGAAGACATAAAATTGCCCTCCGCCCCAGAATCCACGCAGAGTTCTACCGAGTGGGAGGATGAGCCTAATGTTATTGTCCCCTTAAAGGACAATTTGGAGGCAAACGTCGCCGTGTCTAGTGCACCTCCACCAACTACCACTAGACGCTGACGTTTCCTCGACCGCTGGAGACATCTGGAGGCAATATGTCCTGACTGTTGGCAAAGATGACAAATCTGGGGTGCACGAGCGGTCCGGGACTTAGATCCCGCTCGTGACATTACCACAGGCTCATGGGACTCAGGAGCCTGGTCTGGAGATTCCAAAGGTTTGGCGAAGGTGGGAGCCAGCCGAAACCTCTGCCTACACTTGGCTCGCTCTAACCTCCGCTCGTGAAAACGGAGGTCAATACGAGTGGATAGAGTTATTAATTCCTCCAGTGTGGTGGGAATCTCCCTAGTGGCCAGGGCGTCCTTAACGTGGTCAGCCAGCCCCCTCCAAAATATAGGAATGAGGGCTTTATCCGACCACTCCAGCTCAGATGCTAAGGTGCGGAAGTGGACGGCAAAATGGCTGACCAAGGACGCGCCCTGAGTCAATGCCAACAGTTGGAGCGCCGTATCATGGGTGACACGAGGTCCTAAAAAGACCTGTTTCAGAGTGCTCAGAAACAACGGAGCACTCTGCACCACATGATCGCCACGCTCCCATAGCGGCGTAGCCCACTGCAACGCCCTGTCCGATAGAAGAGAGACAATAAACCCCACCTTAGCCCGCTCTGTAGGGAAACGAGAGGCCAGCAGCTCGAGATGGATAGAGCACTGACTCACGAAACCCCTACAAGACTTACTGTCACCAGAGAATTTCTCTGGTAGCGGGAGGCGGGTTAGAGTCGGGACAGGAGCGGCAGTGGACAAGGTGGCTGCAGCAACACTAGCAGCCTGAACAGCGACAGCAGTGACATCCACAGCTGAGGTTGAACGCTCAAGAGCCGCCAACCTTCCCTCCAGCTGCTGGATGTACCGCTGAGAACGCTGATCGTCCATCATTTACTAGCCAGACCTTGGCGCTAGTATTATGTTACGACTGGCGGAACGCACCAAGTACAAGATGTTATGATACTAGGTGTGTTCGCAGTCCGAGGTCCACCGTGCAGGTGAAAACCCTGCTGCTAGTAGAGAGGACGATATGGCGGTACAAAAAGATACACACATTGGTTAACTTCACCCAGTGTGGAGAAAGCGAACCCTGTTGAGTCACAGGGCCGCGGTACCGCACAAAGAGCACAAGCCAAGAGTCTCAGAACTCAATCCCAAGACTTAAGATTTGAGTTCATAAAGACCTCATGCGCTCGACACCACTACTGGGGTGTCAGAGTGACAGAAATAATATAGTTTAAGTGGCACAAGAGTGCGTGCGGTGCCGCACAAACGGACGCTGCTAACCACCCAGGCTTGGGTCAGGTAAGCGCACGGCGCCGTACAGGCGGTCACAGCAACTAGACCAGTTATGTGTGTAACGTGCTGTTGGATAAGTCGGGCGCTAGATAGCAAACATACACCTTCCGCGAACAGTCGTCCAATAGGGAGGGTTATTTAAAGAGCGACTTTCACTCACAACACACACACGTATAATCAAGACAATACTAGCGCATGGCCGTGCGGTCATGCGCAGCTTATATAGTTGCAGCACAGGAAGCTGCTACCGAAGTTTTGCCCTTTCAGGACCTTCCAGGAGGACCAATGGGATGTGCTGCAATACCTGAGCATGTGACCCTCGATCTCCAACGGGAGATCCTGCCCTGGGCATGCTCAGACAGAGAAAAGCAGGACTTAGATCCAGAAACGTCCACTCGCCGCTGCCCAGCACTGGCTTCAATGGCAGAAGCAGGAAAAGCAGCAGTTACTCTTCGCACAGAGTCAGACTGAGCGAGACGCTGGGATCGACGTCCCTGCTGAGCAGACTCCACTGCGGCTGGAGAAGAATGGGAGACCGCAGTGGAGACGGATCGAGGTGCAGCAGAGGAAACTCGACTCCTAACAGTTGGTGACTCTAGGTTCAGCACCTGTTCACACTTAGTCTATGTTTGGATGTGATGGTCAGTTTTTTAAAATTTGTATTCATTAGCCTTCTGACTGAGCACTCTGACTTTTAGCCACAAGTGTTTTTAATCACAGCAGGACCACTACCCCTACACAGAGATATAGATTTTAGTCTAACAGAGGATTCATGTTCCCATACAGATGAAGACTTTATTCTTAGTGAAGAAAGGCATTGCTAGGCTCTTGTAAATGAGAAATGCCGTATCGTGGCTACCAGGTACACATGAATTGGCCAATTTATGCGCTAAACTTTCTCAATTTTTCATGTGTCTAGTGCAGCAATGAATTCAATTTTCATATTTCATGTTTGCAAGTTTTTGCGCTACAGAGTGCTGCCTTATTTATTTGATTGTATATGAATTGGTGACTCTAGGTTCAGCACCTGTTCACAACAAGGGTACCGTCACACACTGCCATTTCGATCGCTACGACGGTACGATTCGTGACGTTCCAGCGATATCGTTACGATATCGCTGTGTCTGACACGCAGCAGCGATCAGGGATCCTGCTGAGAATCGTACGTCGTAGCAGATCGTTTAGAACTTTCTTTTGTCGCTGGATCTCCCGCTGGCATCGCTAGATCGGTGTGTGTGACACCGATCTAGCGATCTAGCGATGCGATCTAGCGATGCGTTCGCTTGTAACCAGGGTAAACATCGGGTTACTAAGCGCAGGACCGCGCTTAGTAACCCGATGTTTACCCTGGTTACAAGCGTAAAACTAAAAAAAAACAAACAGCACATACTTACATTCTGGTGTCCGTCAGGTCCCTTGCCGTCTGCTTCCCGCACTCAGTGACTGCCGGCCGTAAAGTGAAAGCAGAGCACAGCGGTGACGTGCTTTCACTTTCACTTTACGGCCGGCAGTCAGTGAGTGCGGGAAGCAGACGGCAAGGGACCTGACGGACACCAGAATGTAAGTATGTGCTGTTTGTTTTTTTTTACGCTGGTAACCAGGGTAAACATCGGGTTACTAAGCGCGGTCCTGCGCTTAGTAACCCGATGTTTACCTTGGTTACCCGGGTACCTCGGCATCGTTGGTCGCTGGAGAGCGGTCTGTGTGACAGCTCCCCAGCGACCACACTACGATTTACCTACGATCACGGCCAGGTCATATCGCTGGTCGTGATCGTAGGTAAATCGTATAGTGTGACGGTACCCTTAGTCTATGTTTGGATGTGACAGTCAGTTTTTTTGAAATTTGTATTCATTAGCCTTCTGACTGAGGACTCCGCCATTTAGCCACAGGTGTTTTTAATCACAGCAAGACCACTACCCCTCCACAGAGATGTAGATTTTAGTCTAACAGAGGCTTCATGTTCCCATACAGATGAAGACTTTATTCTAAGTGAGGAAAGGCATTGCTAGGCCCTGGTAAACAAGAAATGCCTTACAGCGGCTACCAGGTACACATGAATTGGCCAATTTATGTGCTAACCTTTCTCAAATTTTCATATTTCTACTGCAGTAATGCAACTCAATTTTCATATTTCATGTTTGCAAGTTTTTGCGCTACAGAGTGCTGCCTTGTTTATTTAAGTCTGGTCACTGTGATCAGTCAGTCAATCTGACAGACCGATCACAGTATGATCGCGCAGGAGATGCTGAAATGTCAGCAATTCTTGCCCGAATAGTGCAGCAGCTCAGCTCTGCCAGTGGCTGGGCGTTTGCACTAGCAGCCAGGAGGGGTGTCAGCACCATCCCTGGCTGTTAACCCCCTTAATGCTGCGATCGCAGCATACAGGAGGGAGGCAGAGGGACTGGAGCTCCCTCTGCCTTCAGATCAGCATTCCTGCAACATCATCGTTCCCATGTTAGTGCATTGCAATGCATTATACCTTCAATCAAAGTGAAAAAGTGAAAGTCCCATAAAGGGACTGGGTAAAAAAGGAAACAAAAAAATAAATAAATAAATTACATAATAATAACAACAGTAATAATAATAATAATAATAATAATAATAATAAAAACTCACTAATAAATATACATTTGTATGTAAAAAAAATTAAAGTACACATGTTTGGTATCACTGTATCCAGAAAAAACAGATCTATAAAAGTGTCATGCTAATTGGAGTGAACGACGAAAAAAAAAAACAGAAAAAAAAGTAGCACTATGCTTTATCA
Source organism: Ranitomeya imitator (assembly GCF_032444005.1). Lineage (NCBI taxonomy): Eukaryota > Metazoa > Chordata > Amphibia > Anura > Dendrobatidae > Ranitomeya > Ranitomeya imitator. The sequence goes on along the minus strand of NC_091284.1, from coordinate 342,169,667 downwards.
TCATGCCGCTAGGAAAAAGTGGAATGAAACGCAATCAAAAAGACGAAAGTAAATAAAAATAGCATCACTGAAAACGCCATCTTGTCCTGCATAAAACAAGCTGCCATACAGCTCCATCAGCGGTAAAATAAAAAAGTTATAGCTCTCAGAATAAAGCGATGCAAAAATAATTATTTTTTTCTCTAAAAAATGTTATTGCGTAAAAGAGCCAAAACATAAAAAAATATATAAATGTGGCATCCCTGTAATTGCACTGACCTCAAGAATAAAACTGACATATCAATTTTACCACAAGCAGAACGGAGAAAAAAAAAAATATTGAATTGCTGGTTTTTGTTCATTATGCCTTCACAAAAATCGGAATAGAAAGCAATCAAAAAATGTTATGTGCTTGAAAATAGTACCAATAAAAAAGTCAGCTTGTCTTACAAAAAAACAAGCCCTCACACGACTCTGTGGGCCGAAATATGAAAAAATGATATCTCTCAAAATATGGTGAAGCAAAAACTTATTGTCAAAAAGAGCATCTTTTGGTGTGTGACAGAAGCCAAACATAAAAAAGCATAATGTCACGCTGCAGCAAGTTTGTGCAGACTCCACGAAGGAGAGTGAGTGACAGAAAAAGAGGTCGCACTTGCCACACCGCAGGCCAGTGCAAGCTGCACTGCGCCACCAGGTGGCGACAGAGAGTGGTCAAAACAAGCCAAGTCCGTAACAGTCGGTAAGCGTATAGTTTAAAGGGGAAAACAGAACTCGTGGTCAAAATACAAGCCAAGGGTCCAAAACAACCAGGAGCAAAGGTACCAGAGACCTGAGAAAGAGATCGGAGTCAGAGTAAGCCAAAAGGTCAAAAAGCCAAACAGACGTGTGGTAACAAAAATGGAAAACAGGAGACAAAGTCAGAGTTTTAGCTGAGTCACAAACGGAGGGGATACACACCAGGGTCAAACTAGGTCGGGTACAGGAGACAGGTCAGGAACAGGTAAGGGAGGTCAGCGGCAAAAAGGAACACAGGGTTTCACAGGTAGCAGTCCCAGCAAGCCCAAATCTATCACTGACACAAGCTGCCAGCAAGAGAACCAAGAAATAGCCACTGCCAAATCAAAGAGAGGCAGGAATAGTTAACCCCACCATAACCAGGCCAGAGCAGGAGAAACATGGCAAAATCTGACCCAGATTATGATAGTACCCTTCTCTCAAGGGGGGCCACTGGACCCCAGGTTTCCCAGGATAGCGGGTGTGAAAGGTCCGGACCAATCGATCCGCATGGACTGACCGCGCCAGAATCCAGGACCGGTCCTCAGGACCGTAACCCTTCCAATGAATGAGATACTGGAGGGAACGACGGACCATGAGGGAGTCCAAAATCCATTCCACCTCAAATTCATTCTGGCCTTCCACCGACACGGGTGGTGGAGGAGAAGGATACTCCCCTGAGGAAGGACCCAACGGTTTCAAAAGGGCTTTATGGAACACGTTGGGAATCCGGAAAGATGGAGGAAGACGTAAACGAAAGGACACCGGCTTGACCACCTCCATAATCTCGTAAGGGCCAATGAACTTAGGCCCCAACTTAGCTGAAGGAATCTTGAGCTTTATATTCCGGGTAGGCAACCATACCTTATCCCCAACCCGGAATACAGGCCCTACAGATCGTTTTTTTGTCAGCAAAGAATTTATATTTACCCTGAGCCCCGCCAATATTCTTTTGAACTTCCTGCCACACCTCCCCTAACCGTTGAATCGCAAAATCAGCCCCAGGACATCCTGAATCCAGTCAGGAAAATTCCCCAAAATGAGGGTGAAAACCATAGTTACAGAAGAAAGGGGAGGTACCTGTGGACTAATTAATGTGATTATTGAAAGCAAACTCAGCCACAGGTAAAGAGGAACACCAATCGTCCTGCCAAGCCATGACCAACCATCGCAAAATTTATTCCAGAGACTGAATGGTTCTCTCTGTCTGATCATTAGTCTCAGGATGGTAAGCAGAAGAAAAGGTCAAACAGACACCCAGCCTTTTACAAAAAGCCCTCCAGAACTTGGACACAAACTGCACCCCTCTGTCTGAAACCACATTCAAAGGCACACCATGCAATCGCGCCACATGTTCCACAAACAACTTAGCAAGCGTCTCAGCATTCGGCAAACCTGACAAAGGCACAAAATGCGCCTGCTTACTAAATCTGTCCACCACCACCCAAATGACAATTTTTCCATTAGAAGGAGGAAGATCAGTGATAAAATCATGGACAGATGTGTCCATGGTCTATCGGGAATTGGCAATGGCACCAATTCCCCGGCCGGCCGATTATGCGAGTTCTTAGCACGGGCACATACAAAACAGGAGGACACAAATCTAACCACATCCGAGGCCAATGAGGACCACCAAAACAACCTAGCAATCGCTCTACGGGTGGCCGCGATTCCAGGGTGCCCACTCAAAACAGAATCATGAAACTCTCGGAGAACCCTGAGACGAAGTTGAACAGGCACAAAGAGCTTACCCACAGGCATAGACAGAGGAGCAAGAGACTGGGCCTCACGAATCTCTCGCTCCAACTCAGAGGAAACCCCGGCCACCACCACACCAGGCTGAAGAATGGAGGAAGGAGGCTCAGGAGGTGACATTGGGTCCAGACTACGAGACAAGGCAACAGCCTTAATGTTTTAAGAACCTGGCCAAAAGGTGATAGAGAACTGAAACCGAGAGAAAAATAATGACCATCTTGCCTGTCTCGGAGTCAGTCTTTTGGCCGACTCAATATAAGCCAGATTCTTATGGTACGTAATTACAGTGATTTTATGGACAGCCCCCTCCAAAAAATGCCTCCATTCTTCAAAAGTCAATTTAATGGCCAACAATTCTTGATTCCCAACATCACAATTCTTTTCTGCGGGAGAGAATTTCCTAGAGAAGAAAGCACAGGGTCTTAAGTTAGTTAGAGTGGCAGGTCCCTGGGACAACATCGCTCCCACCCCCACCTCAGAGGCATCGACCTCTACAATAAATGGTTCAGATGGATCTGGTTAGATCAAAACAGGGGCGGACATGAAACATTTTTTTAATGCTGAAAAGGCCGTTACAGCAGGAGCCGGCCAATTCTTGACATCAGACCCTTTCTGAGTTAAATCTGTGAGGGGGTGACAATCTGCGAAAACCCCTTTATAAATTTTTCGATAATAATTTGCAAATCCTAAGAAACGCTGGAGACCCTTAAGATCTTTAGGTTGCACCCAATCAACAATGGCCTGAAACTTTCTAGGGTCCATACGGAACCCCTCAACAGACAAGATAAACCCCAGAAAGGATAATTCCCGAACAACAAAAAAACATTTCTCAGGTTTAGCAAAAAGACAGTTCTCCTGGAGCCTCTGGAGAACTGCACGAAGATGACCTATGTGATCCTGCCTATCCATAGAGTACACCAGAATATCATCAAGATAGACTACAATAAAGCGCCTAATGAAGTCAGAGAAGACATGATTGATAAAATTCTGTAAAACTGCTGGCGCATTTGTCAGACCAAAAGGCATAACCAAATTCTCAAACAGTCCCTCTGAGGTGAGAAAAGCAGTTTTCCACTCATCCCCCTCACGTATACGGATAAGATTGTATGCCGCACGGAGGTCTAATTTAGAAAACCACTTGGCCCCAGACAGTTGGTTATACAAATCAGGGATAAGCGGGAGAGGATAAGTGTTCCTCACAGTAATCTTACTTAGCTCTCGAAAATCGAGGCATGGGCACAGACCACCATCTTTTTTTTTAACAAAAAAGAACCCAGCCACCACAGGGGATACAGAGGGGCGAATGTGCCCTTTACGAAGACTCTCAGAGATGTATTATTTCTTGGCAGATCTGTCAAGACCAGATAGATTGTACAATCGGGCCTTGGGCAATTTAGTATTAGAAGCCAGGTCTATAGTACAATCAAATGGGCGGTGTGGTGGTAAAGCCTCAGCCTCGTTTTCCGAGAACACATCCTCAAAGTCTCTCAGGTACTCTGGAATACCCTCAAGACTGACGGATGACACAGACACCGAAATAAGGCAACATTTAGAACAATTAGGTCCCCACTTTACAATATCCTGAAACCCCAAGTCAATAACCGGGTTATGTAGTTGTAACCATGGAAAACCTAACACCAGTCCAGCCGGGAGATTGTCCAGGACAAAGCCTGACATACGCTCCTGGTGTATAGTTTAAAGGGGAAAACAGAACTCGTGGTCAAAATACAAGCCGAGGGTCCGAACCAGCCAGGAGAAAAGGTACCAGAGACGTGAGACAGAGATCGGAGTCAGAGTAAGCCAAAAGGTCAAAAAGCCAGACAGACGTGTGGTAACAAAAACAGAAAACAGGAGACAAAGTCAGAGTTTTAGCAGAGTCACAAACGGAGGGGATACACACCAGAGTCAAACTAGGTTGGGTACAGGAGACAGGTCAGGAACAGGTAAGGGAGGTCAGCGGCAAAAAGAAACACAGGGTTTCACAGGTAGAAGTCCCAGCAAGCCCAAAACTATCACTGACACAAGCTGCCAGCAAGAGAACCAAGAAATAGCCACTCCCAAATCAAAGAGAGGCAGGAATAGTTAACCCCACCATGACCAGGTCGGAGCAGGAGAAACATGGCAAAATCCGACCCGGATCATGACACATAGCAATCTGGTATCCCTGTAATCGCACCGACCTAATGAAAAAAGTGCCCTAATCAATTATACCGCACAAGGAGCGGTGTAGAAAATAAAACCAATTCTTCACCTGCTGTGGATTTGTTCATTCTGCCTCCCAAAGATCACAGGCTCAGCGCACATTTATCCTGTGCTCTACAGTGAGCGCTTACACCAGGGTTTCCATGTAAATCTCTGAAATACGGGATTCAGACAGAACAGTCAGCGGAAGATTCCCTATAATGAGGCAGATGGAGGCACTGTGAACGCCATAGGACCTGTGATCCGGTGGTGTCTGTCTTTTTAGGCATGCATAAAAACGGAGTCCACCATAGTTTTGTGCACCTCTGAAAGGAAAGACAAAGCTGAACAGTGGCCAGACAGAGTCCAGAGTAACTTTGTTGCCTCATTATAGTGAATGGATGCATAGGGAGGTTTAATTTGTCACATAGCATGGAGATATAGATGGAAACCCCAAGGTATGTGCTCAGCGTACAGCGCTGGATAAATGGGATCCCAAACAATATGTATGAAAAATGTTCCCAATAAAAGCTTCAACTCAATCCACAAAAAAAGAAAGCCCTCACTCAGGACCATCATCTGTTAACAGAAATATAGTAGACTTCCACGTTACTGGTAGCACAAAGGCTCGGGAAAAGCAAAATGGGTCATTGCTCCCAAAAAGAAATTCAGTGAATTCTGCGCTACCAAATCCAAATGCCCCCTCCCTGCTGAGCCCCACTGTTAATAATACAGCTTTAATGTTTACATTTGGCAGGGGTCTAATTTCCAAAATGGGGTCACATGGGGGGAATTCTGCTGTCTAGCACTTAGGGGGCTCTGTATATGAAGTCCACAAATTGTTCTAGGAAAATCTGCGCTCCATGATTCAAATAGCGCTCCATCCCTACCAAGACTCTCCATATGGCTAAACAGTACTGTACAGCCACATATGGTGTTTTTCTATATATTCAGTAGAAATTGTGGGACAAAGTCTGATGCCAATTTTACCCTCTTCTTGTGTAAAAATGATAAACCTGGAGCTAAAACAAATTTTTTGTGGTATGAATGTAATTATTTTTTCTTCACTCCCCAATGGTATAAAATTCTGTGACACACATTTGGTATCAATATGATCATTTCACCCCTAGTCTGATTAATTGAGAGGTGTAGTTTGGAAACGGGGTCACTTATGGGGCGTTCTACTGTTCTGGCACTTCAGGGGCTCTCCCAGTGAGTCACAGCACCCTAACACCATAATAGTAAAATCTGCAGTATAATATGGCTCTCCTTCCCTTTTTAGCTTTGCACTGTGTCTCTGTGCACTGGACGCCCCCGGAAGAAGCTGGTTGCGAAACGCGCGTTGCAGGTGAGGTGGGACGCTGGGTCTGCTGCAGGTAGATATTATTGTTGTTTCTGGTTACACTTATATTTGCAATGTTGATGTACTTTATGCATGCTGAGGCAGTTAGCAGTTCACCAGGCAATACGTAGGAATATATTCACTACTCTGCAGTACTTTTTACTAATATTGTATTTATACCATACATTTTCACTCAGCCTCCCACCTTATGTTACGGTGCTTGTGCTCTAATTTGCACCATTATTTATTGTTGTATAATAAAGCTTTTTAATTTTTGTTCTGTTCTGGATCTCTTCCTTTCGGCTCTCTGTCTAGGTTAGACCGAATAGGGTAATCACACTGTGCCTCAAAAGTAGTTTTCACTATGGTACATCCGCCCTATAGAGCGCAAGGTGACACGCATGCCGATTCATAGTGCGCCTCCCTCATAGGATTTAGTTGATTTGTTCCCTGACTGCTAAACACAGGTGTTGGCAATCTGGGCAACAAGAGTAAGTGCACTTACTTCTATTTAAAGTGGATGGGCGGTGTATTTTCCATCTTTCCCTGACGAAGCTACACATTGTAGCGATACGAGTAGGGACGCCCTGCATGGCTATACATTGATCTTGTAGCAAGTATGCATTGTTGCTTATATACTAGCCCACTTATGTGATATGGGTTGTTTCATATGGCTATATATTGACTATCTGTTATGTATTTGGTCCTCATGATTGTATTTAGACATTGCTTTTTATTGGATCACATGTATGCTTATCAAGCGGAACTTTGCTGTACCAGTGAATTTGCACATATTTAATTATATCAAATATATGGGCTACATTTTAGTCTTACATTATATATTATTATGCCTATGATACAGCAATGTTTCTAGATATAGCTTGCATACTACTCCTAGTTTTAACAGCTATGATATTAGCTAGCCATTAACACCTACAGCATTATTCATTGACCTTTATAATAATAATAATAATAATTTTATTTATATAGCGCCAACATATTCCGCAGCGCTTTACAAATTATAGAGGGGACTTGTATTATTATTATTATTTTTTTTAGGGACCACCTCACATTTGAAGTCAGTTTGAGGGGTCTATATGGCTGAAAATACCCAAAAGTGACACCATTCTAAAAACTGCACCCCTCAAGGTACTCAAAACCACATTCAAGCAGTTTATTAACCCTTCAGGTGCTTCACAGCAGCAGAAGAAACATGGAAGGAAAAAATGAACATTTAACTTTTTAGTCACAAAAATTATCTTTTAGCAACAATTTTTTTATTTTCCCAATGGTAAAAGGAGAAACTGAACCACGAAAGTTGTTGTCCAATTTGCCCTGAGTACGCTGATACCTCATATGTGGGGGTAAACCACTGTTTGGGCGCACGGCAGGGCTTGGAAGGGAAGGAGCGCCATTTGACTTTTTGAATGAAAAATTGGCTCCACTCTTTAGCGGACACCATGTCACGTTTGGAGAGCCCCCGTGTGCCTAAAAATTGGAGCTCCCCCACAAGTGACCCCATTTTGGAAACTAGACGCCCCAAGGAACTTATCTAGATGCATAGTGAGCACTTTGAACCCCCAGGTGCTTCACAAATTGATCCGTAAAAATGAAAAAGTACTTTTTTTCACAAAAAAATTCTTTTAGCCTCAATTTTTTCATTTTCACATGGGCAATAGGATAAAATGGATCATAAAATTTGTTGGGCAATTTCTCCTGAGTGCACCAATACCTCACATGTGGGGGTAAACCACTGTTTGGGCACATGGTAAGGCTCGGAAGGGAAGGAGCGCCATTTGACTTTTTAAATGAAAAATTATCTCCATCGTTAGCGGACACCATGTCGCGTTTGGAGAGACCCTGTGTGCCTAAACATTGGAGCTCCCCCCCAAGTGACCCCATTTTGGAAACTAGACCCCCCAAGGATCTCATCTAGATGCCTAGTGAGCACTTTAAATCCTCAGGTGCTTCACAAATTGATCTGTAAAAATGAAAAAGTACTTTTTTTTCACAAAAAAATTATTTTCGCCTCAATTTTTTCATTTTCACATGGGCAATAGGATAAAATGGATCATAAAATTTGTTGGGCAATTTCTCCCGAGTATGACGATACCTCATATGTGGGGGTAAACCACTGTTTGGGCACTCGGCAGGGCTCGGAAGGGAAGGCGCGCCATTTGACTTTTTGAATGGAAAATTAGCTCCAATTGTTAGCGGACACCATGTCGCGTTTGGAGAGCCCCTGTGTGCCTAAACATTGGAGCTTCCCCACAAATGACCCCATTTTGGAAACAAGACCCCCCAAGGAACTTATCTAGATGCATATTGAGCACTTTAAACCCCCAGGTGCTTCACAGAAGTTTATAACGCAGAGCCATGAAAATAAAAAATAATTTTTCTTTCCTCAAAAATGATTTTTTTAGCCTGGAATTTCCTATTTTGCCAAGGGTAATAGGAGAAATTGGACCCCAAATGTTGTTTTCCAGTTTGTCCTGAATACGCTGATACCCCATATGTGGGGGTAAATCACTGTTTGGGCGCACGGCAGGGCTCGGAAGGGAAGGCACGCCATTTGGCTTTTTAAATGGAAAATTAGCTCCAATCATTAGCAGACACCATGTCACGTTTGGAGAGCCCCTGTGTGCCTAAACATTGGAGATCCCCCACAAATGACCCCATTTTGGAAACTAGACCCCCAAAGGAACTAATCTAGATGTGTGGTGAGGACTTTGAACCCCCAAGTGCTTCACAGAAGTTTATAACGCAGAGCCATGAAAATAAAAAAAAAAAAATATTTTCTCAAAAATGATCTTTTAGCCTGCAATTTTTTATTTTCCCAAGGGTAACAGGAGAAATTTGACCCCAAAAGTTGTTGTCCAGTTTCTCCTGAGTACGCTGATACCCCATATGTGGGGGTAAACCACTGTTTGGGCACATGCCGGGGCTCGGAAGTGAAGTAGTGACGTTTTGAAATGCAGACTTTGATGGAATGCTCTGTGGGCGTCACGTTGCGTTTGCAGAGCCCCTGATGTGGCTTAACAGTAGAAACCCCCCACAAGTGACCCCATTTTGGAAACCAGACCCCGAAAGGAACTTATCTAGATGTGTGGTGAGCACTTTGAACCCCCAAGTGCTTCCAGAAGTTTATAATGCAGAGCCGTGAAAATAATAAATACGTTTTCTTTCCTCAAAAATAATTATTTAGCTCAGAATTTTTTAATTTTCCCAAGGGTAACAGGAGAAATTTGACCCCAATATTTGTTGTCAAGTTTCTCCTGAGTACGGTGATACCCCATATGTGGGGGTAAACTATTGTTTGGGCACATGCCGGGGCTCGGAATTGAAGTAGTGACGTTTTGAAATGCAGACTTTGATGGAATGCTCTGCGGGCGTCACGTTGCGTTTGCAGAGCCCCTGATGTGGCTAAACAGTAGAAACCCCCCACAAGTGACCCCATTTTGGAAACTAGACCCCGAAAGGAACTTATCTAGATGTGTGGTGAGCACTTTGAACCCCCAAGTGCTTCATAGAAGTTTATAATGCAGAACCGTGAAAATAATAAATACGTTTTCTTTCCTCAAAAATAATTATTTAGCCCAGAATTTTTTATTTTCCCAAGGGTTACAGGAGAAATTGGACCCCAAAAGTTGTTGTCCAGTTTCTCCTGAGTACGCTGATACCCCATGTGTGGGGGTAAACCACTGTTTGGGCACACGTCAGGGCTCAGAAGGGAAGTAGTGACTTTTGAAGTGCAGACTTTGATGGAATGGTCTGCGGACGTCACGTTGCGTTTGCAGAGCCCCTGGTGTGCCTAAACAGTAGAAACCCCCCCCCACAAGTGACCCCATTTTAGAAACTAGACCCCCCCAAGGAACTTATCTAGATATGTGGTGAGCACTTTGAACCCCCAAGTGCTTCACAGACGTTTACAACGCAGAGCCGTGAAAATAAAAAATCATTTTTCTTTCCTCAAAAATGATGTTTTAGCAAGCATTTTTTTATTTTCACAAGGGTAACAGGAGAAATTGGACCCCAGTAATTGTTGCGCAGTTTATCCTGAGTATGCTGGTACCCCATATGTGGGGGTAAACCACTGTTTGGGCACACGTCGGGGCTCGGAATTGAGGAAGCACCATTTGACTTTTTGAATACGAGATTGGCTGGAATCAATGGTGGCGCCATGTTGCGTTTGGAGACCCCTGATGTGCCTAAACAGTGGTAACCCCTCAATTCTACCTCCAACACTAACCCCCCCACACCCCTAACCCTAATCCCAAATGTAGCCATAACCCTAATCACAACCCTAACCACAACCCTAATTCCAACCCTAACCCTAAGGCTATGTGCCCACGTTGCGGATTCGTGTGAGATTTTTCAGCATCATTTTTGAAAAATCCGCGGGTAAAAGGCACTGCGTTTTACCTGCGGATTTTCCACGGATTTCCAGTGATTTTTGTGCGGATTTCACCTGCGGATTCCTATTGAGGAACAGGTGTAAAACGCTGCGGAATCCGCACAAAGAATTGACATGCTGCGGAAAATACAACGCGTTTCCGCGCGGTATTTTCCGCACCATGGGCACAGCGGATTTGGTTTTCCATGGTACTGTAAACCTGATGGAACACTGCTGCGAATCCACAGCCAAATCCACACCGTGTGCACATAGCCTAATTCTAAAGGTATGTGCACACGCTGCGGAAAACGCTGCGGATCCGCAGCAGTTTCCCATGAGTTTACAGTTCAATGTAAACCTATGGGAAACAAAAATCGCTGTACACATGCTGCAGAAAAACTGCATGGAAACGCAGCGGTTTACATTCCGCAGCATGTCACTTCTTTCTGCGGATTCCGCAGCGGTTTTACAACTGCTCAAATAGAAAATCGCAGTTGTAAAACCGCAGTGAAATGTGCAGAAAAAACGCGGTAAATCCACCATAAATCCGCAGCGGTTTAGCACTGCGAATTTATCAAATCCGCAGCGGAAAAATCCGCAGTGGACCAGAATACGTGTGCACATACCAAAACCCTGACCCTAACCCTAACCCCACCCCTAACCCTAACCCTATCCCTAACCCTACCCCTAACCCTAAACCTAACCCTAACCCTAACCCTAGCCCTAACCCTAACCCTAACCCTAACCCTACCCCTATTTATTGTCCCTACCTATGGGGGTGACAAAGGGGGGGGGGTCATTTATTATTTTTTTTATTTTGATCACTGAGATATAATCTATCTCAGTGATCAAAATGAACTTTGGAACGAATCTGCCGGCCGGCAGATTCGGCGGGCGCACTGCGCATGCGCCCGCCATCTTGGAAGATGGCGGCGCCCAGGGAGAAGACGGACGGACCCCGGCAGGATCGGTAAGTATGATGGGGTGGGGGGAGCACGGGGGGATATTGGAGCATGGGGGGGTTTCGGAGCGCGGGAGGGGTGGAACGGAGCACGGGGGGTGCATTGGAGCATCGGGGGGTGGATCGGACTGCAGGGGGGGTGGATCGGACTGCAGGGGGGGTGGATCGGAGTGCAGGGGGGGTGGTTGGAGCACAGGGGAGGGTGATTGGAGCACGGGGGGAGCAGACAAGAGCACGGGGGGAGCGGCGCACAGGACGGAGGGGAGCCGGAGCAGTGTACCCGACAGATCGGGGGGCTGGGGGGGTGATCGGTGGGGTGGGGGTGAGGCACATTAGTGTTTCCAGCCATGGCCGATGATATTGCAGCATCGGCCATGGCTGGATTGTAATATTTCACCCGTTATAATAGGTGAAATATTACAAATCGCTCTGATTGGCAGTTTCACTTTCAACAGCCAATCAGAGCGATCGTAGCCATGGGGGGGTGAAGCCACCCCCCCTGGGCTAAACTACCACTCCCCCTGTCCCTGCAGATCGGGTGAAATGGAAGTTAACCCTTTCACCCGATCTGCAGGGACGCGATCTTTCCATGACGCCACATAGGCGTCATGGGTCGGATTGGCACAGACTTTCATGACGCCTACGTGGCGTCATGGGTCGGGAAGGGGTTAAATGTGTTTTATATTTGTATGTGCACCTGTTGTTGCTTCAATAAAGCTGTTTTTTTTCCACATATGTATCAGGTGTGTGCACCTCTATTAGGGCTTGTTTCCACATGCGAGAAACACGTCCGTGTCTCGCATGTGGAAACGAAGTTCTGGCGCCAGCACTCCGGAGTGGAGCGTGCGGCTGCATGTGTTGCTATGCGACCGCACGCTCTGCTCCGGAGTGCCGGCGCCAGAACTTCGTTTCCACATGCGAGACACGGACGTGTTTCTCGCATGTGGAAACAAGCCCTTAGCGTCTTCTTTTTCCTTTTACTTCTCCAGCATGCATTTGTAAGACGCTATGGTAGCACCCCTATATATTACCTTTAGTGGTACCCGCTCACTTTTTCTTGCTAGATCAAAAGTAGTTTTCACCCACACATGGGGTATTGGCACACTGAGGAGAAATTGCACAACAAATTCAGGGGTCTATTTTCTCCTGTTACCCTTGAGAAAATAAAAAAATTGGGGCTAAAATACAAATTTTGCCGGAAAAATGTATTTTTTTCAAATTTTCTTATCTCTGTTATAAACTTCTGTAAAGCATCTGGTGGCTCAAGATGCCCACCAAAGATCTAAAGAAAAGTTCCTTGAGGGGTCTAGTTTCCAAAATGGTGTCACTTGTGAGGATTTCCACTGTTTAGGCACATCAGGGTCACTCCAAAAGTGACATGGCATCCACTCTCGATTCCAGCCAATTTTGTGTTCACAAAGTCAAACCTTTCTCCTTCCCTTTCAGGTCCTGCCATGCACCCAAACAGTGGTCTTCCTCCACACATGGGGTGCATAACAATTGTTGGGGTCCATTTTCTCCTGATACCTTTGCTAAAATAAAAAATTTGGTGCTACATGATGATTTTTGTGGAAAAAATGTGATTTTTAATTTTCACGGCTCTACGTTATAAACTTATGTGAAGCACCTGGGTGTTCAAGATGCTCACCAAATATCTAGATAAGTCCCTTGAGGAGTCTAGTTTCCAAAATGGGGTCCCTTGTGGGGGGTTTGTATCAGGGGCTCTCCAAACACGACATGGCGTCCACTCTCGATTCAAGCCAATTTTGCATACAAAAAATGAAACGGTGCTCCTTCCCTTCTGAGCCTTGCCGTGTGCCCAAACAGTGGTCTTCCTTCACACATGGGGTATCAGAGTCTTCAGGAGAAATTGCACAACAATTATTGTGACACATTTTTTATTGTTACATTTGTTAAAATAAAAAAATTGGTGCTAAAAGATGATTTTGTGGGAAAAAAACGTGATTTTTAATTTTCACAGCTCTACGTTATAAACTTATGTGAAGCTCCTGGGGGTTCAAGGAGCTCAACAAACATCTAGATAAGTCCCTTGAGGGGTCTAGTTAACAAAATGGCATATCAGGGGTTCTCCAAACGCGACATGGCGTCAGCTCTCTAGTCCAACCTGCAGTATTTTGCGTTCAAAACATGAAACGGTGCTCCTTCCCTTCCGAACCCTGCCATGTGCCCAAACAGTGGTCTTCCTCCACACATAGGGTATCAGCATACTCAAGAGAAATTGCGCAACAAATATTATGGTTAATTTTCTCTTGATACCCTTGAGGAAATATAAAAATTTATGTCTGAAGTAAAATTTTTGTGAAAAAAAGTTAAATGTTCATTTTTTCCTTCCACATTGCTTCAATTCTTGTGAAGCACCTAAAGGGTATTAACTTCTTGAATGTGGATTTGAACACTTTGAGGGGTGCATTTTTTAGAGTGGTTCACTTGTGTATTTTCTGTCAAATAGGCCCCCAAAGTCACTTCAAATGTGAGGTGGTCCCTAAAAAAATGGTTTTGTAAATTTTGTTGGAAAAATGAGAAACTGCTAGTCAACTTTTAACCCTTATAACTTCCTAACCAAAAAAAATTATGTTTCAAAAATTGTGCTGGTGTAATGTAGACATGTGGAAAATGTTATTTATTAACTATTTTGTGTGACATAATGCTCTGATTTAGGGACATAAAAATTAAAAGTTTGAAAACTATCAAATTTTCAAATTTTTGTACCAAATTTTTTACAAATAGACACAAGTTTTGATGAAATGTAACCACTTTAATAAAGTACAATATGCCACGAAAAAACAATCTTCGAATCAGTGGGATCCATTGAAGCATTCCAGAGTTATTGACTACATAAAATGACAGTGGTCAGATTTCAAAATTAAGGCATGGTCATTAACCTACAAAGTGGCTTTGTCCTTAAGGGGTTAAAGGCATAAAAATTACCATTTTTAAAATTGCAACATTTTCACATTTTTTGTCAAATATTTGATATTGTCATAAATACATGCAAATTATATTAACCTAAATTTACCAGTAACATGTAATACAATATGTCACAGAAAAAACATTCTCAGAATCAGTGGGATCCGTTGAAGCATTCCAGAGTTACCTCATAAAGTGACATTGTTCAGATTTTAAAAATTTGGCCAGGTCATTAAGGCCAAAATTAGCTCAATCACTTAAAAGTTAAAAGGTGCCACATCGATTTATTATACTCACAAACAGATATTTTAAAACAGCATATACAATAGTGTGCAACATTATGGGCATGCTTGATAGTAGTGTATCATCAAACTCAATCTGACAGGTGGGCCCACCCCTATCAAAGTGTATCAAAGTGTGTAACCCCTCCTCGCCCTGGCTGCCAGCTGTCCCTCCTTGTCTGGTTTTCCCTTTTGATAGTGTTTGATATTGTTAATTTGATCCAGTGATTATTATCCCAGTATTTGTTTTTATATAAGATTTTTATATGTAGTTGTGAGATTATTCTGTAATCAGGGCAGTGTGTTTTATTACCAATGAGCACATATAGTGCAAAATTGTGATGATAGTGCAGTGCTTTATAGTGTGTGATAGTATAATTCTCAATATTATGAAAAATGACAGTCATTGTATGAGTTTTAAAAGACTTTATTAAAGTATGTATGTCCCTCCTTGTCTGATTTCCCCTTTTGATAGTGTTTGATATTGTTAATTTGATCCAGTGATTATTATCCCAGTATTTGTTTTTTATATTAGATTTTCATATGTAGTTGTTGTGAGATTGCATTCTGTAATCAGGGCAGTGTGTTTTATTACCAATGAGCACATATAGTGCAAAATTGTGTTTTATAACACACCATGCTGTTTTATATATTTTATATCCTAGTCGTGTATTTATTTGACACTGGGGATTCTCATTTTTACACATGGTTTATAACACCAGTATCGTTATATGGGGCATATTATGTATATGACCCATGTTACAACACCCGCAAGTATGAAGCGGTGTGTTTTATACGTTTATAAAAAGCAAAGACACGATATTGTAAAAGTTTAAAAGATTTTATTGTTGCAAAATAAACACAGCTCAAAGACATTTCAATAATACAAAAATTCTAACAGAATATAAAAAGTAAATACATCATTACACTTCTTACAAAATAAATAATATAGTGTTACAAGCCGAGTACAGCATTTATCCAGTACATTCTTTACATCGTGAGCCACATGGTTTGTAGTATCGGTAGAGTCCTTTTTTTAGGCAGCAGATTTCCGCGTGTGGTGCCTAATGATGGGGAATGTAAAGATTGAGTTGTACGGGGCGACGGAGCTAGCTTCTGCGGCGTAGATACAGCGTGTGTCTCACTGCCGGAAATTTTTTATTCATCTAAAAGCTTCCTAGTAGCGTGGTAACACACAACTGTAGACGGTATATTTAGATCGGCCATAGCCAGCATAAATGAATCCCAACCCGGAGGTAAATTTCTGCTGGACAGAGCATGAATCTGCGTTGTACTACGTACCAGATCCAGTAAGTTAGACCCTGGTATTACGGATCCTTTGAAAATAAATTCAGCTTTATTATTCCAGGCTGTAACATTTTAATTCTGTAGTAACCTGTTTAGTAAAAATTCAGCATTCTTTTTATATCTTTGGTTTACATGGCTGACAATTTCAGCGATCTCTTGATTTTTATCAGAGTCGGTATTTGACAATTGTTGCTGATCTGGATCAGCAGTGCTAACGAGATTTAAAGCTGTTACTTCTATTGAGCTGTGCCTCGTATGTACCAAGTAGCGCTGTAGCACGGAGCTATACATTTTAATTTTCACATCATCGGGAATGTCACGACGTTGTAAAATGGTGCTAATTTCACCATCAAGGCGACGAATAACACTGTCGCGTATGTTATCTGTAGCACTGGGTCTTAGTTTGTCTAGCTCCTGTTTGGGAACTAGATATATTTTCTCTGAATGCTCCATTATTTTCCTGCGAGCAGGCAGGTGTTAGATTGGAAATCCATGTCTGTGACTAGTTGGGGTTGTCAGGGGGTTCATGATCAGGTTCCTTTGATGTCAATCTCCTCTCCCCCCTCTTCTGAAGTTCCTGAGTTTTTGTCTGACTTCCCGGATGTATTCGATGAGCCCAAATCCAGTTCCCTTCCACCGCATAGGGACTGTGATTGTGCTATTGATTTGATTCCAGGTTGTAAATTCCCTAAGGGCCGACTTTTCAACCTGTCTGTGCCTGAACATACCGCCATGCGGAGCTATATTAAGGAGTCTTTGGAGAAAGGGCATATTCGGCCATCTTCTTCACCGTTGGGAGCGGGGTTCTTTTTTGTTGCCAAGAAGGATGGCTCCTTGAGACCCTGTATTGATTATCGCTTCTTGAATAAGATCACGGTTAAATTTCAATACCCCTTGCCTTTGCTTACTGATTTGTTTGCTAGGATTAAGGGGGCTAGCTGGTTTACTAAGATTGACCTTCGAGGGGCATATAATCTTATTCGTATCAAGCAGGGTGACGAATGGAAAACTGCATTTAATACGCCCAAAGGCCATTTTGAATACCTTGTGATGCCATTCGGACTCTCTAATGCCCCATCTGTGTTCCAATCCTTCATGCATGATATCTTTCGGAGTTATCTTGATAAATTCATGGTTGTATATTTGGATGATATTTTGATTTTTTCCAATGATTGGGAGTCTCATGTGAAACAGGTCAGGATGGTATTTCAGATCCTGTGTAATAATGCTTTGTTTGTGAAGGGGTCAAAGTGCCTCTTTGGAGTGCAGAAGGTTTCTTTTCTGGGTTTCATTTTTTCTCCCTCATCTATAGAAATGGATCCGGTTAAGGTTCAGGCCATTCATGATTGGATTCAGCCCACATCTGTGAAGAGCATTCAGAAATTCTTGGGCTTTGCTAATTTTTATCGTCGTTTCATTGCCAACTTCTCCAGTGTGGTTACACCTCTAACCGATTTCATCAAGAAAGGCGCTGATTTGACGAATTTGTCCTCCGCGGCTGTTTCTGCCTTTCAGGAGCTTAAACGCCGATTTACTTCTGCCCCTGTGTTGCGTCAGCCAGATGTTTCTCTTCCATTTCAGGTTGAGGTTGACGCGTCTGAGATTGGGGCAGGGGCCGTTTTGTCTCAGAGGAATTCTGATGGTTCCTTGATGAAACCGTGTGCCTTCTTTTCTCGGAAGTTTTTGCCTGCAGAACGCAATTATGATGTCGGCAATCGGGAGTTGTTGGCTATGAAGTGGGCATTTGAGGAGTGGCGTCATTGGCTTGAGGGGGCCAAGCACCGTATTGTGGTCCTGACCGATCATAAGAATCTGATTTACCTCGAGTCTGCCAAACGGCTGAATCCTAGACAGGCTCGATGGTCCCTGTTTTTCTCCCGTTTTGATTTTGTGGTCTCGTACATTCCTGGTACTAAGAATGTTAAGACGGATGCCCTCTCTAGGAGTTTTTTTCCTGATTCCCCTGGGGTTCTTGAGCCGGTCGGCATTCTGAAGGAAGGGGTGATTCTTTCTGCCATCTCCCCTGATTTACGACAGGTTCTTCAGGAATTTCAGGCTAATAAACCTGACCGCTGTCCAGTGGGGAAACTGTTTGTTCCTGATAGATGGACTAGTAAAGTGATTTCTGAAGTTCATTGTTCTGTGTTTTGGCTGGCCATCCTGGGATTTTTGGTACCAGAGATTTGGTTGGTAGGTCCTTTTGGTGGCCTTCTTTGTCGCGGGATGTGCGTTCTTTTGTGCAGTCCTGTGATTTGTGCGCGGGCTAAGCCTTGCTGTTCCCGCGCTGGTGGGTTGCTTCTGCCTTTGCCGGTCCCTGAGAGACCTTGGACGCATATTTCTATGGATTTTATTTCAGATCTTCCGGTTTCCCAGAGGATGTCGGTTATCTGGGTGGTTTGTGACCGGTTTTCTAAGATGGTTCATTTGGTACCTTTGCCTAAATTGCCTTCCTCTTCTGTTTTGGTTCCGTTGTTTTTTCAGCATTTGGTTCGTTTGCATGGCATCCCGGAGAATATTGTGTCCGATAGAGGTTCCCAGTTTGTTTCTAGGTTTTGGCGGGCCTTTTGTGCTAGGCTGGGCATTGATTTGTCTTTTTCTTCCGCATTTCATCCTCAGACAAATGGCCAGACGGAGCGAACTAATCAGACTTTGGAAACTTATTTGAGATGCTTTGTGTCTGCTGATCAGGATGATTGGGTGGCGTTCTTGCCATTGGCCGAGTTTGCCCTTAATAATCGGGCTAGTTCTGCTACCTTGGTTTCGCCTTTTTTTTTGTAATTTTGGTTTTCATCCTCGTTTTTCTTCAGGGCAGGTTGAGCCTTCTGATTGTCCTGGTGTGGATTCAGTGGTTGACAGGTTGCAGTGGATTTGGGCTCATGTGGTGGACAATTTGGTGTTGTCTCAGGAGGAGGCTCAGCGTTTTGCTAACCGGCGTCGGTGTGTTGGTTCCCGGCTTCGGGTTGGGGATTTGGTCTGGTTGTCTTCCCGTCATGTTCCTATGAAGGTTTCTTCCCCCTAAGTTCAAGCCTCGGTTTATTGGTCCTTATAGGATTTCTGAGATTATCAATCCGGTGTCTTTTCGTTTGGCCCTTCCAGCCTCTTTTTCCATCCATAATGTGTTCCATAGATCTTTGTTGCGGAAGTATGTGGTGCCCGTTGTTCCCTCTGCTGATCCTCCGGCCCCGGTGTTGATTGATGGGGAGTTGGAGTATGTGGTTGAGAAGATTTTGGATTCTCATTTTTCGAGGCGGAAGCTTCAGTATCTGGTCAAATGGAAGGGTTATGGCCAGGAGGATAATTCTTGGGTTGTTGCCTCCGATGTTCATGCTGACGATTTGGTTCGTGCCTTTCATTTGGCTCGTCCTGATCGGCCTGGGGGCTCTGGTGAGGGTTCGGTGACCCCTCCTCAAGGGGGGGTACTGTTGTGAATTCTGCTCTTGGGCTCCCTCCGGTGGTTATGAGTGGTAGTGCTGCGGTAGTTGGATCGCAGCATTTATCAGGTGTATCAATTTTTTGCAATTTGGGCTGGGCTATTTAAGTCCTGCTTTATCCTTTAGTCAGTGCCAGTTGTCCATTGTTTTTTGGAGGATTCACATCCATACTTGGTCTCTCCTGGTCTGCTGTTCATTTCTTCAAAGATAAGTTCTGGCCTTGTTTTTGCTGTCCACCAGCTGTGGACCTTATAGTCTGTGCATTTTCTTGTTTTGTTTTGTCCAGCTTTGTTTGTGAAGGATTTTTTGCAGCCTAGCTTTGTCTCTGGAGATGCAGATATACCCTCCATGTCTTTAGTCAAATGTGGTGTTTTCTGTTGTGGATATTTTCTAGTGTTTTAATACTGACCGCATAGTACTCTGTCCTATTCTTCCTTTTTAGCTAGTATGGCTGTTGTGAATTCTGTTGTCGGGCTCCCTCCTGTGGTCATGAATGGTACTTCGGCTGGTTCTGTCCATGGACTTCCTCTGGTAGGTGTTTCTGAGTTTCCTTCCACAGGTGACGAGGTTAATTCGTTAGCTGGCTGCTCTATTTAACTCCATTTAGATCTTTGCTCCATGCCACCTGTCAATGTTCCAGTATTGGTCTAGTTCACTCCTGGATCGTTCTTGTGACCTGTCTTCCCAGCAGAAGCTAAGTTCCTGCTTGTATTTTCTTTGGTTTTCTATTTTTCTGTCCAGCTTGCTATTTTTATTGTTGTCTTGCTTGCTGGAAGCTCTGGGACGCAGAGGGAGCGCCTCCGCACCGTGAGTCGGAGCGGAGGGTCTTTTTGCGCCCTCTGCGTGGTCTTTTTGTAGGTTTTTGTGTTGACCGCAAAGCATCCTTTCCTATCCTCAGTCTGTTCAGTAAGTCGGGCCTCACTTTGCTAAATCTATTTCATCTCTGTGTTTGTATTTTCATCTTTACTCACAATCATTATATGTGGGGGGCTGCCTTTTCCTTTGGGGAATTTCTCTGAGGCAAGGTAGGCTTTATTTTTCTATCTTCAGGGCTAGCTAGTTCCTTAGGCTGTGCCGAGTTGCATAGGGAGCGTTAGGAGCAATCCACAGCTATTTCTAGTGTGTGTAATAGGATTAGGGATTGCGGTCAGCAGAGTTCCCACGTCCCAGAGCTCGTCCTTTATTATCAGTAACTATCAGGTCATTCCGTGTGCTCTTAACCACCAGGTCCATTATTGTCCTGACCACCAGGTCATAACAGTACAGGTGGCCCAAAGTACTAATGCATCTCAATAGAGGGATAAGAGAAGTTCTGAGACCATTTTTTTTTCTTTGCAGTGTGTTTTGTCTCTCTTTTCCCCTTTACCTCTGGGTGGTTCAGGACACAGGTGTAAACATGGACATTCAAGGTCTGTCCTCTTGGATGGATAATCTCACTACAAGGGTAGTGATAGATCTAAGTTCTTGAATTTCAAAAATAATTGTAAATTGTTTCTTGCCTTGAAACCTCGCTCCTCAGGTGACCCTGTTCAACAAGTAAAGATCATTATTTCTTTGTTATGTGGTGACCTTCAAGACTGGGCATTTTCCCTTGCGCCAGGAGATCCGGCATTGCGTGATGTTGATGCATTTTTCCTGGTGCTTGGATTGCTTTATGACGAACCTAATTCAGTGGATCAGGCAGATAAAATCTTGCTGGCTCTGTGTCAGGGTCAGGATGAAGCGGAGATACATTGTCAGAAGTTTAGAAAGTGGTCTGTGCTCACTCAGTGGAATGAATGTGCCCTGGCAGCAATCTTCAGAAAGGGTCTCTCTGAAGCCCTTAAGGATGTCATGGTGGGATTTCCCATGCCTGCTGGTCTGAATGAGTCTATGTCTTTGGCCATTCAGATCGATCGATGCTTGCGTGAGCGTAAAGCTGTGCACCATTTGGCGGTACTATCTGAGCATGGGCCTGAGCCTATGCAATGTGATAGAACTTTGACCAGAGCTGAACGGCAAGAACACAGACGTCGGAATGGGCTATGTTTTTACTATGGTGATTCCACTCATGTTATCTCCGATTGTCCTAAGCGCACTAAGCGGTTCGCTAGGTCTGCCACCATTGGTACGGTACAGTCTAAATTTCTATTGTCCGTTACTCTGATTTGCTCTTTGTCATCCTATTCTGTTATGGCATTTGTGGATTCAGGCGCTGCCCTGAATTTGATGGACTTGGAGTTTGCTAGGCACTGTGGTTTTTTCTTGGAACCCTTGCAGTATCCTATTCCATTTAGAGGAATTGATGCTACGCCTTTGGCCAAGAATAAGCCTCAGTACTGGACCCAATTGACCATGTGCATGGCTCCTGCACATCAGGAGGATATCCGCTTTCTGGTGTTGCATAATCTGCATGATGTGGTCGTTTTGGGGTTGCCATGGCTACAGGTTCATAATCCAGTATTGGACTGGAAATCTATATCTGTGTCCAGCTGGGGTTGCCAGGGGGTACATGGTGATGTTCCATTTTTGTCTATTTCGTCTTCCACTCCTTCTGAGGTTCCAGAGTTTTTGTCGGATTATCGGGATGTATTTGATGAGCCCAAAGCCAGTGCCCTACCTCCTCATAGGGATTGCGATTGTGCAATTAATTTGATTCCTGGTAGTACGTTTCCTAAGGGCCGATTGTTCAATTTATCTGTGCCAGAACACGCCGCTATGCGGAGTTATATAAAGGAATCCTTGGAGAAAGGCCATATTCGCCAGTTGTCATCACCGTTAGGAGCAGGGTTCTTTTTTGTGGCCAAGAAGGATGGTTCTTTGAGACCTTGTATTGATTACCGCCTTCTTAATAAAATTACAGTCAAATTTCAGTATCCTTTGCCATTGCTGTCTGATTTGTTTGCTCGTATTAAAGGGGCTAGTTGGTTCACCAAGATAGATCTTCGAGGGGCGTATAATCTTGTGCGTATTAAACAAGGCGATGAATGGAAAACAGCATTTAATACGCCCGAGGGCCATTTTGAGTACCTGGTTATGCCATTCGGGCTTTCCAATGCTCCATCAGTATTTCAGTCCTTTATGCATGACATCTTCCGAGAGTACCTGGATAAATTCCTGATTGTGTATTTGGATGATATTTTGGTCTTTTCGGATGATTGGGAGTCTCATGTGAAGCAGATCAGAATGGTGTTCCAGGTCCTTCGTGCAAATTCCTTGTTTGTGAAGGGATCAAAGTGTCTCTTTGGAGTTCAGAAGGTTTCATTTTTGGGGTTCATTTTTTCCCCTTCTACTATCGAGATGGACCCTGTTAATGTCCAGGCCATTTACGATTGGACTCAGCCGACATCTGAAGAGCCTGCAAAAGTTCCTGGGCTTTGCTAATTTTTATAGGCGCTTCATCGCTAATTTTTCTAGTGTTGCTAAACCGTTGACTGATTTGACCAAGAAGGGTGCTGATGTGGTCAATTGGTCTTCTGCCGCTGTAGAGGCTTTTCAGGAGTTGAAGCGTCGTTTTTCTTCTGCCCCTGTGTTGTGCCAGCCAGATGTTTCGCTCCTGTTTCAGGTTGAGGTTGATGCTTCTGAGATTGGAGCAGGGGCTGTTTTGTCGCAAAGAAGGTCTGATGGCTCGGTGATGAAGCCATGTGCTTTCTTTTCTAGAAAGTTTTCGCCTGCTGAGCATAATTATGATGTTGGTAATCGAGAGTTGTTGGCCATGAAGTGGGCATTCGAGGAGTGGCGTCATTGGCTTGAAGGAGCCAAGCATTGCGTGGTGGTCTTAACAGATCACAAGAATTTGACTTATCTTGAGTCTGCCAAACGGTTGAATCCGAGACAGGCTCGATGGTCGTTATTTTTCTCCCGTTTTGATTTTGTGGTTTCGTACCTTCCGGGCTCTAAGAATGTGAAGGCTGATGCCCTGTCAAGGAGTTTTGTGTCTGACTCTCCGGGTGTTCCTGAGCCGGCGGGTATTCTCAAAGAGGGGGTAATTTTGTCTGCCATCTCTCCTGATTTGCGGCGGGTGCTGCAAAAATTTCAGGCTGATAGACCTGACCGTTGCCCAGTGGAGAAACTATTCGTCCCTGATAGATGGACTAGTAGAGTTATCTCTGAGATTCATTGTTCAGTGTTGGCTGGGCATCCTGGAATCTTTGGTACCAGAGATTTGGTGGCTAGATCCTTTTGGTGGCCATCTTTGTCACGGGATGTGCGTTCTTTTGTGCAGTCCTGTGGGACTTGTGCTCGCTTTTGCCCTTGCCGGTCCCGAAGAGGCCCTGGACGCATATTTCTATGGATTTTATTTCGGATCTCCCCGTCTCTCAAAAGATGTCGGTCATTTTGGGTGGTTTGTGATCGCTTTTCAAAGATGTTCCATTTGGTACCTTTGTCTAAATTGCCTTCCTCCTCTGATTTGGTGCCATTATTTTTCCAGCATGTGGTTCGTTTACATGCTATCCCGGAGAACATCGTTTCTGACAGAGGTTCCCAGTTTGTTTCGAGGTTTTGGCGATCCGTTTGTGCTAGGATGGGCATTGATTTGTCTTTTTCCTCGGCTTTCCATCCTCAGACAAATGGCCAAACCGAACGAACTAATCAAACTTTGGAAACATATCTGAGATGCTTTGTTTCTGCTGATCAGGATGATTGGGTGTCCTTTTTGCCGTTGGCTGAGTTCGCCCTTAATAATCGGGCCAGCTCGGCTACTTTGGTTTCGCTGTTTTTCTGCAATTCTGGTTTCCATCCTCGTTTCTCTTCAGGGCAGGTTGAGTCTTCGGACTGTCCTGGTGTAGATACTGTGGTGGATAGGTTGCAGCAGATTTGGACTCATGTGGTGGACAATTTGACATTGTCCCAGGAGAAGGCTCAACGTTTCGCTAACCGCCAGCGCTGTGTGGGTCCCCGACTTCATGTTGGGGATTTGGTTTGGTTGTCGTCTCGTTATGTTCCTATGAAGGTTTCCTCTCCTAAGTTTAAGCCTCGTTTCATTGGTCCGTATAAGATTTCTGAGGTTATCAATCCTGTGTCATTTCGTTTGGCCCTTCCTGCTTCTTTTGCCATCCATAGTGTGTTCCATAGGTCGTTATTGCGGAGATACGTGGCGCCTGTGGTTCCATCCATTGATCCTCCTGCCCCGGTGTTGGTTGAGGGGGAGTTGGAGTATGTGGTGGAGAAGATTTTGGATTCTCGTATTTCGAGACGGAAACTCCAGTACCTGGTCAAGTGGAAGGGTTATGGTCAGGAAGATAATTCCTGGGTTTTTACCACTGATGTTCATGCTGCCGATCTGGTTCGTGCCTTTCATTTGGCTCATCCTGGTCGGCCTGGGGGCTCTGGTGGGGGTTCGGTGACCCCTCCTCAAGGGGGCGGGTACTGTTGTGAATTCTGTTGTCGGGCTCCCTCCTGTGGTCATGAATGGTACTTCGGCTGGTTCTGTCCATGGACTTCCTCTGGTGGGGGTTTCTGAGTTTCCTTCCACAGGTGACGAGGTTAATTCGTTAGCTGGCTGCTCTATTTAACTCCACTTAGATCTTTGCTCCATGCCACCTGTCAATGTTCCAGTATTGGTCTAGTTCACTCCTGGATCGTTCTTGTGACCTGTCTTCCCAGCAGATGTTAAGTTCCTGCTTGTATTTTCTTTGGTTTGCTATTTTTCTGTCCAGCTTGCTATTTTTATTGTCTTGCTTGCTGGAAGCTCTGGGACGCAGAGGGAGCGCGACTCACGGTGCGGAGGGTCTTTTTGCGCCATCTGCGTGGTCTTTTTGTAGGTTTTTGTGTTGACCGCAAAGCATCCTTTCCTATCCTCAGTCTGTTCAGTAAGTCGGGCCTCACTTTGCTAAATCTATTTAATCTCTGTGTTTGTATTTTCATCTTTACTCACAGTCATTATATGTGGGGGGCTGCCTTTTCCTTCGGGGAATTTCTCTCTTCAGGGCTAGCTAGTTCCTTAGGCTGTGCCGAGTTGCATAGGGAGCGTTAGGAGCAATCCACGGCTATTTCTAGTGTGTGTGATAGGATTAGGGATTGCGGTCAGCAGAGTTCCCACGTCCCAGAGCTCGTCCTTTATTATCAGTAACTATCAGGTCATTCCGTGTGCTCTTAACCACCAGGTCCATTATTGTCCTGACCAACAGGTCATAACATATGGCCTCCTATGCTAAATCCTGATTTCATGTCTGCGTATGTTATTTCCCTCTCCTTTCACAGTCAATATTTGTGGGCGGCTGTCTATCCTTTGGGGATTTTCTCTGAGGCAAGATAGTTTTCCCGTTTCTGTCTTTAAGGGTAGTTAGTTCTTAGGCTGTGTCGAGGGGTCTAGGGAGTGTTAGGTACCCCCCACGGCTACTTCTACTTGCGCTGCTAGTTCAGGGTTTGCGGTAAGTAAAGGTACCACCTTCTCCAGAGTACATCTCATGCTGCTCCTAGGCCACCAGATCATAACAACCAAGGCTGCGTTGCATGGGAGGAACGTCAGAACCCAGAACAAGATCCCTTACACCAGCAGCGTGATCCTCAGATGGAAATGCTTCCATTACCTTTTTACTGTTGGAGAGGATCTTGTGGAGTCTAAGGTTTGCTGTTGACAGCATTTCCTGAATCCTAGAGAGCAGATCGATTGTCTCTTCACTTGTACGAAGAGACATAAGCCCATCATCTATATAGAAGTTTCTTTCCACAAATAGACAAGCATCAGACCCATACTCTCTCTCACCTTCCTGTGCTGTCCGTCTTAGTCCATAGATGGCCACTGCAGGCGAGGTGCTGTTCCCTAAGACGTGCACCTTCATCCTGAAGTCTATAACCTTGTTGCGGACGTCGTTGTCTTTGTGCCATGTGAATCTGAGGTAGTTTCTGCTGTCTTCTCTCATGATAAAACAATGAAACATTTGTTGAATGTTGAATGTTGACCATTACTGTGACAGATTCTTGCCTGAAGCGAATCAGTACACCTATAAGGCTGTTGTTTAGATTAGGCCCAGTAAGCAGCAGGCTATTTAGGGAGATGCCTTCATACTGAGCACTGGAGTCAAATACCACTCTGATTTGGTCGGGTTTGCGAGGATGGTAGACACCAAAGGATGGCAGATACCAGCATTCTTCAACTTCTTTAAGCTGGGGTGCGGGTTCTGCGTGACCTCTGTCGAAGATATTCTGCATGAAGTTGACAAAATGTTTCTCCATCTCGCCTCCTCTTTAAGGTACGTTTTAGGGATGAAAAGCTTGCCATTGCTTGTTGCAGATTATTAGGTAGTCTTGTTCTTGGAGAACAAAAAGGTAAAGGTGCTACCCAGTTATTTGAATCGTCTTGGGCGAATTCCTTTTCCATAATCTTTATGAACTCTTTGTCCTCCCTTGAAGGTGCTAGCTGGTTGTCTTCTCTTGTAGAGTTGAACACTGTTGACCTGAGGTCATCATTGCGGGACAAGAATATGTTCATGTCATCAGAGCTTTCTTTCTTACGCTTGTTATCGCTTATCTTCTCTTTCACCCAGTAATGATGCAGGCATGGTTGAAAGTAAGTGCTGCGACCATTTAGTAGGACCTGAGTCTTAAATGAGGAAATCCTCGTGGGTCTCTTCATCTTTCCTATACAGACATTGCCTATGATAACCCAGCCTAGGTCAAAGCGTTGAGCAAATGGAGCGTCGTGTGGCCCGTTGATTTGCTGACGTACCTTGTGTAGTCGCGAATGTCTCTGCCAAGCATGATCAGAATGTTTGCGCTGTTGTCGAGAGCTGGTATCTTGCCTGCCAAAGTCCTTAGATGAGGGTGATGGAGTGCAGCCTCTGGAGTTGGGATTTCTTCTCTGTTGGACGGTATCTGGTTGCATTCGACCAGAGTGGGTAAGGGTATCTCCACATTGTTCTCAAGAGAAGACACCATGAGTCCATTGGCTCTTCTCCCAGAGACCTCCGTAACACCGCTGCAGGTGCCCAGGGTGTAGGGGTGAGAGTTTCCCTTTAAGTCAAACATATCAAAGAGTTCTGACCTTGCAAGTGACTAGTTGTTCTGATTGTCCAGGATAAAATACACCCTTGCGGTTTTCTCTGGTCGACCCTTGGGATACACATTCACCAGGCATATCTTCGCACACGACTTCACAGAGGCCTTCTCCACAGACCTCTGTGCATGAAGAAGATATTGTGATACAACTCACTGTTTGAACAGCATCCTCCCCGCCTTGCCTTGTGGTGGGGGAAGGTGTAAGCTGTGCAGTGTAAGATTGGGATGGATGGAGCGCTTGCACATACTCCTCACTGTCGCACTCCAAACACATAATAGATATTTTACAGTCCTTAGAAAAGTGTTCAGTAGGAGCGCAGCACCTGTAACATATCCCAAAGTTCTTCAGAAGCTCTTTGCATTCCTGGAGTGGTTTCTTTCTGAAGCCAATACACTTGTTTAAGGGTGAGGTTTCTTGTAAATGGGACACATACAATTAGGATTCTCAACCTTCTCACCTCTGTTGCTCTTATCTTGTGATACTGTAGGTGTGGGAAGAACATCAGTCTTCTTGACGGACATTGGAGCTCGGCGGTTCCTGTAGTTAAGTCATGGACTGTCGTGTTTAGGAGATGAAACAGGGCCGCTGTGTTCTTCATAAGAAAAACTTGGATCAGTCTTACACTCTGCAATATTTTTGATGAACTCGCAGAAGTAGGAAAATGGAGGGAAGGAGACTTGGTTTTCCCTTTTGTATTTTGATCCAAGCATGGCCCACTTATTTTGGATATTGGACGGCAGCTTGGAAACTATTGGGGTTACCCCATGAACAGTGTCCAGGTAGCTGAGGCCAGGCAGGTACGGGTCTGCTTTGGCCAGCTGAAGCTCTAACAGAAGGTCGCCGAGCTCTTGGAACCTTGTACTGTCCTTACTAGATACCTTTGGAAAATCCTCTAGTTGCTTTAACAGGGCCTTTTCTATGCCCTCAAGACTGCCATAGCTTCTTTCTAGCCTCTTCCATGTAGTGGTGAGACCCACAATAGGAGTACTGATGTGGACGGATTTAAGTCTCTTGACCCGATCCGTGGATTGTGGCCCAAGCCACATGATTAGCAGGTCTAGCTCTTCAGCAGCAATGATGCCGAGGTCACTGATTGTGGTTTTAAAAGTACACTTCCGACCCCTGTAGTTCTCAGGTTTATCGTCAAACTGTGTAAGACCAGTCTTAGATCACGCCGAATCATGTACCTTGCAAAACCAGTCATATCAGCATTCTCCGATTTTGGAAGGACCATTGGTGGCTGGGTAGCATTGTTCAAACAGTCTGTCCTTTGACTTTGGAGTGCAGGAATATATGGGACAGCCTAGGTGTTCAGTCCATTAACTAGCTTAATGAGCTTAGTTTCTGCCACACATGAGACTGGAATTGTGTGACTGACCCGAGTGTGGTGACTTGCCTGCATATTGGCCTGCACATATGTTTCTATGTATAAGGTTTGGTGCGGTGCAGGTTTCCGGTACATTCCAGTGCACAGAGGAGGATCAGGATGCAGGGTTGGCAGCGTATTGTACTGACCTTGGGTGCAGGATGCGGGTAGACACTCTGTGTCCTGTTGTCTCAGGGTAGCATCTGTGCGGCCAAGAAGGATTGCAGGAGCAGGGGGAGCACTGTATTGGCTTTGTACATAGTCTCTAGTACGCTTAAGAGGGTCTTCAGTATCAAAATCACTTAAACTGACACTGTCTCTTTGACTCCCACTGATGGCTTGTTCCAGGACCTTTAACCTTGCCGTGGCTGCGGTGTGTTCGCATTCCTTCTCTATGGCCTCTATTTCTGCCCTTTCTTTTCATCTCTAGGGCCTCTGTTTCTGCCTTTCTTTTCATCTCTAGGGCTTCTGTTTCTGCCTTTCTTTTCTTCTCTAGGGCCTCTATTTCGGCTGCCTCTATTTCCATCTCAATTTTCTATTGAGCGAAAGTAGCTTATATTTTAGTGGCCTCAGCTTCTGCACGTGCTCTTACGAGCTGTTCGCTTAGAGTTGAGGATTTTGAAGAGCGTGACTGTCTGGCTGAGCCGGAAATACAAGATGACATCTTGGCTATTAGCGCGATTCTTGCCTCTGTCTTGGCTTTTATATCGCACACCATGCTTTCTCTTTCAGAGTTAAGTTGTTGGAAAGTTTGCAGCTCTTTGCAAGGAACTGATGGGTTAAGTCTCTGTAACACAGAGGTGCACTGATCTGCAATTTCTGCATACAGTTGATAATCTGAACACAGTTGTGCAAGGGTTCCCTTTGGTGGTCGTTCGAGAGAAGCAGGCTGAGACAGGCTGTCTATGTGACTCAGCAGTTTTAGCCATTTCTCTACTATGGCACGGAGAAGATCTTGTTTACTGGATTCTAGATTCTCCCTTACTTTCCATGTGGGCTTTGTGGGACGTCTAGCCTTCTCACTAGATGGTGGATCAAGTTCTATACACTCTTCCTCTAACAATGGGTCTGGCAGGGACCGTGTAGACATTCCTTCAGCCATCCTGATTCACAGGGAGAAGGGGAGCTGTATAGTCTCTTATATGCTGAGAACATATGCTCTGCAGGAAGTTCTTTAGCTTTATAGAAGCTGTGGGTGGCTTTACAGATGAATCAGGTAAGTCTTTTTTACTATTCTGTCCCCAGGGCCTGTGGCTGCAAATATGGCTCTGTGAGATGCTGAATCTCTTCACCTTACTTACAATTGGCTACGTTCGCAGATAGCTTAACTCAGCTGCAGGCACACATGTTATGAAGAATAAAGGAAGAGACTTTGATTTATTTAAGAATTCTTGTTGAATGCATACAAACAGCAGCAGGTAAAAAAGACTTTCTTGAGACAAGCTGAAAGCACATGTGCCTCTAATGAAGCCAAGATGGAGACTGAGACACAGGGAGAAGAAGAAGGAAGTGACATGACACCCAGCAGAGGGAGACAGGGAGACAGAAGGGACAAACTTCATGGAAAGGGAGGATTTCAGCTATGCAAAACACAGGAACAGGTAGCAAAAATAACCAATATAAGAAACTGTAATACAGCATGTAAAATGTACAGGACAGTCTGTAAAATGTCTCATTCCTGGGACATAACAAAATCCATGGGACACAGCTATGAAGGGAATAACTCTCCTTGGTCAGAGCTATGATGGGGGTAACTCTCATTGGTTAGAGCTATGATAGGGTAACTCTCATTGGTCAGAGCTATAATGGGGTAACTCTAATGGGACACAGCTATGATGGGGTAAATCTCATGGGACACAGCTATGATGGGGATAACTCATGGGGCACAGCTATTATGGGGATAACTCTCATGGGACACAACTATGATTCGATACAGCTATGATGGGGGTAACTCTCATGGGACACAGCTATGATGGGGATAACTCTCATAGGACACAGCTAATGATGGGGCTAACTCATGGGACATAGCTATTATGGGCATAACTCATGGGACACAACTATGATGGGGATAACTCATGGGACACAGCTATGATGGGCATAACCCATGGGACACAGCTATGATGGGGATAATTCATGGGACACAGCTGTAATGGGGTAACTCATGGGACACAGCTATGATGGGGATAACTCATGGGACAAAGCAATGATGGGGATAACTCTCATGGGACACAGCTATGATGGGGATAACTCATGGGGCACAGCTATGATGGGGATAGCTCATGGGACACAGCTATGATGGGGATAACTCATGGAACACAGCTATGATGGGGATAACTAATGGGACACAGCTATGATGGGGATAACTCATGGGACACAGCTATGATGGGGGTAACTCATGGGACACAGCTATGATGGGGATTACTCTCATGGGACACAGCTATGATGGGGATAACTCATGGGACACAGCTATGATGGGGATAACTTATGGGACACAGCTATGATGGGGATAACTGATGGGACGCAGCTATGATGGGAATAACTCATGGGACACACTATGATGGGGATAACTCATGGGACATAGCTATGATGGGGATAACTCATGGGACACAGCTGTAATGGGGTAACTCATGGGACACAGCTATGATGGGATAACTCATGGGACAAAGCAATGATGGGTATAACTCTCATGGGACACAGCTATGATGGGGATAACTCATGGGACACAGCTATGATGGGGATAACTCTCATGGGACACAGCTATGATGGGGATAACTCTCATAGGACACAGCTAATGATTGGGATAACTCATGGGACATAGCTATGATGGGGATAACTCATGTGACACAGCTATGATGGGGATAACTCATGTGACACAGTATGATGGGGATAACTCATGGGACACAGTTATGATGGGGATAACTCATGTGACACAGCTATGATGGGGATAACTCATGGGAAACAGCTATGTTGGGCATAACTCATGGGACACAGCTATGATGAAGATAACTCATGAGACACAGCTGTAATGGGGTAACTCATGGGACACAGCTATGATGGGGATAACTCATGGGACACAGCTATGATGGGGATAACTCATGGGAGACACCTAGGATGGGGGTAATTCTCATGGGACACAGCTATGATGGGGTAACTCTCATGGGACACAGCTATGATGGGGATAACTCATGGACACAGCTATGATGGGGGTAACTCTCATGGGACACAGCTATGATGGGGATAACTCATGGGACACAGCTATGATGGGGATAACTCATGGGACACAGCTGTAATGGGGTAACTCATGGGACACAGCTATGATGGGGATAACTCATGGGACACAGCTATGATGGGGATAACTCATGGACACAGCTATGATGGGGATAACTCATGGGACACAGCTGTAATGGGGTAACTCATGGGACACAGCTATGATGGGGATAACTCATGGGACACAGCTATGATGGGGATAACTCATGGGACACAGCTGTAATGGGGTAACTCATGGGACACAGCTATAATGGGATAACTCATGGGACAAAGCAATGATGGGTATAACTCTCATGGGACACAGCTATGATGGGGATAACTCATGGGACACAGCTATGATGGGGATAACTCTCATGGGACACAGCTATGATGGGGATAACTCTCATAGGACACAGCTAATGATTGGGATAACTCATGGGACATAGCTATGATGGGGATAACTCATGTGACACAGTATGATGAGGATAACTCATGGGACACAGTTATGATGGGGATAACTCATGTGACACAGTATGATGAGGATAACTCATGTGACACAGTATGATGAGGATAACTCATGGGACACAGTTATGATGGGGATAACTCATGTGACACAGCTATGATGGGGATAACTCATGGGAAACAGCTATGTTGGGCATAACTCATGGGACACAGCTATGATGGGGATAACTCATGGGACACAGCTGTAATGGGGTAACTCATGGGACACAGCTATGATGGGGATAACTCATGGGACACAGCTATGATGGGGATAACTCATGGGAGACACCTAGGATGGGGGTAATTCTCATGGGACACAGCTATGATGGGGTAACTCTCATGGGACACAGCTATGATGGGGATAACTCATGGACACAGCTATGATGGGGGTAACTCTCATGGGACACAGCTATGATGGGGATAACTCATGGGACACAGCTATGATGGGGATAACTCATGGGACACAGCTGTAATGGGGTAACTCATGTGACACAGCTGTAATGGGGTAACTCATGGGACACAGCTATGATGGGGATAACTCATGGGACACAGCTATGATGGGGATAACTCATGGACACAGCTATGATGGGGATAACTCATGGGACACAGCTGTAATGGGGTAACTCATGGGACACAGCTATGATGGGGATAACTCATGGGACACAGCTATGATGGGGATAACTCATGGGACACAGCTGTAATGGGGTAACTCATGGGACACAGCTATAATGGGATAACTCATGGGACAAAGCAATGATGGGTATAACTCTCATGGGACACAGCTATGATGGGGATAACTCATGGGACACAGCTATGATGGGGATAACTCTCATGGGACACAGCTATGATGGGGATAACTCTCATAGGACACAGCTAATGATTGGGATAACTCATGGGACATAGCTATGATGGGGATAACTCATGTGACACAGTATGATGAGGATAACTCATGGGACACAGTTATGATGGGGATAACTCATGTGACACAGTATGATGAGGATAACTCATGTGACACAGTATGATGAGGATAACTCATGGGACACAGTTATGATGGGGATAACTCATGTGACACAGCTATGATGGGGATAACTCATGGGAAACAGCTATGTTGGGCATAACTCATGGGACACAGCTATGATGGGGATAACTCATGGGACACAGCTGTAATGGGGTAACTCATGGGACACAGCTATGATGGGGATAACTCATGGGACACAGCTATGATGGGGATAACTCATGGGAGACACCTAGGATGGGGGTAATTCTCATGGGACACAGCTATGATGGGGTAACTCTCATGGGACACAGCTATGATGGGGATAACTCATGGACACAGCTATGATGGGGGTAACTCTCATGGGACACAGCTATGATGGGGATAACTCATGGGACACAGCTATGATGGGGATAACTCATGGGACACAGCTATGATGGGGATAACTCATGTGACACAGCTGTAATGGGGTAACTCATGGGACACAGCTATGATGGGATAACTCATGGGACAAAGCAATGATGGGTATAACTCTCATGGGACACAGCTGTGATGGGGATAACTCATGGGACACAGCTATGATGGGGATAACTCTCATGGGACACAGCTATGATGGGGATAACTCTCATAGGACACAGCTAATGATTGGGATAACTCATGGGACACAGCTATGATGGGGATAACTCATGTGACACAGTATGATGGGGATAACTCATGGGACACAGTTATGATGGGGATAACTCATGTGACACAGCTATGATGGGGATAACTCATGGGAAACAGCTATGTTGGGCATAACTCATGGGACACAGCTATGATGGGGATAACTCATGGGACACAGCTGTAATGGGGTAACTCATGGGACACAGCTATGATGGGGATAACTCATGGGACACAGCTATGATGGGGATAACTCATGGTAGACACCTAGGATGGGGGTAATTCTCATGGGACACAGCTATGATGGGGTAACTCTCATGGGACACAGCTATGATGGGGATAACTCATGGACACAGCTATGATGGGGGTAACTCTCATGGGACACAGCTATGATGGGGATAACTCATGGGATACAGCTATGATGGGGATAACTCATGGGACACAGCTGTAATGGGGTAACTCATGGGACACAGCTATGATGGGGATAACTCATGGGACACAGCTATGATGGGGATAACTCATGGACACAGCTATGATGGGGATAACTCATGGGACACAGCTGTAATGGGGTAACTCATGGGACACAGCTATGATGGGGATAACTCATGGGACACAGCTATGATGGGGATAACTCATGGGACACAGCTATGATGGGGATAACTCATGGACACAGCTATGATGGGGATAACTCTCATGGGACACAGCTATGATGGGGTAACTCTCATGGGACACAGCTATGATGGGGATAACTCATGGGAAACAGCTATAATGGGGAAAACTCATAGGACACAGCTATGATGGGGATAACTCATGGTACACAGCTATGATGGGGATAACTCATGAGGACACAGCTATGATGGGGATAACTCATGGGACACAGCTATGATGGGGATAACTCTCATGGGACACAGTTATAAGGACAGAGTAATGTCACCCATCACCTCTCAACAAAGAGGCTATGTTCACCCCTGCAGCTAGGTAAATATAATAAAATGTCAGAGTAGCGTTAACTCGAGTCATCTCTTTGAGTTTGTCCTGTAAGGACTTATTAGCCATCCCAGCAATGAACTGATCTCGCAGGAGCTGATCCAGCTCTTGAAAGGCATCCATGCCTGATGGACCTCGTCTCCAGATCTCCTGTACTGCTTCCTGAAGGGCGTTCGCGTACTGCATCACTGTTTCCCCCCTCACTGTGGCAGCTGATTAAAGAATTTGCTCCTCAACTGCGCCACCTGCACATGGGTCCCATGGACCCTTTCCAGCAGAGGAAATATCTTCTGTATAGCGTTCATTTCAGATTCATGGCTTGTCATCAATGTCCGCGTGTCATCGCCCTCTAATGCATTCAGAGCTACATCCGCTTGCAACTGCGGGGTCAGTTTGCACACCATGACTGCGCTTCAAACCCTCTCTATCCCATCCTGAAGGCCCATGTTGTTGCCATTGAACTTGACCATGTGGTGAAACAGGGTTCCCGCTGGAAGGTACCCTATTGTTGTGAATTCTGTTGTCGAACTCCCTCCTGTGGTCGTGAATGGTACTTCGGCGAGTTCTGTCCATGGACTCCCTCTGGTGGCTGTGAGTGGAGCTGCTGCTTCTGAGGTTCCTTACACAGGTGACGTGGTTTATCCTTTGGTTGGCTGCTCTATTTAACTCCACTCAGATCGTTACTCCATGCCAGCTGTCAATGTTCCTGCATTGGTTCAGTTCGCTCTTGGATCTTTCTGGTGACCTGTCTACTCCAGCAGAAGCTAAGTTCCTGCTAGTTATTATTTGTTCATTGTTTCCTTGTCCAGCTGGTTATCATGATTTTGCCTTGCAAGCTGGAAGCTCTGGGATGCAGAGTGGCATCTCCGCACCGTTAGTCGGTGCGGAGGTCTTTTTGCACACTCTGCGTGGTCTTTTGTAGTTTTTTGTGCTGACCGCAAAGATACCTTTCCTATCCTCTGTCTGTTTAGTAAGTCTGGCCTCCCTTTGCTGAAACCTGTTTCATTTCTGCGTTTGTGACTTTCATCTTTACTCACAGTCAATATATGTGGGGGGCTGCCTTTTCCTTTGGGGAATTTCTCTGAGGCAAGGTAGGCTTATTTTCTATCTCTAGGGCTAGCTAGCTCTTAGGCTGTGAAGAGGCATCTATGGAGTGTCAGGAACGCTCCATGGCTATTTCTAGTTGTTGTGATAGGATTAGGGGTTGCGGTCAGCAGAGCTCCCACATCCCAGAGCTTGTCCTGTGTGAGTTTAACTATCAGGTCGTGCCGGGTGCTCCTAACCACCAGGTCCATAACACCCTATCTGGGCTGACATCGCAGGGTCAGGGCGTACTGGTGGCACAGGGGCTGATTGGCTAGGCTGTGCTGGTTCAAGCTGACCCTGCAGGGCTGAGAACCCTGGAATGGGTCCCTGAGCCAAGTCTGAGGACCTGTTTTCTGCCGTTTTCCCATTAATAACAATCGCTGTATCCTGCCCACTATGCCAAGTTGTAAATCATGTACCGAGGGTGTTGCTCAAGATACAGCGGAGACACAGACGAGAAAATAACTAATTTTCACACAGTCCTCTGTCACTAACTGCTTTACTTAGGAACAGGGATATCTTGACTCAGTTGTGTTAAATGCAAACACACAAAAAAAATAATTCACATCACATAAACATTTTGCCAAGAGGCTTTAATCATTGTGCTGGACACCCCAGCACCCAGGAGATCTTTTACTGCTATTGTCTCTATGTGAATTTATCTGTTGGTGGTCCTGTCTGCACTGGCCGCCATTACCTTATTACACCCTGAGAGCAAACTGGTTTAAGGCTAGTTTCACATTTGCATTTGAATCCGCAGTGTATCTTCCGCAACCTGAAGTGCACAACAAACCGCATGCAAACGCAGCTGTTTTTAGATGCATCAGCTTATGCAATTGTTACCATCCACCTCTCGTGTCTCCCCTTTTCCCCATAGTTTGTAAGCTTGCGAGCAGGGCCCTCACTCCTCCTGGTATCTGTTTTGAACTGTATTTCTGTTATGCTGTAATGTCTATTGTCTGTACAAGTCCCCTCTATAATTTGTAAAGCGCTGCGGAATATGTTGGCGCTATATAAATAAAAATTATTATTATTATTATTATGCATGTGGTCAAAAAACACAGAGTTTGCATGCCTTTTTATGCGTTTTGCATGCGTTTGCGTTTTTTGTGCGCATGGTGGAAAATTTTACAGGAGAAAACTCTAGGTAAACAGACACTGCCAATGGGACAACAGTGGGCGTGTGTTATGGGATCTCTTTATATAGACCCTTGGACAGCTGAAATCTTCAGATTTTGCTCTTGTATCCTGTGTCACGATGGATCTTCTCATGGAGAACTTTTATTTCAACCTGGATTTAAGTATAAAGCTGTTTCTTGCCTACGCGTTTGCTTGTAAGCAGCAAAGAAATAGAGAAAGACAGACAAGAACACGGCGTCGGCGTTAATGGAGACACCCCATTATTGAAGTACGGGAGAGCCATGGAGCCTACCACACCCTATACAGCGAGCTCAATGCCAACCTGGAGAAATTTCAGGAATATACCAGGATGTCTCAAGAGACCTTTCGGGATTTGCTTGGTCATGTCCAAGGAGCCATCCGGAGACAGGACACCCAGCTCCGTAGAGCGATTCCTGCAGAGGAACGTCTCCTGGACACATCAAGGTATGTAATAATTCTAAAAAAAAAACGCCTGTCATAATTATTATTGTTCTGCCTTGTATTAATTTTTTTCTCCTTTATCTGTTTAGCTTCTTAATTTTTTTCTTTCTCCTTTTGGCAGATTGCTGGCTACCGGAGAGACCCTATCATCGCTCCATTTTCAGTACCGGCTAGGAATTTCCACCCTGTCTGGAATTGTTGCGGACACCTGCCGGGTTTGTGGAACTTTCTCTGGGATGAATTTATCCCTCTACCCACCGCGGAAATGTTGCTGGAAATTGCCGACAAATTCTGGCAAGTGTGTAATTTCCCTAACTGTTTGGGAGCAGTGGATGGAAAGCACATATGGATTATCAAACCCTCCAGATCTGGATCGGAGTACTTTAACTACAAGAAAATATTTTTCTGTAGTGCTCATGGCAATAGCAGATGCGGACTGTTGCTTTATCGCCGTGGACATTGGAGCTTTTGGCCGTGGCAATGACTCTCAGACTTTTAAGAACTCGGATATGGGCCGACGTTTGTATGGAAAAAAATTTAATTTACCCCTGCCACAACCTCTCCCCAACACTCAAGGCCCACCGATGCCATTTGTTATGGTTGGGGATGAGGCCTTCCAGATGTGTGAAATCCTACTGAAGCCATATTCCAGTCCGGACTTGAACCACACTAAAAGGATTTTTAACTACACACTGACCAGGGCCCGAAGAACTGTTGAGTGTACCTTTGGGATTCTTTTCTCAAAATGGTGCATTCTTGGGACAGCCATTAATCTAATAATGGAGACAGTTGATGAGGTTGTCAAAGCCTGCGTGGTTCTCCACATTTTCTTACATAATGGCTAAGGAGCAACCCAACATTGAACTGAATGAACCAGATGCAAACCCATTGCCAGATTACCAGCATCACCCTCTGCGATCAACAGTTGAAGTTGCCCACATGAGGGACCAATTTGCTGCCTACTTTGTTTCTGACATGTTCTGTTGGGTGTGAGTCTGTACCCGTCATGTTTAAAATGTTCCTAATGTTTGTTGTTAATAAACAATGTGTTTTGATACCTGTACCGAGTCTCCTATGTCTTTCCTCTCAAAACCACTTATGATGTCAGTGGTATGGTAGTTGACATCATTACATCCTGCGTCTCTTCTGCAGTATCTATTGGACGCAGACTGAAGAGACAATGGAGGTATAATACAAAGCAGATCTATACTCACCAGGTCATGTGTCAGAAATAGTAAGTTCATGAAAACACAAAACCCAGCATCATGAATTCACTATTTCTGACACCTGTCCAGTTGAGTATAGATATGGCTTGTATGACCTCCATTGTCTTTTCAGTCTGTGTGGAATAGATTACGTAGACTGAAGAGGTAATACAAGGCATATCTATACTCACCATGCCATTTTTCAGAAATAGTAAGTTCAGGATGCTGGGTTTTGTGCATCCTGAATTCACTATTTCTGGCAGCTGGTCAGGTGAGTATAGATATGCCTTGTATTACCTCCATTGTCTCTTCACTCTGCGTCACATAGATTAAGCAGACTGAAGAGATTCTGGAGAAAATACAAGTCATATT
The DNA here is from genome assembly GCF_032444005.1 of Ranitomeya imitator. NCBI lineage: Eukaryota > Metazoa > Chordata > Amphibia > Anura > Dendrobatidae > Ranitomeya > Ranitomeya imitator. The sequence goes on along the minus strand of NC_091284.1, from coordinate 342,130,331 downwards.
AGTTTTTGACAACTCATAGCTCCATACCAGACACAAGAAGCAAAGCTGCAGTGTTCTACTTGTCTCACTCCTGGAGCTATGAGGTGGCAAAAACGCAAAGTGTATGGCACAGTGTGTGTAGTTGGCGCATGGTGTGCAAAACACACAAAGAAACAAACAGTATTTTGGGCAAAAAAAAATAAATTTATTTTTTACACAAATAAAAAATTAACTGCGGTGGCTTGGGGTAGAGTGACGGAGCTGGGGGGTGTTGAGCTGTGACACCTGGCTGGCTAACGATGATGCAGGGGTTGCAGGAGAAGGGTCGATTAAACTAGGGGGGTCAGGGAGTTCAGGGATAGTACTGGAGTCATGCGATGGGAGAGACACACTGGAAGGGCGAGACAAACCTGACATCACAGACACATTGGGAGGTGAGGGGGGAGGCAGTGCGATAGCCCGCATTTTTTTTCCGTTGTTGGGATCTGTGCTGCTGTCTGGGGAGCCTTGGTGTGGTGTGTTCCTGCGGCCGGTGATGGTGGCCAGCCTGTCTTGGTCCGGGTGCTGCTGCATGCTGGTGGTGAAGGGCATGCCAAGGTCCGGGTGCTGCTGCAGCTGAGACCTGGTGATGGTGGCCGGCCTGTCAAGGGCCACGTGCTGCAGCATGCTGGTGGTGGTGAAGGCCATGCCAGGGTCCAGGTGCTGCTGCTGCTGCAGCTGGGACCTGGTGATGGTGGACGGCCTGTCAAGGTCCGGGTGCTGCTGCTGCATGCTGGTGGCAGTGGAGGATGTCCAAGCAGGAGCAGCACTTGGCATGGCGGTGGCGGTGTGCTGTCCAACAGCACTCGGCATGGTGGTGGCGCTGTAGTGGTGTCCGGCAGGGCTTGGAATGGTGGTGGCCGTGCAGTGGTATGCAGCAGAGCTCGACATTGAGGTCAAGCATGCCAGTGTTGGCACTGGTGGAAATGCCACCACTGGTTGCTGAAAATACGGTGTCTGCTGCATAGCCTGCACATAAACAGCATTGCAGGCCTGTATGACATTCAGCTGGAGATCAGGAGTAAGGTGTTCCGACATGCCCTGTTCAATTTGATTGAAAAAATAATGTGCTGGCTTCTGGAGGACGGCTTTCACTTGGTTAAGGCCGCCTTGCCACACAAACTTGTCCATGCTGCTCCTGCTCGGACTCTGGTGCAGTTGAAGAACTGTTCTGAAAAAGAAAAAAGAAAAAATTGGCACAGGTGTAGATGTGACAGAGAATACTTACCAATCTGAAGAGGTTAGTACTCACTTCACTTTCCTGTCCACCATGTTCAGGGCCAGGACGCTCATCTGAAGAAGAAGACGACATTCTGATGAATGCTGCAAGAAAAAAGAGACAGAAATTATTACTAAATATAAAGAGAGAAAAAAGAAAAGACATACATTGGCTTTTATTCTCACATTGTCCAAAGTGGAGATTCTTCACAGGTTCAGAGCTTCTTCTTTTCTTGTTCCCAGTCTGCAGAGTTGTGGACTGCAAATGCCCATTCCCTCTTTTTATCTGTCTATGTGTGGGGGGTGGCTAATTAGTGTCTAGACAGGTTTACTCTGGAAAAACACATGCGTTCACAAACGCAAACGAATGCGTGTGCTTGTGAACGCATGTGTTCTCATAGACTGAAATGCATTGCTTCGACGCATTCCTTCCACAAACAACCGCATACGTTTCTAGGCGGCAAATAGATGCCTCCAAAATTGCAACATGTTGTGGTTATCGCTCCAAGCCGCAGACGACAAAAGAATGCATGCATCGTCAAATGCGGCAAAAAGCATCCAATCGCATGTACCTGCGTCTCCAATGTTAAAGACAGAAAAACACGACGCATGCAGAAGTATGCGGCATAAACGCTGCGGATACAACCGCAAATGTGAAAACAGCCTTAGTGAGTGCAAAGCACAGGCTTGCTTGCGGTCCAACACAGTGGTTCACAATCTTAACAATATTTACTGTATATATAGATATATATATATATTTCTATATATAATGTATATCTTTCTATTTCTCAACCAAGTGTTCCCCTTATTGCTTTAAACATGCCTCAATCACACCTATCCTTAAAAAGCCCTCTCTTGACCCATCCTCTGTATCTAGCTATCGCTCTATATCACTTCTCCCCTATGCCTCAAAACTACTGGAACAACAAGTCCATTTTGAACTGCCGCCCACTTCCCTTCTTGCTCCTTCTTCAATGGCTTACAATCTGGCTTCCCGTCGCACCACTCCACTGAAACTACCCTAAGGTCATCAATGACCTATTAACCGCCAAGGCCAAGCTAAACTGCTCTGTCCTCCTGGACCTGTCCTCTGCCTTTGACACCATGGACCATTCCCTATTACTACAGACCCTCTCATCTCTTGGCATCACAGACTTGGCCCTACCTTGGATCTCGTCATACCTAGCAAACTGGACATTCAGCTTCTCCCACTCGCACACCACCTCCTCGCCCTCTATCTGTTGGAGTGCCGCAAGGTTCAGTCCTAGGGCCCCTGCTCTTCTCCATTCACACCTTTGGCCTCGGACAGCTCATAGAATCTCACAGCTTTCAGTATCACCTCTATGCTGATGACACACAGATCTTCATCTCTGGAGGAGATATCACCTCCCTACTAACCAGAATCCCACAATGTCTGCCTGCTATTTCATCCTTCTCCGCTAGATTTCTAAAACTTAATATGGTCGAGCGAGAATTCATCATCTATCCCCCACCTCACTTGACCTCCCCAATGGACCTATCCATTAAAGTAACTGGCTGCCCAATCTACCCAGTCTCACAAGCTCGCTGCCTCGGGGTAATCCTTGACACTGATCTCTCTTTCAAACCACATATCCAAGCCCTTTCCACTTCCTGCCGACTTCAAGTAAAACATCTGTACATTCCTCAACCAAGAATCTGCAAAAACCCTAGTCCATGCCCTCATTATCTCTCGTCTTGACTACTGCAACCTCCTACTCTGTGGCCTCTCCTCTAGCACTCTCGCACCCCTCCAATCTATTCTAAACTCTGCTGCTTGACTAATGCACTTGTTCCCCTGCCATTTCCCGGCCTCTCCCCTCTGTCAATCCCTGCACTACCTGTTATGAACAGGTAATTCAGAACCACAATGGACCTTGAAGTTCAGAGCACACAAAGTGACCTGACATTTACCAAAAACATAGGACGAGCTCTGAGACGTGGAAACTCTGCTGACCGCAATCCCTAATCCTATCACACCACACTAGAGGCAGCCGTGGATTGCGCCTAACGCTTCCTATGCATCTCGGCACAGCCTGAGAAACTAACTAGCCCTGAAGATAGAAAAATAAGCCTACCTTGCCTCAGAGAAATTCCCCAAAGGAAAAGGCAGCCCCCCACATATAATGACTGTGAGTAAAGATGAAATACAAACACAGAGATGAAATAGATTTAGCAAAGTGAGGCCCGACTTACTGAATAGACCGAGGATTGGAAAGATAGCTTTGCAGTCAACACAAAAACCTACAAACAACCACGCAGAGGGGCAAAAAGACCCTCCGCACCGACTAACGGTGCGGAGGTGCTCCCTCTGCGTCTCAGAGCTTCCAGCAAGCAAGAAAAACCAATATAGCAAGCTGGACAGAAAAAATAGCAACAAAAGTAACACAAGCAGAACTTAGCTTATGCAGGAAGACAGGCCACAGGAACGATCCAGGAGGAAGTAAGACCAATACTAGAACATTGACTGGAGGCCAGGATCAAAGCACCAGGTGGAGTTAAATAGAGCAGCACCTAACGACTTAACCTCATCACCTGAGGAAGGAAACTCAGAAGCCGCAGTACCACTCTCATCCACCAAAGCAAGCTCATAGACAGAACCAGCCGAAGTACCACTCACGACCACAGGAGGGAGCTTGGCCACAGAATTCACAACAACTACCTCCCCATTACCCAAAGACTCCAGTTCAAAACCCTAATCATGACTTACAAAGCCATCCACAACCTGTGTCCGCCATACATCTGTGACCTTGTCTCCCATTACTTACCTACACACAACCTCCGATCCTCACAAGATCTCCTTCTCTACTCCCCTCTTATGCTAGGTTCACTTTGCATTAAAGCAGTCCATTCAAAACATGCGCTAAACGAGCTGCGTTATCGCAAATGCCGACATGCCATCACGATAGCGCAGATAGAGCTAGCAGATGCTCTATCTGCGCTAGCGGTGACGGACCCGGAAACGCTGCAGCCCGCATCTCAGCGTCCGTCACTCAATGAGGGCACATCGCTAGCGCACACCCATTCCCCTTTCGCACAGTTTCATACCCTCCTCATTCCCACAGTCTCTGCTCAAGATGGCTGAACTTCCTCTTCCTGTCTTTTTCTTTATAAAACCCTCCCTTTCACATCCTACAGTCATACCACAGTCTCTTAACCATACTTAAACAACAGAGACATCTTGTGGTCAGTTAACAACATTAGCCATAAAGAAAAATCTATTGAAAAGTGCAATGATTATTCAGGAGTGTGTACAATTACATTTATCTTCAATTATACCACCTTGTTGGGCTGACACACATCTCACAGCTGGAGGAAAGATGCAAGAGTCCGGATCCCAGAAACACACAGCTTTTATGCATACACACTGATTACAAGTAAACAGGTCACAGGAGAGGATGGTACCTTTAGTAGCCATTCAAACCCATGTGTGTCAACTTCTGTGCATGTTATCAGGCCAAAATCACCAGAGTATGTGAACTTTTGATCAGAGTCATTTGGATGTTTTGGGTTGTCATTATGTTTTAAAAAGAGAAAATACAGTAGTTTAAGAATAAATGGCTTCACCCAACCAATAACCATGAATGGAGAAAATGTTTTGGTGTTATCATTCATATTTTCTGAAAAAAGGCCAAGAAATCAAAAATTTTGCTAGGGTATGTAAACTTTTGAGCACAACTGTAAGTATCTAATATTTTATCCTATACCGTAACTGATAAGCATTGTTGTGTCTTTGACTAAACAATATGCCCATGCCCTTTTGGTAGCCTGTGTTATTTATATGTTGCAATGGCATTCCTTAGCTGGAGCGTGCAAGCATATATTTAGTATTTTGCAAAATGTACTTAAATGATCACTGTCTTTTCAACAAACTTTTAGTCATCATGAAAACATTTTGTGGTACATCTTATCAGGCAAAAATGTTTTGTCTACACTTTTTTGCCACTTCCCCCGCCTAATGAACTGATTATACACTCAAAAACAGAAGATATCAAATTACAGCTTTTTGAAGAAAAGGAGGGAAGAGCAGGATGACCTACGCCAGAGAAACCAGTCATGCTGAAGCTTCTATATAGTAATTTATCTCAACCCTGTGCTGGATTCACAACTACACTGCTCAGTACTGATGTACTGTATTGTTGTGTTCAACCAAAAAAGAAGATAAATAATTGTGCATGCATCTGTTTACTGTGTAGTAGAAACATTGTAGCAACTATTTCTTTATTCTAGGAGCTATGGTATTGGTTAATGGAAGTATGGCAAATACACAACATCATCATTAAAAGCACAATTTCTAAAAGTAAAATGAGGCTAATAATAAGGTTAAATTAGCGCCGCGCTAGCTGACCTAAGGTGGAGATATAGTAAGAGTAAATAGTACCAAGAATTGATAGAGATATAATATTCTAGTACTCACTTGTTTGCTAAGGATGATCTAACATGCGTGGGTCAATCAGGAAATCCTGCTTGCTGATGTAGCTGTTGGGGAAGCTAAAAGGGTGCTTAAGGTAATTTGGGAATAGATGTATACAGTACACTTAAGGTATAAAGGTGTACTTACAGGTGTACTTACAGGTGCTACCGCGTATAATGCACTGTAGGACCCAGTTTTTTTTTGGATAGTTGGTCCACTAGAGCTGATCCGGGTTACGGCGTTCAGGCCAGATCAGAGGTGGAAGCTATTCCAAGGGATTCTTTATTATCCCAAATCAATCATAATCCACCGACAATCAAGGAACAAATCAACCAACTACCCATAATCACTCAATTCCATGCGGGCCACAGAAAATTCAATAGAATTGTCCACAAACACTGGCCGATATTGCAGGGATACAAATGTATTTTTGACTTACTACCACAGCATCCCAAATTTATGTACAAAAGAGCACAAAACTTGGGCCTCTTATTAGCCCCTACAACTAAACTAGTCACCTCAACCACCAATAAACAAGCTTTGCTGCCTATAAAATCCCTAACACAAACAGTGGGTTTTCGCCCATGTGGCATGTGTTCCTGCTGGAAACGTACAGCACTGCCAAAAAAATTGTATACTTCTTTCACGGATACACATAAGTCAAATCATTACAACATTAAAACCAACATCACATGCCAAACCAAGGGAGTCATCTACATCCTAATATGCCCTTGTGAAAAAATATATGTGGGTAGAACCAAAAGACGTCTACAGGATAGAATTAAAGAACATTTGGATAACATTAGCAAAGGATTTAAAGGACATCCATTGTCACGGCACTTTTCCGAGAAACACAACCAATTATGCCATGGAATTTTCTTTTGTGGTAAACAAGTGGTCCCGCCAAACCCCAGGGGTGGGGACTTCCTAAAAGCTATGTCCAAAATCGAATCCAAATGGATATTTACTCTGGATAGTCTGGTTCCAAATGGCCTGAACCAGGAGATCGAGCTTTATGCATTCTAACACTCTAGCAATAAACGCTCAGGCACATGTCCGTTTGTCTAAGCACTATTAAATACGCACTAATGCGTGTTGGCATATGTATTTTGCCTATTTTAATCCGAGTGTATTTTATATACTTACCGTATATATTTTTTACACTTGTTTTCTATGTTATATTTTATTTTATATTCTTAATTTTTATTCTAATTTTATTCCTTATTTATTAATAAAATTGCATTTTTAATTATGTTATTTATCTATATGTTTATTGGTAGTCCATCACCTTATATAATTAGGTACACCCATAGGTACTCAAGGGGTCCCCCACATACACCCAGCAACTTTCATGGGCCCAACATTCAATATTGATCATCTACTTTTCATGTCATGGCCTTTTTTTTTACTATAGCACATACAATCAATCTTTTAGCCTGCCACTGATTAGCAATCAAGCCTTCTAAAGCCCTACCTTATTATTTACTTATCTAATCAATCAGTAGTTAAGCAGGCATAATGGAGTAAAGGTACCGTCACACTTAGCGACGCTGCAGCGATACCGACAACGATCCGGATCGCTGCAGCGTCGCTGTTTGGTCGCTGGAGAGCTGTCACACAGACAGCTCTCCAGCGACCAACGATGCTGGTAACCAGGGTAAACATCGGGTAACTAAGCGCAGGGCCGCGCTTAGTAACCCGATGTTTACCCTGGTTACCATCCTAAAAGTAAAAAAAAACAAACACTACATACTTACCTACAGCCGTCTGTCCTCCAGCGCTGTGCTCTGCACTCCTCCTGTACTGTCTGTGAGCACAGCGGCCGGAAAGCAGAGCGGTGACGTCACCGCTCTGCTTTCCGGCTGACTGACGCTCACAGCCAGAGCAGGAGGAGTGCAGAGCACAGCGCCGGGGACAGACAGCGTTAGGTAAGTATGTAGTGTTTGTTTTTTTTTACTTTTAGGATGGTAACCAGGGTAAACATCGGGTTACTAAGCGCGGCCCTGCGCTTAGTTACCCGATGTTTACCCTGGTTACCAGTGAAGACATCGCTGAATCGGTGTCACACACGCCGATTCAGCGATGTCTACGGGGAGTCCAGCGACCAAATAAAGTTCTGGACTTTCTTCCCCGACCAGCGACAGCACAGCAGGGGCCTGATCGCTGCTGCCTGTCACACTGGACGATATCGCTAGCGAGGACGCTGCAACGTCACGGATCGCTAGCGATATCGTCTAGTGTGACGGTACCTTAATGGGGAGCCTCGGGTATATATTCAGGCGAGCAGCTGGTTATGGAGACAGCCCTGATGAAGAGGTGAGTACTAGAATATTATATCTCTATCAATTCTTGGTACTATTCACTCTTGCTATATCTCCACTTTAGTTCAGCTAGCGCGGTGATTATTTCACCTTATTATTAGCCTCTTTGCCTTTTTAACAGGTACATACACAGAACCTGTTTCAACCCCTTAATGACCGCCGATACGCCTTTTAACGGCGGCAGTTAAGGGTACTTAAACCACAGCGCCGTTAACTAAAAAAAAGTAAATAGCGCCCCCCAGAGTCAGATTTTCTCCGGGGTCTCAGCTGACGGGGGTAGCCGAGACCCCAGAGAACATGATTCGGGTGGTTTTTTACCGACCCCGCTTTTGCGATCGCCGGTAATTAACCATTTACCGGCGATCGCAAAAAAACCGCGATTTCCCTTTTAATTTCTCTGTCCTCTGATGTGATCGCACATCAGAGGACAGAGAAATGGGGTCCCAGATAGCCCCCCAATACTCCCTGTCTCCCCCAGTGCTCCTCGTGGCTCCCGATGGGCGCCGCCATCTTTTTCCTGCAAAAAAATGGCAGGCGCATGCGCAGTGCGCCCGCCGGCCGGCACCGGGAAGATCTTTGGGGTCTCGGCTGCCGGGGGTAGCCGAGACCCCAAAGAACATGATCGGGGTCGGTTATACCGACCCCTGTTTTGCGATCGCCGGTAATTTAAAAAAAAAAGTGTGTAATTCTCTGTCCTCTGATGTGATCGCACATCAGAGGACAGAGAAATAGGGGGATTCGGGGACCCTATTATACTTACCGGTGTCCCTGGGTCCTCCTGCGTCCTCTCCTGCCCGCCGGCGTCTTCTTTGGGAAACAAAATGGCAGGCGCATGCGCAGTGCGCCCACCATCTGTCGCCATCTGCCAGCCGGCAGGAGAAAGCAGTTGGGGATAAAATTAGGGTTAGGGTTAGGGCTAGGGTTAGGGCTAGGGTTAGGGTTAGGGTTAGGGCTAGGGTTAGGGCTAGGGTTAGGGTTAGGGCTAGGATTAGGGTTAGGGCTAGGGTTAGGGCTAAATTTAGGGTTAGGGTTGGGGCTAAATTTAGGGTTAGGCTTCTTTCACACTTGCGTCGGTACGGGGCCGTCGCAATGCGTCGGTCCGACATACCGACGCACGTTGTGAAAATTGTGCACAACGTGGGCAGCGGATGTAGTTTTTCAACGCATCCGCTGCCCAATCTATGTCCTGGGGAGGAGGGGGCGGAGTTACAGCCACGCATGCGCGGTCGGAAATGGCGGACGCGACGTACAAGAAAAGTTACATTGAACGATTTTTTGTGCCGACGGTCCACCAAAACACAACTGATCCAGTGCACATCGCGATCCGTCGCCAATAAAAGTCTATGGGCAAAAAACGCATCCTGCGGGCACATTTGCAGGATCCGTTTTTTGTCGAAAATGATGGATTGCGACGGATGCCAAACGACGCAAGTGTGAAAGTAGCCTTAGGGCTAGGGTTAGGGTTGGGGCTAAATTTAGGGTTAGGGTTAGGGCTAGGGTTCGGGCTAAAGTTAGGGCTAGGGTTGCAGCTAAAGTTAGGGCTAGGGTTGCGGCTAAAGTTAGGGTTAGAGTTAGGGTTTGGATTAGGGTTGGCATTAGGGTTACGCTTGGGATTAGGGATAGGTTTGGGATTAGGGTTAAGGTTAGGGTTGGGATTAGGGGTGTATTGGGATTAGGGTTAGGTTTGAGGTTAGGGTTGAGATTAGGATTAGGGGTGTGTTGGATTTAGGGTTTTGATTAGGGTTATGGTTAGGGTTGACATTAGGGTTGTTTTGGGGTAAGGGTTGTGATTTTCGTTAGGGTTGTGATTAGGATTATGGATCGGGTTGGGATTAGGGTTAGGGGTGTGTTGGGGTTAGGGTTGGAGTTAGAATTGGGGGGTTTCCACTGTTTAGGTACATCAGGGGGTCTCCAAACATGACAGCCAATTTTACGCTCAAAAAGTCAAATGGTGCTCCCTCCCTTCTGAGCTCTGCCGTGCGCCCAAACAGTGGGTTACCCCCACATATGGGGCATCAGTGTACTCGGGATAAATTGGACAACAACTTTTGGGGTCCAATTTCTCCTGTTACCCTTGTAAAAATAAAAACTTGGGGGCTACAAAATCTTTTTTGTGGAAAAAAATATATTTTTTAGTTTTACGACTCTGCATTATAAACTTCAGTGAAGCACTTGGGCATTCAAAGTTCTCACCACACATCTATATAAGTTCCTTGGGGGGTCTAGTTTCCAAAATGGGGTGACTTGTGGGGGGGTTACTACTGTTTAGGTACATCAGGGGCTCTGCAAATGCAACATAACGCCCACAGACCATTCTATCTAAGTCTGCATTCCAAAACGGCGCTCCTTCCCTTCCGAGCTCTGCTGTGCACCCAAACAGTGGTTTACCCCAACATATGGGGCATCTGTGTACTCGGGATAAATTGGACAACAACTTTAGTGGTCCAATTTCTCCTGTTACACTTGTGAAAAGAAAAAATTGCGGGCTAAAAAATCTTGTTTGTGGAAAAAAAATATTTTTTATTTTCACGACTCTGCATTCTAAACTTTTGTGAAGCACTTAAGGCCCCGTCACACATAGCGACGCTTAAGCGATCCCGACAACGATACGACCTGTCAGGGATCGTTGCTGCGTCGCTATGTGGTCACTGGTGAGATGTCAAACAGTGAGATCTCCCCAACGACGCAGCAGCGATGCGGCGACCTGTAGCGACCTGTACAACGATGCTATTTCATGACGATTCAATTGGACGTCCTGTCAACGAGGTCGTTGGTAAGGTGTCAAACACAGCGATGTGTGCTACCCAGCGGGACCTCAACGATAAAAAAACGGTCCAGGCCATTCCGACATGACCAGCGATCTCACAGCAGGGGCCTGGTCGCTGCTACATGTCACACATAGCGAGATCGCTACTGAGGTCGCTGTTGCGTCACAAAACTTGTGACTCAGCAGCGATCTCGCTAGCGATCTCGCTATGTGTGACGGGGGCTTTAGGCATTCAAAGTTCTCACCACACATATAGATAAGTTCCATGGGGGTCTAGTTTCCAAAATGGGGTCACTTGTGGGAGGTTATTACAGTTTAGGTACATCAGGGGCTCTGCAATCGCAACATAATGCCCACAGACCATTCTATCAAAGTCTGCATTCCAAAACGGCGCTCCTTCCCTTCCGAGCTCTGCTGTACGCCCAAACAGTGGTTTACCCCCACATATGGCACATCAGCATACTCGGGATAAATTGGACAACAACTATTGCTGTCCAATTTCTCCTGTTACCCTTGTGAAAATACAAACTTGGGGGCTACAATATCTTTTTTCTGGAAAAAAAAATATTTTTTATTTTCACGACTCTGCATTCTAAACTTCTGTGAAGCACTTGGGCATTCAAAGTTCTCACCACACATCTAGATAAGTTCCATGGGGGGTCTAGTTTCCAAAATGGGGTCACTTGTGGAGGGTTTCTACTGTTTAGGCACATCAGGGGCTCTCCAAACGCGACATGGCGTTCGATCTCAATTCCAGCCAATTCTACATTGAAAAAGTAAAACGGCACTCCTTCTCTTCCAAGCTCTGCGGTGCGCCCAAACAGTGGTTTACCCCCACATATGGGGTATCGACATACTCAGGAGAAATTGGACAACAACTTTTGTGTTCTAATTTCTCCTGTTACCCTTGTGAAAATAAAAATTTGAGGGCAAAAAGATCATTTTTGTAGAAAAAATGCGATTTTTTATTTTCACGGCTCTACGTTACAAACTTCTGTGAAGCACCTGGGGGTTTAAAGTTCTCACCACACATCTAAATAAGTTCCTTTAGGGGTCTAGTTTACAAAATGGGGTCACTTGTGGGGGGTTTCCACTGTTTAGGCACATCAGGGGCTCTCTAAACGTGACATGGCGTCCGATCTCAATTCCAGCTAATTCTGCATTGAAAAAGTCAAACGGCGCTCCTTCACTTCCAAGCTCTGCGGTGTGCCCAAAACGTGGTTTACCCCCACATATGGGGTATTTGCGTGTTCAGGAGAAATTGCATAACAAAATTTATGGTTACATTTCTGTTTTTACACTTGTGAAAATAAAAAAAATGGTTCTGAATTAAAATGTTTGCAAAACAAAGTTAAATGTTCATTTTTTCCTTCCACATTGCTTCAGTTCCTGTGAAGCACGTAAAGGGTTAATAAACTTCTTGAATGTGGTTTTGAGCACCTTGAGGGGTGCAGTTTTTAGAATGGTGTCACACTTGGTTATTTTCTATCATATAGACCCCTCAAAATGACTTCAAATGTGATGTGGTCCCTAAAAAAAATGGTGTTGTAAAAATGAGAAATTGCTGGTCAAGTTTTAACCCTTATAACTCCCTAACAAAAAAAAAATTTGTTTCCAAAATTGTGCTGATGTAAAGTAGACATGTGGGAAATGTTATTTATTAACCATTTTTCGTGACATATCTCTCTGATTTAAGGGCATAAAAATACAAAGTTTGAAAATTGCAAAATTTTAAAAATTTTCGCCATATTTCCGTTTTTTTCATAAATAATTGCAAGTAATATCGAAGAAATGTTACCACTATCATGAAGTACAATATGTCACAAAAAACAATCTCAGAATCAGCGGGATCCGTTAAAGCGTTCCAGAGTTATAACCTCATAAAGGGACAGTGGTCAGAAATGTAAAAATTAGCTCGGTCATTAAATACCAAATTGGCTCTGTCACTAAGGGGTTAATCGCCATCTGCTCCTGGACCTCCCCCCTTATTTTCCCTACAGTGGTAAGCGCCAGTGCTATTATTCAGTTTTTAAAAGTAAAATGAGTTATGTTGTAGAATTCCTCACTATAGGAGATATTGATGATAAACTTATATAGAGTTTTGGCAACATTATTTTTTCATTTGTTTTGAACAGTTTATCCCAAAAAAGCAACTTTTTTAGAGGAGAACCATAATAAGTAATTTAAGGGGTAGACCGAAATTAAGCTAAATTTTATTCTAAATCCCTACTAGAGATGGGCGGACACCTGGATGTTCGGGTCCAGCGGGTTCTGCCGAACAGTTGCGAAAAGTTCTGGTTCGGGTGCCAGAAAGGTACCAGGACCTGAACCCAAACTCGAACTCCATTAATTTGAATGGGGGGCCCAAATATCCAGTGTTTACCATGCTGTCATGTGCATGCTGATTGGTGGTGAAATCATCCCTGCTGGTCAGAGAGACATGGTTCCCATGCTGTCAAAAGACAGAGTGAGCGCACAGCTGTGATCAGAAGTATAAAGTTTACCACTGGTCACTAGGGTTGAGCGAAACGGGTCGAACATTTTCAAAAGTCGCCGACTTTTGGCTAAGTCGGGGTTTCATGAAACCCGATCCGACCCCTGTGCGGGGTCGGCCATGCGGTACGCGACTTTCGCGCCAAAGTCGCGTTTCAATGACGCGAAAAGCGCCATTTCTCAGCCAATGAAGGTAAACGCAGAGTGTGGGCAGCGTGATGACATAGGTCCTGGTCCCCACCATCTTAGAGAAGGGCATTGCAGTGATTGGCTTGCTGTCTGCGACGTCACAGGGGCTATAAAGAGGCGTTCCCGCCGACCGCCATCTTACTGCTGCTGATCTGAGCTTAGGGAGAGGTTGCTGCCGCTTTGTCAGAAGCAGGGATAGCGTTAGGCAGGGTCCATTAACCACAAAACCGCTTGTGCTGCAGCGATTTGCACTGTCCAACACCACCCTCGGTGTGCAGGGACAGTGGAAGTTTTTTTTTTTTTTTTTTTCCCCTCAGCGCTGTAGCTCATTGGGCTGCCCTAGAAGGCTCCCTGATAGCTGCATTGCTGTGTGTACGCCGCTGTGCAAACCAACTGCTTTTTTCAAAGCACAAATCCTCTTGTTCCTTCCTTTCTGCACAGCTATCTTTTTTGTTTGTCCACACTTTTTATTTCATTTGTGCATCAGTCCACTCCTTATTGCTGCCTGCCATACCTGGCTGAGATTACTGCAGGCAGGGAGATAGTAGCTGCCTGCCATACCTGGCTGAGATTACTGCAGGCAGGGAGATAGTAATTGTAGGACATTCCCTGTTTTTTTTTTTTTTTTTTTTTTGGTGGGAGATTAAGATTGGCAATTTGGCATTTCTGCTAGAGTGCCATCCCTGTGTGTGCCATCTCTCTCACATAGTGGGCCATAGAAAGCCTTTTCATTTTTCTGTATTTTTTTTTGTGGGGTGTATAAATTCTCCCTGATAAAAATACAGTGGGAGATTAATATTGGCCTTTGGGCTTGTGTGCCAGTCCTGAGTGTGCCATCTCTCTCACAAATAGTGGGCCATAGAAAGCCTATTTTATTTTTTTTTGGGTTTTATAAATTCTCCCTGAAAAAAAGGGAGATTAATATTGGCCTCTGGGCTTGTGTGCCAGTCCTGAGCGTGCCATCTGTGCCAGCCCTGAGCGTGCCATCTCTCTCACAAATAGTGGGCCATAGAAAGCCTATTTAATTTTTTTTTTGGTTTTATAAATTCTCCCTGAAAAAAAGGGAGATTAATATTGGCCTCTGGGCTTGTGTGCCAGTTGTGAGCGTGCCATCTGTGCCAGTCCTGAGCGTGCCATCTCTCTCACAAATAGTGGGCCATAGAAAGCCTATTTAATTTTTTTTTTTGTTTTATAAATTTTCCCTGAAAAAAGGGAGATTAATATTGGCCTCTGGGCTTGTGTGCCAGTTGTGAGCGTGCCATCTGTGCCAGTCCTGAGCGTGCCATCTCTCTCACAAATAGTGGGCCATAGAAAGCCTATTTAATTTTTTTTTTGGTTTTATAAATTTTCCCTGAAAAAAGGGAGATTAATATTGGCCTCTGGGCTTGTGTGCCAGTTGTGAGCGTGCCATCTGTGCCAGTCCTGAGCGTGCCATCTCTCTCACAAATAGTGGGCCATAGAAAGCCTATTTAAATATTTTTTTGGTTTTATAAATTCTCCCAGAAAAAAAGGGAGATTAATATTGGCCTCTGGGCTTCTGTGCCAGTCCTGAGCGTGCCATCTGTGCCAGTCCTGAGCGTCCCATCTCTCTCACAAATAGTGGGCCATAGAAAGCCTATTTTTTTTTTTTTTTGGGTTTTAGAAATTCTCCCTGGAAAAAAAAAGGGAGATTAATATTGCCCTTTGGGCTTGTGTGCCAGTACTAAGCGTTCCATCTCTCTCTCTCTCTCAGTCAGTGGGCCATAGAACGCCTATTTTTGGTTTTATTTGTTTTCTAAATTCTCCCTGAAAAAATCATTTTATTTTATTTGGTTTCTAAATTCTTCCTGATAAAATCATATTTTTTTTATTATTTTTTTTTCTAAAGTCTCCCTGAAAAAAAAAAAAAAAAAAAAAAAACAGTGGGAGATTAATATTGGCCTTTCTGCTTGTGTGCCAGTCTTGACTCCTGGGTGCGTCATCTCTCAGTCAGTGGGCCACAGAACTCCTATTTTTGGTTTTATTTGTTTTATAAATTCTCCCTGAAAAAATCATTTTATTTTATTTGGTTTCTAAATTCTTCCTGATAAAATCATATTTTTTTTATTATTTTTTTTTCTAAAGTCTCCCTGAAAAAAAAAAAAAAAAACAACCAAAAAAAACAGTGGGAGATTAATATTGGCCTTTCTGCTTGTGTGCCAGTCTTGACTCCTGGGTGTGCCATCTCTCTCTCTCTCTCTCTCTCTCTCTCTCCAATTGTGGTCCATAGAAAGCCTATATTTTTTTTCCTTGATTTGGGTTCCAAAATCTACCAGAGAAAATAACTACATCAATCATTGGTAGAAAAATATTGGCCTCTGGGCTTGTGTGCCACTCCTGACTCCTGTGTGCGTCATCTCTCAGTCAGTGGGCCATAGAACGCCTATTTTTGTTTTTATTTGTTTTATAAATTCTCCCTGAAAAAATCATTTTATTTTATTTGGTTTCTAAATTCTTCCTGATAAAATCATATTTTTTTTATTATTTTTTTTTCTAAAGTCTCCCTGAAAAAAAAAAAAAAAAAACAAACAAAAAAAACAGTGGGAGATTAATATTGGCCTTTCTGCTTGTGTGCCAGTCTTGACTCCTGGGTGTGCCCTCTCTCTCTCTCTCTCTCTCTCCAATTGTGGTCCATAGACAGCCTATATTTTTTTTCCTTGATTTGGGTTCCAAAATCTACCAGAGAAAATAACTACATCAATCATTGGTAGAAAAATATTGGCCTCTGGGCTTGTGTGCCACTCCTGACTCCTGTGTGCGTCATCTCTCAGTCAGTGGGCCATAGAACGCCTATTTTTGTTTTTATTTGTTTTATAAATTCTCCCTGAAAAAATAATTTTATTTTATTTGGTTTCTAAATTCTTCCTGATAAAATCATATTTTTTTTATTATTTTTTTTTCTAAAGTCTCCCTGAAAAAAAAAAAAAAAAACAAACCCCAAAAAAAAATGGGAGATTAATATTGGCCTTTCTGCTTGTGTGCCAGTCTTGACTCCTGGGTGTGCCATCTCTCTCTCTCTCTCTCTCTCTCTCTCCAATTGTGGTCCATAGAAAGCCTATATTTTTTTTCCTTGATTTGGGTTCCAAAATCTACCAGAGAAAATAACTCCATCAATCATTGGTAGAAAAATATTGGCCTCTGGGCTTGTGTGCCACTCCTGATTCCTGTGTGCGTCATCTCTCACTCAGTGGCCCATAGAAAGCATATAGTTTGTTACATTTGTTTTCTAAATTCTCCCTGCAAAAATCTATTTTTTTTTTTTGGGGGGGTTTCTAAAGTGTTCCTGAAAAAAATAAAAATAAAAAAAAAATAATAGTGTGACATTAATATTAACATTTGTGCTTCAGTGACAGTCCTGCGTGTGGGGCATCTCTCTAATTTGCAGCCACCAAAAAAAGAGTGTGTAACATTGGGCCTGATTTTCGCTGTGGTCTCACCAACCTGTAAAGGGGTAGCTAAATCATACTGAAGTTATAGCTCACCGTGTAAGTTGTGTGACTGCAACAAATACCGTTAGTTTGGTTACGTTTTTAAAACAATGAGGAAGTCTAGTGGAAGAGGTCGTGGCCGGGGGCGTTCATTGTCAGCTGGTAATGAGGGTAGTGGTAGTGGTGGAGCATCAGGTGGTCGTGGGGAAAAAAATATTGCACCTAAGTCTGGAGCTGTGGAGCCAGGTTCGTCGTCCGGCTACACAAGGCCTCGAACGCTCCCTTTTCTGGGATTAGGAAAACCGCTTTTAAAGCCGGAGCAGCAAGAGCAAGTTTTGGCTTATCTTGCTGACTCAGCCTCTAGCTCTTTTGCCTCCTCTCGTGAAACTGGTAAAAGTAAAAGCAGCGCGTCGTTAGTGGATGTTCACGGTCAGGGACAAGTCACTTCCTTGTCCTCTTCAGCAAAAACAACAACAGAGAAGAATGCAGCAGGCGACACAACGGGTTACTCCATGGAGCTCTTTACACATACCGTCCCTGGCTTAGAAAGTGAAGCAGTTAACAGTCCATGCCCATTACAAATTGAATCTGACATGGAGTGCACTGACGCACAGCCACAGCCAGACTACTATGCTGGTCCTTTGACTCAGACCACAACATTGCCCTCGCAGGGTGCTGATCAAGAATCAGACCCTGATGAGACTATGTTGCCCCATCACGAACGCTATACCACCGAACGACACGGTGACACAGACGAAGTTGCGCAGGAGGTACAAGAAGAGTTATTAGATGACCCAGTTCTTGACCCCGATTGGCAGCCATTGGGGGAACAGGGTGCAGGCGGCAGCAGTTCTGAAGCAGAGGAGGAGGAGGGGCCGCAGCAGGCATCAACATCGCCACAGGTTCCATCTGCCGGGCCCGTATCTTGCCCAAAACGCGTGGCAAAGCCAAAACCTGGTGGAGGACAGCGTGGCCATCCGGTTAAAGCTCAGTCTGCAATGCCTGAAAAGGTATCCGATGCTAGAAAGAGTGCAGTCTGGCATTTTTTTAAACAACATCCAATTGATCAGCGCAAAGTCATCTGTCAAAAATGTTCTACTTCCTTAAGCAGAGGTCAGAATCTGAAAAGTCTCAATACTAGTTGCATGCATAGACATTTAACCACCATGCATTTGAAAGCTTGGACTAACTACCAAACGTCCCTTAAGGTTGTTGCACCCTCGGCCAATGAAGCTAGTCATCAACGCAACATCCCTTCCGGCAGTGTAGGACCACCATTTAGCGCACCACCTGCTGTATCTGTGCAGGTATCTTTGCCAGGCCAAAGCAGTCAGGGTCAGGGAATCACCAGTTTCGTAGTAGGAAACACTGCATCTAGGGCACCGGCGGCAACAATACCATCTCCCACCGTCTCTCAGTCTGCCATGTCCACCGGCACCCCCGCTAGTTCCACGATCTCCAGCTCTCCAGTCCAGCTCACCCTACATGAGACTATGGTTAGAAAAAGGAAATACTTAGCCTCGCATCCGCGTACACAGGGTTTGAACGCCCACATAGCTAGACTAATCTCGTTAGAGATGATGCCCTACCGGTTAGTTGAAAGCGAAGCTTTCAAAGACCTGATGGACTACGCTGTACCACGCTACGAGCTACCCAGTCGACACTTTTTTTCCAGAAAAGCCATCCCAGCCCTCCACCAGCATGTTAAAGAGCGCATCGTCCATGCACTCAGGCAATCTGTGAGCACAAAGGTGCACCTGACAACAGATGCATGGACCAGTAGGCATGGCCAGGGACGTTACGTGTCCATCACGGCACACTGGGTAAATGTGGTGGATTCAGGGTCCACAGGGGACAGCAAGTTTGGGACAGTTCTGCCTAGCCCACGGTCTAGTAAACAGTTGTCTGTAGCCGTTCGCACCCCCTCCTCCTCCTCCTCCTCCTCGTCCTCCTGCAGAAGCAAGAGCTCGTCCACAGACCGCAGTCGCACAAACACTCCATCCGCACCTGCCACTGTTGCACACCAGGTCTCCCATTATGGGGCAGCTACTGGCATACGTCAGCAGGCTGTATTGGCTATGAAGTGTTTGGGCGACAATAGACACACCGCGGAAGTTCTGTCCGAGTTCTTGCAGCAAGAAACGCAGTCGTGGCTGGGCACTGTAGATCTTGAGGCAGGCAAGGTAGTGAGTGATAACGGAAGGAATTTCATGGCTGCCATCTCCCTTTCCCAACTGAAACACATTCCTTGCCTGGCTCACACCTTAAACCTGGTGGTGCAGTGCTTCCTGAAAAGTTATCCGGGGTTATCCGACCTGCTCCTCAAAGTGCGTGGACTTTGCGCACATATCCGCCGTTCGCCTGTACACTCCAGCCGTATGCAGACCTATCAGCGTTCTTTGAACCTTCCCCAGCATCGCCTAATCATAGACGTTGCAACAAGGTGGAACTCAACACTGCACATGCTTCAGAGACTGTGCGAACAGAGGCGGGCTGTTATGTTTTTGTGGGAGGATACACATACACGGGCAGGCAGTAGGATGGCAGACATGGAGTTGTCAGGTGTGCAGTGGTCGAAGATTCAAGACATGTGTCAAGTCCTTCAGTGTTTTGAGGAATGCACACGGCTGGTTAGTGCAGACAACGCCATAATAAGCATGAGCATCCCCCTAATGCGTCTGCTGATGCAAAGTTTGACGCACATAAAGGATCAGGCGTCTGCACCAGAGGAAGAGGAAAGCCTTGATGACAGTCAGCGATTGTCTGGTCAGGGCAGTGTACATGACGAGGTACCGGGCGAAGAGGAGGTGGAGGATGAGGAGGATGATGGGGATGAGTATATTTTTAATGAGGAAGCTTTCCCGGGGGCACGGGAAATTGGTGGCGTGGCAAGGCCGGGTTCTGGTTTTTTGAGGGACACAAGTGACGTAGATTTGCCTGCAACTGCCCCTCAACCAAGCACAACCGCAGATTTGACAACGGGAACTTTGGCCCACATGGCGGATTATGCCTTGCGTATCCTCAAAAGGGACACACGCATTACAAAAATGATGAACGATGACGATTACTGGTTGGCCTGCCTCCTTGATCCTCGCTATAAAGGCAAATTGCAAAATATTATGCCACATGAGAACTTGGAACTAATATTAGCAACAAAACAATCAACTCTTGTTGACCGTTTGCTTCTGGCATTCCCTGCACACAGCGCCCGTGATCGTTCTCACACGAGCTCCAGGGGCCAGCAGACCAGAGGTGTTAGAGGGGCAGAAATCAGAAGTGGCGTTGGCCAGAGGGGTTTTCTGACCAGGTTGTGGAGTGATTTTTCTATGACCGCAGACAGGACAGGTACTGCAGCATCAATTCAAAGTGACAGGAGACAACATTTGTCCAGTATGGTTACAAACTATTTTTCATCCCTTATCGACGTTCTCCCTCAACCGTCATTCCCATTTGATTACTGGGCATCCAAATTAGACACCTGGCCAGAATTGGCAGAATATGCATTGCAGGAGCTTGCTTGCCCGGCAGCTAGTGTCCTATCAGAAAGAGTATTCAGTGCTGCAGGTTCAATACTAACAGAAAAAAGGACTCGTCTGGCTACCCAAAATGTAGATGATCTAACCTTCATTAAAATGAACCACAACTGGATTTCAAAATCTTTTGCCCCACCCTGCCCGGCTGACACCTAGCTTTCCTATGAAAAGGTCTTGCCTGTGGACTATTCTGAATGACTTTTCCAATCTCGTAATTTTCTTCACCTGATTGTCCAGCATACGACATGTTTCCACCTCACGAAATGGCCAAACTCCCCACACGGGGCCGTGCTATCGCCACTTTGCGCTTGGACCCTTGAGAGTGCTGTTTGTCTGAAGAGGTGGGTGTGGCCGCTTTTGGTCGACGGCACTGCCACTGGGTCCCTCATAGTACAATAAAGTGTCTCTGGCGGTGGTGGTGCGCACCCAACGTCAGACACACCGTTGTAATATGAGGGGCCCTGTGCCTGTACCGCCGGCCACAAGACAGTTCCCCCCCCCAGCTCAAACAGTGCTCTACCACTAGCAAAATTATCTCTCACAGCTTCACCAATGTGTAGTCTAGGCGCTGACATCCTTCAATGCCTGGCACTGACAATACCATTGTTTTGACATTTTTGTTATGTTAGGCCTTCGAAGCCTGTCTGCGGTCCCTTCTTTCTACAACTACTACACTGACCAGGCCACTGCTGGCCGTGTTACCCTGGAACCAATTTAAAAGTGCCTACAGTCAGCCCAATTTTGTTATGTTAGGCCTTCGAAGACTGTCTGCCGTCACTCCTTCCACTAGACTTCCACTGACCATACACTGCTGCCCATGTACCCCTGGAACCAATTTAAAGTGCCTACAGCCAGCCCAATTTTGTTATGTTAGGCCTTCGAAGCCTGTCTGCGGTCACTCCTTCCACTAGACTTCCACTGACCAGACCACTGCTGCCCGTGTACCCCTGGAACCAATTTAAAAGTGCCTACAGCCAGCCCAAGTTTGTTATGTTAGGCCTTGGAAGCCTGTCTGCGGTCACTCCTTCCACTAGACTTCCACAGACCAGACCACTGCTGCCCGTGTACCCCTGGAACCAATTTAAAAGTGCCTACAGCCAGCCCAAGTTTGTTAGGTTAGGCCTTGGAAGCCTGTCTGCGGTCACTCCTTCCACTAGACTTCCACTGACCAGACCACTGCTGCCCGTGTACCCCTGGAACCAATTTAAAAGTGCCTACAGCCAGCCCAAGTTTGTTATGTTAGGCCTTGGAAGCCTGTCTGCGGTCACTCCTTCCACTAGACTTCCACTGACCATACACTGCTGCCCATGTACCCCTGGAACAAATTTAAAAGTGCCTACAGCCAGCCCAAGTTTGTTATGTTAGGCCTTCGAAGCCTGTCTGCGTCCCGTTCTTTCAACTACAACTACACTGACCAGGCCACTGATGGCCGTGTTCCCTTGGAACCAATTTTAACTTGCCTACAGCCAGCCCTATGTTATTATGTTAGGCCTTCGAAGCCTGTCTGCGTCCCGTTCTTTCAACTACAACTACACTGACCAGGCCACTGATGGCCGTGTTCCCCTGGAACCAATTTTAACTTGCCTACAGCCAGCCCAATGTTAGGCCTTTGATGCCTGTCTGCCGTCACTCCTTCCACTAGGCCTCCACTGACCTGTCTATTGCTGCCCGTGTACCCCTTGAACCAACATCATTAAATATAAAAAAAAATAATTTGATTATAAAAAATAAGATCGTGTTGAGATCTCAAATGCAGACATTTTAACAATCAAAACAAACACACAACAAATATCTGGAACTGTACTACAAAGGTCCAACAGCTACAATTTCTTTCTCCTGCAAGAAGTTAACTGAAAGTTTTTTGGAGTTGTTAACACAGATATGGCATCCACCGAGTGTTGTCCTGTCGCGTCTCCTTTAAATTATTTCCAATAAGATGTTAAACTATTAATTTAATAAAATCAATAATTAAAAAAATAATTGAGTAAGTCAAAAGCACATTGCAAATAAACATTAATTACAAATCAAGAAGCATGGCGCGTCCGAGGGTGAGTAGATACCGAATAAGAATATAATCACCCTCGGACGCGCAATGCTTATTTACAACAGCCTTCCTTCCTAAGAATCAGCCCTTCCGTGGTGTAGAGAGAGGTTGTGTTACACTCCAAGGTGTTCCCCAGGTTGCCTTTCCTGAGCTTCGATCTTCCGGCTCTCGTTTAGTAGCTGTTGGAAACTACGCTGCATTAGGCCTACTAATTGTGTATGGGTGAAACAGTGGCGCATCTGCGGTCCCTCCTTCCACTAGGCCTCCACTGACCTGTCTACTGCGGCCCGTGTACCCCTTGAACCAACCTAATAAAATATTTAAAAAATTAATTTGATTATAAAAAATAAGATCGTGTTGAGATCTCAAATGCAGACATTTTAACAATCAAAACAAACACACAACAAATATCTGGAACTGTACTACAAAGGTCCAACAGCTACAATTTCTTTCTCCTGCAAGAAGTTAACTGAAAGTTTTTTGGAGTTGTTAACACAGATATGGCATCCACCGAGTGTTGTCCTGTCGCGTCTCCTTTAAATTATTTCCAATAAGATGTTAAACTATTAATTTAATAAAATCAATAATTAAAAAAATAATTGAGTAAGTCAAAAGCACATTGCAAATAAACATTAATTACAAATCAAGAAGCATGGCGCGTCCGAGGGTGAGTAGATACCGAATAAGAATATAATCACCCTCGGACGCGCAATGCTTATTTACAACAGCCTTCCTTCCTAAGAATCAGCCCTTCCGTGGTGTAGAGAGAGGTTGTGTTACACTCCAAGGTGTTCCCCAGGTTGCCTTTCCTGAGCTTCGATCTTCCGGCTCTCGTTTAGTAGCTGTTGGAAACTACGCTGCATTAGGCCTACTAATTGTGTATGGGTGAAACAGTGGCGCATCTGCGGTCCCTCCTTCCACTAGGCCTCCACTGACCTGTCTACTGCGGCCCGTGTACCCCTTGAACCAACCTAATAAAATATTTAAAAAATTAATTTGATTATAAAAAATAAGATCGTGTTGAGATCTCAAATGCAGACATTTTAACAATCAAAACAAACACACAACAAATATCTGGAACTGTACTACAAAGGTCCAACAGCTACAATTTCTTTCTCCTGCAAGAAGTTAACTGAAAGTTTTTTGGAGTTGTTAACACAGATATGGCATCCACCGAGTGTTGTCCTGTCGCGTCTCCTTTAAATTATTTCCAATAAGATGTTAAACTATTAATTTAATAAAATCAATAATTAAAAAAATAATTGAGTAAGTCAAAAGCACATTGCAAATAAACATTAATTACAAATCAAGAAGCATGGCGCGTCCGAGGGTGAGTAGATACCGAATAAGAATATAATCACCCTCGGATGCGCAATGCTTATTTACAACAGCCTTCCTTCCTAAGAATCAGCCCTTTCGTGGTGTAGAGAGAGGTTGTGTTACACTCCAAGGTGTTCCCCGGGTTGCCTTTCATGAGCTTCGATCTTCCGGCTCTCGTTTAGTAGTTGGTGGAAACTACGCTGCATTAGGCCTACAAATTTGGTATGGGGTGTAGAGACAGGTTGTGTTACACTCCAAGGTTTTCACCAGGTTGCCTTTCCTGAGCTTCGATCTTCATGCTCTCGTTTAGTAGGTGTCGGAAAGTAGGCTGCATTAGGCCTACAAATTGGGTATGGGGTGGAGAGAGATGGTGTGTTACACTCCAAGGTGTTCCCCAGGTTTCCTTGCCATTGCTTCGGTCTTCCGACTCTCGTTTAGTAGTTGTAGAAAAGTACACAGCATTAGGCCTACAAAATGGGTATGGGGTGGAGAGAGATGGTGTGTTACACTCCAAGGTGTTCCCCAGGTTGCCTTTCCTGAGCTTCGATCTTCATGCTCTCGTTTAGTAGGTGTCGGAAAGTAGGCTGCATTAGGCCTACAAATTGGGTATGGGGTGGAGAGAGATGGTGTGTTACACTCCAAGGTGTTCCCCAGGTTTCCTTGCCATTGCTTCGGTCTTCCGACTCTCGTTTAGTAGTTGTAGAAAAGTACACAGCATTAGGCCTACAAAATGGGTATGGGGTGGAGAGAGATGGTGTGTTACACTCCAAGGTGTTCCCCAGGTTGCCTTTCCTGAGCTTCTATCTTCAGGCTCTCATTAAATTGTGGTTAAATGGAACAACTGCATTTGGCGTACTAGTTGGTTTGGGGCCTACTATCGGTGTCTGCCACTCCTTGCTGTTCTCCTGGTTTCCTGTCCTGAAATACCATTTTCAGCCTCTCGTTAAGTAGTTGTTAATGTTAGACTGCATTTGGCCTACTAGTTGGGTTGGGGCCTACTATCGGTGTCTGCCACTCCTTGCTGTTCTCCTCCACTGAACAAAGCTGTGCCGCCTGTTTACTACGGTTGCCAATTTTGAACTGCATTTCGACTACTTACTGATTTGGCCCTACTCTCTGTGTCAGCCTCTCATTCCAGTTGTCCTCCACTGCAATGCCCCCTGGTTATTCCTGTGTTACCAATTTTGAACTGCATTTAGCCCACTTTCTTCTTTGGGCCTATATCTGTGTTTCCACTTCATCGTGCCCATTGCCCAGCCAGTGATAGATGAGTCTGCTGGTACATTGACCCATAACGCAACATTCCCCGTGCACGCTACACAACAACATTGTGACCCTGCTGAAAGTCAGGTTGCTCTTCCCGCATACCATACCACCTTACACGGGGACAAAGAGGAAGGTGCAGATGAAAGTGCAGGTTCCTTCATCAGGTGGGGGGAGGAATACTAGTTGGCGACGTCACTGGCACAGGGCCTCTCATAGTACGCAAAAGTGTTGCTGCCGGTGGGAGGCGCCCCCGCCGTGCAAACACACCGCTGTACTTTGAGGGGCCCTGTGCCAGTGCCGATGCCAACGAGTGGGCCCCCCCTGCTTGCTCAGGTTCACAGCACTTGCAAAGTTGAAATACTTACCTCTCCCTGCTCCACTGCCGTGACGTGGTCCAGATTTCCTGGGCCCACTAATTACTTGAACCAGCCCTACCCCCCACAACTTTAGCCAAATGACCCCCAATTTCAAATGCCTTCCAATTATTATAAGGTAAATTACGCTTGACAAGCTTCATTAAGAAGAATGGATGGTTTTGACATTAAAATGGGCACTCTAGGTGTTTTCCTGGCCCCCACTCACTGCCGACTATGCTGCCCCATTGACTTGCATTGGGTTTCGTGTTTCGGTCGATCCCGACTTTACGTCATAATCGGCCGATTTCACTCGACCCGACTTTGGACATAGTCGGGTTTCGCAAAACCCGGCTCGACTCTAAAAAGGTCAAGGTCGCTCAACTCTACTGGTCACTGGTGTCAGCTGATAGGACCACCCATCCCATCATCCGACACCTGCTGCCGCTACTAATAGTGAGAGTAGGAATGGCTTGATGGGAATATTTATTAGCCAGATCCTGCGCTGTAAATAAATAATTTAAAAAAAGGCATGGGTTCCCCTGTATGTTTGATAACCAGTCAGGCAAAACTCACAGATGGGGGCTGCAACCTTCAGCTATCAGCTTCAACAAAGCTGGTTATCAACAATAGAGGGGTCCCCCTCTGTATTTTTTAATTATTTAAATAAATAATTTAAAAAAACGGCGTGGGGTCCACCACATATTTGACAACCAGCCTTGCTAAAGCAGACAGCTGGGGGCTGGTATTCTCAGGCTTTTTTTTAGTTTATTTACAGCGCAGGAGCCGGGTAATGAATATTCCAATCAGCTGCTCCTCCTCTCGCTGTTATTAGTGGCAGCATGCGTCAGATGATCGGAGCAGTAGTCGCATCAGCTGACACCAGCGACCGGAGGTAAACTTTATACTTCTGATCACAACTCAGCGCTCACGCTGTCTTTTGACTGCATGGGAATTGCGGCTCTCTGACCGGCGGGGATGATTTAATCGCCGTTCAGAATCGATGTTTGCCCTGCTGTCATGCACATGACAGCGTGACAAACACGTGGTGTTTGGGCATTCGAATCCGAACAGTAACACGGACTTCCTGGTGCCAGTAGGTGTTCAGTACGGGCGCCGAACTTTACTGTTAGCGTTCACATATCTCTAATCCTTGCCTATTTAGTGCCGCAATGTAAGTTATTTGTTAATATACTTGTAGTAAAAATTCCCTATCCTTTCCTAACTACACTAACTGCTATTGTATATTTTTTCCTGTTTCCTATGTGATGATGCTTCACCTCAGAATCCGAGTGCATGCTGGGATACTCAAACGCGACATCAGAGCAGGGGAGCAAATGCTACGGTCACCACCACAGCTCCTGCTACCTCCCTGAGACGAAGCGACATCGTCCCTGCTGTGTGCCTCCCTTTGAGCCGTGCACTGTGAAATCTGCACAGTGACAGTGCACTCTCTGTTTCTGGCTCAAATCAGTAAAAATCAGCTTGCAATAGAGTGGTGTCAGAATACCATGCGTGTACGAGCCTAGTTCTGCCCCCGCTAATGACATAACTAGTCTGCTACATTCTGGCTATTCTGACACTACTCTGTTGCCAGCTGATTATTACTGATAAATACATTCATACCAATTTGTACATGTTTTATAGGATCAAAAAATAGACATATCAAACAATTTTTACAGAAAGGTGAAAAAGTACACCATTTTTACAGACTATTCACAAATTTCTGGAAGTTTGGCTACCATGCTTACATAATTAAGTTAATGGAGTTGACTGGGTAAAATTTCCGAGCTCTAATTAAGCCTACAAGCACATTCCAGATGCAGCGCAGGCTGCTCTGTGGTCTGCATTTACACCAGTAGGAAGCCGTTATCGTTCAAAGTGGCGGCAGAACTTCTGGGATCTGTGATTGACAACCGTGTCATGAGCATATTCCTCATAACGTATGACCTTCTATCAAGAGCCTTTACCACACCATCCAACTCTTTTCAGTCTGATTCACCAAGAAAGTGACCATTCTGGCCACACCTCAGGTAACCAGACCCTGCTATAGATTCTTACTAATCACTATTGAGCTGGCTTTTATCACAGCCCAGACTAGACTCAGCTGCAGCCGAGTTCACCATTCACCCCTCTCTGACTTCCTTTCAGTCCAATGTTATCTCCTCAGCCTAGGTCGAAACTTCCAGTGGTAACACCACCCATGCTGAGAATACATTTAGCCTCTGCTGCTTCAGTGCTAGCCTTCAGAGTGCAGCATGTCACACTCCTCCACAGTCAGACAATCCTATCCCTGGACTATCAAATTGTCATTTTTTTAGCTCACTACCTGCTCCAGTAACAAACTTACAAAGTCTTGCAGTAAAGCAACCAAAATGTTCCCCTGAAGAGACATGCCCAAGTGAACCACAGCAAAGTTTCTCCTCAGGCATTGCATCTCAACGTTCAGTCTGCAGCCCATCACAATTCTCCATTCCACAACCTCACAATGACCCAGCCTGCATTGGCTTCCTGCTTACAACAACTTCCTATTCCACAGGCCAATTGCAGATTCACTAGGCAAAACAAACCTCTCCCCTTTTATCTCCTCCTGACTGCTGATCCCAACAGTACGGTGATGCAGTGCACATGTGTAAGGGGTTGTAATGTTGATACCTGCCTCTAACCCCTTTAATGTTTTGTCCCGATGTATATATGTGGTATCCTTATATTGATGCATAGTCTTTGTTGCTAAGTGTAGATACGTATTTAGGAAAAGTGAGTTACTACAGATTGGCCACTAGATGGGGGCACAGAGATTATAGTTCAGCACGTAGTCACAAGGGAACAGGGTGTAGATAGCTAACATAGGAGGGGCACTGTGTATTAAGGTAGAGAGGGCTTCCTGGTGTAGTTAGTTGGGGCCCGGCGCCCGTGTGGCTCAAGTGGGCTGGTTAGCCCAGGGCGACCCTGTGCCACGCAATGTTCAAGGAGAGTGGGACCCAGCCTATAGCATCCTGAGGTCGGTTCTCATCTGAAGGAACAACAGCAGCAGTGGTAACAGTTGCAGTATTTCTGGGACTGTACTTGCTAAGAAGAAGGATAAGCAGTACGAGCAGGTCGCTCATCATGTGGCAGATTTTTGTGTGGGCAGCGGTTCTTTGATCCGGGGTGAAGCGGCTGAGGACACCCCCACATGAGGCAAGGAATCTGTACAGAAAGGACTCTGAGGGACCGAAAGGTACGATTCATCCCGGAAGCGAGCTTAGTGAAGTGGAAAGAAGGAAAGGGACAGAGAGAACGTCGCCTGTTGTGAAGCCTGTTTATGATACTGGAAATGCCCTGTATGTGCTGAGTAAAGCTGTTGATGTTGAAGGAAAACCGAACTGTGTTTCAGTTATTGTGAAACCGCTTGCAAGGAGCCCAGTACTACCCGGGAGGGACCCTGGTGGCGCAGAGATGCAGTACCCAGGTATGCAGAGGAAGAGACATTACTATAGAGAGGGGGCCAGGGTGTGAACCAAGGATTGCTCTTGGCCATGACTACCTCCCTAGCCCCAACCCACACATGCACACATGCTTCCCAGTCAGTATTAGGCTCCTCATAGATCTATGCAAATGTCTATATCTCCCACTTATAGTTGATAGCCAAGAAAACTATAATTCCCATGGCCAGCTCCAGCAACTTTAAATTTATACATGCAGTGATGGACTGAGGTGCCAAAGGCCTCCAATAACATTGACTGTGAGGGTCCACTCTTCAGCTACATGCAAATATTACATTATCCTTTTTCCCAAATGTATCAGTTCTTCTATATATATTAATGAAATTGGCAGTTTGCTGTCTTAGTCTGTAACTAGTGAATTGTGAATTGTGTACAAGTAAATTGTGATAAGGGGGGAGGGAGCCCACTCCTGCAGAGGGTCCCACCGGGTGACTTGTTTGTTTCCATGTGAGCAAGTCCGAGCCTGTATACTTGTAACACAACCCGCCTTCCGAATGACCTGCAATAAATGTCATTATGTATACAACATAACATGAAGAATACACTTTTAAGCTCAAGTAGAAACAAATAATCCATCACACAGTCTCTCATATAAAAGTACATTAAAATAAACAGTCAAGTCCGTTTTTAAGAAAAAATCTTTTCAAACGATTTATTCTTCTATCCATGAAATGCAAGGGAAGAGCAGAAGGTTCACCTCTTCTACATTCTATTTATTCTTCTCTACCACCTGGCCTCCCAAATGCTACAATTTTAGTTTTCATACAAGTCTATTTTTGTACCGTCTTAACCAATTGTGGGCCTCTTATCAGAATCCAGCTTCGTGTAAGACTCATATTTAAGCATTTTTCCTAGCAGGGTGACATTACACATTTATTATTTTTCTTTTTTAATGCATACTGTATTCAAGAACACATTTTTACTAAGGTTGGTATGTGACCGACTAAGGAATTAATTACCATGTAAAAAAACTGAAAAAAATACATGATTGGCACTGCCTGCTGGGACATGAGGATTCACAACAGCTTGAAGCTTTGGTTGCTTAACCCATGAAGACAGTTAACTAGAAGAAATAAATAGCAGTGATATTGTTAAAATTTCAGTGCCATTTTACGTCACTATTGTTTAAGACATGTAGGCACCAGCCGCACCAATTTATCAATGGGTTTTCACCAGATTTCAAAGTTGCGCAATAAAATTACATTTGGTGTTTTTACTCCAGTCCTGGTGAGCTCCACCAAAGTGAGTGAGACTTGGGCTGGACAGGGAGCCGTGAGACCCATACAACAAAGTCATCAAAATTTTCCCCACTTTATAGTAATATTTCTGATGGATGTGTATGGCACTTCTATGATGCACCTAGTTTATTAAGAGGTGTATTCCTAATAATGAAATTGGCGCATCTTACTCCAGCAGTGGCTTTATTAAGACTGGAGTGCAAACTATCGGTCTTCCCTTTTTGGAAATGCATTGAACAGCAAGGTGGATTGCTGCTGAGGGGAAAGAGAAAAAAAATTCTTTAAATCTTTAGCTTAGCGAGTGTGAATGAGCTGAGTGTGAGCGAGCTGAGTGTGACCTGAGCGTAAGTGTGAACGGTGGTAAATGTGACTTGTGATTCAGTGAAGAGGTATTTGGAAAACCTTTAACAAATACCTGTGTGAATTGGTGTGAGTTGCTGAATTGGGAGTAGCTATAATCACAAGGGGTTAATTTAGGGTGGGGGCTCATAATCAAGGGTTTATAAGGGGCAGCTGTTTGGTGCTCAAGTCCTTTTTGGAAGTGCATTGAGCAGCAAGGTGGATTGCTGCTGAGGGGAAAGAGAAAAAAAAATTCTTTAAATCTTCAGCATAGCGAGTGTGAACGGCCGTAAGTGTGTGACTTGTTATTCAGTGACTTTGGATTCAGGAAGTTTCCAAGGGAGGAATTACTGAATTACTCTCTGTATTTTATTAATACTTTGCATTTATTTTTTTATTTAACGTTTCTGTCTGGTGCAATCCCCATTAGGAAATGTGCTCCACTATGGTTAATGTCATCCAGTGCACATCTTGCCACATGTATGCAATCCTTGATCAGGCGGTCTATGGTGCATACTGTTGTGCGAGATGTGAGCACGTTGTGCATTTGGAAACCCAGATTCTGAATCTAAATGTGCAGCTGGCAACACTGAGATCCTTGACAATATGGAAAGGAGTCTTCTTCTCACTGAGCAGACGCTCAATGGGATAGATGAAGGGGGGGAAGGTAGGATGGAGCTGCAGGACAGTGAAGCAGCAAGCTGGGTGACAAGGCCGGGTAGAGGGAAGAGTGCCAGGGAGGCTAGTCCTGATTATTAGGGGAACAGATAGGGCAATCTGTCACAAAGACAGGGATCGTCGAACGGTGTGCTGCCTACCTGGCGCTCGAGTCCGACACATCGCGGATCAGGTGGACAGATTACTGGGAGGAGCTGGTGAGGACACAGCGGTCATGGTGCACATTGGCACAAATTGGCACAAATGACAAAGTTAGAAGTAGGTGGAAGGTCCTTAAAAATGATTTCAGGGAATTAGGCTGCAAGCTGAAAGCAAGGACCTTCAACGTGGTATTTTCCGAAATACTGCCTGTACCACGTGCCACGCCAGAGAGGCAACGGGAGATTAGAGAGGTTAATAAGTGGCTCAAGAATTGGTGTAGGAAAGGAAGGGTTTGTGTTCCTGCAGAACTGGGCCGACTTCTCAGTTGGCTACAGGCTCTACGCTAGGGACGGGATGCATCTCAATGGGGAAGGTGCAGCTGTGCTGGGGGAGAAAATGGCTAGAAGGTTGGAGGAGTGTTTAAACTAGGGAATGGGGGGGAGGGTATTCATTTTATAGGAGGGGAAGATAGTGCAGATAGAGACCTGGTCACAAATAAGGAAGTTGGGGATGGCGGTGGCATGGGGGGTGGGGTTAGGTCAATTAATAATTTAAGAAAGAATAGAGGTGCAGAGAGATACATAAAATGTATGTATACTAATGCCAGAAGCCTCACCAACAAAATGGACGAATTAGAATTAATGGTGTTGGAGCATAATTATGACATGGTGGGGATATCTGAAACGTGGCTGGATGAGAGCCATGACTGGGCTGTTAACTTGCAGGGTTATAGTCTGTTCAGAAATGACCGAACGGATAAGCGAGGGGGTGGGGTGTGTCTATATGTAAAATCATCCTTAAAACCCATCCTGCGTGATAATATAGGTGAATCTAATGAAAATGTAGAATCCCTGTGGGTGGAGATAAGGGGAGGGGGAAAAAATAATAAATTACTGATAGGGGTTAGTTATAAGTCTCCAAAAGTAATGGAAGCAACGGAGAATATCCTCAAAGCAAATAGATGAAGGTGTGACTCAAGGAGAAGTCATTATTATGGGGGACTTCAACTACCCTGAAATAGATTGGGGAACAGAAACCTGCAGTTCCAGCAAAGGTACCGTATATACTCGAGTATAAGCCGAGATTTTCAGCCCAAATTTTTGGGCTGAAAGTGCCCCCCTCGGCTTATACTCGAGTCACGGTAGTGGTGGGGTCGGCGGGTGAGGGGGAGAGGGCGCTGAGGTATACTTACCTAGTCCCAGCGATCCTCGCGCTGTCCCTGCCTTCCTCCCCGTCTTCTGTGCTGCAGCGTCTTCCCCTCTTCAGCGGTCACGTGGGACCGCTCATTAGAGATATGAATAAGCGGCTCCACCTCCCATAGGGGCGGAGCCGCCTATTCATTTCTCTAATCAGCGGTGCCGGTGACCGCTGACAGGAAGATGCTGCAGCACAGAAGACGGGGAGGAAGGCAGGGACAGCGCGAGGATCGCTGGGACTAGGTAAGTATGTTATATTCACCTGTCCGCGTTCCAGCCGCCGGGCGTCGCTCCATCTTCCCGGCGCCTCCATCTTCCCGGCGTCTGCGCTCTGACTGTTCAGGCAGAGGGCGCGATGACGCATATAGTGTGCGCGGCGCCCTCTGCCTGATCAGTCAGAGCAGAGACGCCGGGAAGATGGAGGCGCCGGGACCGGACGCTGGGAGCTGCAATCAAGGGAGGTGAGTATGTGTTTTTTTTTTTTTATTGCAGCAGCAGCAGCGGCAGCACAGATTTATGTGCAGCATCTATGGGGGCAGTATGAACGGCACACAGCACTATATGGGGGCAGTATGAACGGCACACAGCACTATATGGGGGCAGTATGAACGGCACACAACACTATATGGGGGCAGTATGAACGGCACACAGCACTATATGGGGGCAGTATGAACGGCACACAGCACTATATGGGGGCAGTATGAACGGCACACAGCACTATATGGGGGCAGTATGAACGGCACACAGCACTATATGGGGGCAGTATGAACGGCACACAGCACTATATGGGGGCAGTATGAACGGCACACAGCACTATATGGGGGCAGTATGAACGGCACACAGCACTATATGGGGGCAGTATGAACGGCATACAGCACTATATGGGGGCAGTATGAACGGCACACAGCACTATATGGGGGCAGTATGAACAGCACACAGCACTATATGGGGGCAGTATGAACGGCACACAGCACTATATGGGGGCAGTATGAACGGCACACAGCACTATATGAGGCATCTGTGCAGCATCTATGGGGCAGTATGAACAGCACACAGCACTATATGGGGGCAGTATGAACGGCACACAGCACTATATGGGGGCAGTATGAACGGCACACAGCACTATATGGGGCATCTGTGCAGCATCTATGGGGCAGTATGAACGGCACACAGCACTATATGGGGCATCTGTGCAGCATCTATGGGGCAATATGAACGGTGCAGAGCACTATATGGCACAGCTATGGGGAAATAATGATCTATTTTTATTTTTGAAATTCACCGGTAAATGCTACATTTCCACCCTAGGCTTATACTCGAGTCAATAAGTTTTCCCAGTTTTTTGTGGCAAAATTAGGGGGGTCGGCTTATACTCGGGTCGGCTTATACTCGAGTATATACGGTAATCGGTTTTTGACAACTATGAGAGACAATTACCTTTCACAACTGGTTCAGGACCCAACAAGAAGGGGGGCACTGCTAGAACTAATATTAACCAACAGGCCAGACCGCATATCAAATATAAGGGTTGGGGTTCACTTAGGGAATAGTGATCACAAAATAATAAATTTTCATGTATCCTTTAATAAGATGTGTAGTAGAGGGGTTACAAGGACACTAAACTTCATGAGGGCAAATTTCCAACAGATGACAGATGATATTAGTGCAATTAACTGGGTCTATATCCTGAGACATAAAAATACACAAAGAAAATGGGAGACGATTAGCATCCTGGATAGGACCTGTGCACAGTATATACCGTATGGGAATAAACATACTAGAAATAGGAGGAAACCAATATGGCTAAATAGAGCTGTAAGGGGCGCAATAAGTGACAAAAAGAAAGCATTTAGGAGAATTAAAGGAAGTAGGTAGTGATGAGGCATTAAATAAATACAGAAAATTAAATAAATTCTGTAAAAAGCAAATCAAGGCAGCTAAGATTGAGACAGAGAGACTCATTGCCAGAGAGAGTAAAAATAATCCCAAAATATTCTTTAACTACATAAATAGTAAGAAACTAAAAAATGATAGTGTTGGCCCCCTTAAAAATAGTCAACCAATATAGTCAGCCAATATGCTAAATGACTTTTTTTCATCAGTATTTACACAAGAAAATCCCATGGCAGACAATATGATCAGTGATAACAAAAATTCTCCATTAAGTGTCACCTCCTTAACCCAGCAGGAAGTACGTCGGCGTCTAAAATTCACTAAAATTGACAAATCTCCGGGCCCGGATGAGATACACCCTCGAGTACTGCAGGAATTAAGTACAGTCATTGATAGACCATTATTTTTAATCTTTAAAGACTCCATAATAACAGGGTCTGTGCCACAGGACTGGCGTATAGCAAATGTGGTGTCAATATTCAAAAAGGGACAAAAACTGAACTCGGAAATTATAGGCCAGTAAACTTAACCTCTACTGTGGGTAAAATCCTGGAGGGCATTCTAAGGGATGCTATACTGGAGTATCTGAAGAGGAATAACCTCAGTCATGACCCAATACCAACATGGGTTTACTTGGGACCGTTCCTGTTAGACTAATCTGATCAATTTCTATGAAGAGGTAAGTTCCGGACTGGACCAAGAGAACCCAGTGGACGTAGTGTATATGGACTTTTCAAAAGCTTTTGATACGGTGCCACACAAAAGGTTGATACATAAAATGAGAATAATGGGGATAGGGGAAAATATTTGTAAGTGGGTTAAGAGCTGGCTCAGGGATAAGAAACAAAGGGTGGTTATTAATGGAGCACACTCGGACTTGGTCGCGGTTAGCAGTGGGGTACTACAGGGGTCACTATTGGGCCCTCTTCTTTTTAACATATTTATTAATGACCTTGTAGGGGGCATACAGAGCAGAATTTCAATATTTGCAGATGACACTAAACCCTGCAGGGTAATCAATACAGAGGAGGACAATTTTATATTACAGGATGATTTATGTAAACTAGAAGCTTGGGCTGATAAATGGCAAATGAGCTTTAATGGGGATAAATGTAAGGTCATGCACTTGGGTAGAACTAATATGATGTATAACTATGTGCTTAATTCTAAAACTCTGGGCAAAACCATCAATGAAAAAGACCTGGGAGTATGGGTGGATGACAAACTCACATTTAGTGGCCAGTTTCAGGCAGCTGCTACAAAGGCAAATAAAATAATGGGATGCATTAAAAGAGGCATAGATGCTCATGAGGAGAACATAATTTTACCTCTATACAAGTCACTAGTTCGACCACACTTAAAATACTGTGTACAGTTCTGGTCTCCAGTGTATAAGAAAGACATAGCTGAACTGGAGCGGGTGCAGAGATGAGCGACCAAGGTTATTAGAGGACTGGGGGGTCTGCAATACCAAGATAGGTTATTACACTTGTGGCTATTTTGTTTGGAAAAACCAAGGATAAGGGGTGATCTTATGTTAATGTAAATATATAAGGGGACAGTACAAAGACCTTTCTAATGATCTTTTTAATCTTAGACCTGAGACAGGGACAAGGGGGCATCCTCTATGTCTGGAGGAAAGATGGTTCAATCATAATAACAGATGCGGATTCTTTACTGTAAGAGCAGTGAGACTATGGAACTCTCTGCCATATGATGTTGTAATGAGTGATTCATTACTTAAATTTAAGAGGGGACTGAATGCCTTTCTTGAAAAGTTAATGTTACAGGGTCTATATACTAGATTCCTTATTAGGGTGTTGATCCAGGGAACTAGTCTGATTGCCGTATGTGGAGTCGGGAAGGAATTTTTTTTCCCCAATGTGGAGCTTACTCTTTGCCACATGGGTTTTTTTTGCCTTCCTCTGGATCAACATGTTAGGGCATGTTAGGTTAGGCTATGGGTTGAACTAGATGGACTTAAAGTCTTCCTTCAACCTTAATAACTATGTCACTATGTTACTGAATTGGGCTCTATGTTTTTTATTCATTTTTTTATGTAAATATGTTCTAACCCTGCTTGCACAGCCTGATCTCTGGTGAGGATCTGGGTTCTAAAACCCACACAGATTGCTCAAAAACTGCGCTAAAGTACCCTACCCAGCAGGCAGAAACACTTAGATTTTACACAAACACCAACATAAAGCAGTATGCATATAACCATGCTTTCTTAGCATTATATGCAACCTAAATACTTCTGACAGCTACTAATCTTTCTGTATGCACTGACAAATCATGCGTCAATGGAAGCACAGTGCAGTATAGTGATATGAAGTGTTGGACTGGGGTACCAAGGGCCCACTAGTAACAGTGACTTTGGGGGGCCCACTTTTCACCTGCATACAAATATTCAAATATTACACTGCCCTCGTTGTCAAATGTACCTATATCTCTATTTAATAATAAACTGGGTAGTTTGGTTAATGGATGATGAGATGCTGCTTTTTTTCTGTACAGAGTGAATCAAGTGAATTATGCCAAGTACTGCTCATACATTGTTGTTGGTGGTCCAGATCTGCACAGGGGCCCACCGGGGGATTCCCCTGCTCCCCTGTGGACCAGTCCGAGCCAGGTGATATGGTATACAGATGAGCTGATTGATCCACGGTGGATTTAGTTCAAGTCGAATTTCCTGAAATTTGTGGTTTTGCTCGAGCTTAAATGTTTTGAGGTTTGGTTTGCAAAAAAAAAACTTGCCATACACCATTTCTGTAGCAATATGTTATATGTTCATGTGGCCTCTAGGGGTCTCACTACTTTTATGTGTGTTCTATATTCTTTGTTTGGAACTTGTTGGATGTTGTTGTACTCGGAATTCATGTAATGGAGGTTGAGACATGATGTGAATAAAGAGCCTGGAGATACTCACAGAGTGTGATTTATGACAGGATTCGTCAAACAGAACATGGTGGCAGCCGGGCACAGAACCTGCAAATTCTTAGAGCTTATATGAGGCTGGAACTGCACAGATCACTGCAACTGTAAGTACAGATTCCCTGACAGTACAGAAAAATGGAGACTGGTCTGAAGCCCCCTCAGAGACTGGATGTCACTTCATGTAATCTGTCCCAGACTTGGAGACATTGGAAGGAAGAGTTTACACTGTATGTGGATCTGACTGTGGGCCCCACTGATGACAAACGGAAAGTAAAGCTGTTTTATTACCTAATTGGGGAAAATGGCAGAGAATTAGCCCACACCTTGCTCCCAGACACAGACAACCTCCTCCTAGCAGACATTGTGCAGGCATTTGATAAACACTGTGACCCAAAGAAGAATGAGACAGTGGAAAGATATAAGTTTTTCACAAGACATCAGGAGGATGGTGAAAATGTGGACAGATATCTGACAGAGCTGAGGAGACTTGCAGAAACATGTGGCTTTGGAGAGATCAGGGACAGTCTAATCAAGGACAGAATGGTGTGTGGCATAAAGGACAGTCATCTCAAAGAAAGATTACTGAGAGAGGAAGGCATGACTTTAGAGAAATGTATGCAAATCTGCAGGGCTGCTGAGCTCACAAAGCACAGCCTGAAGATGATGGCAGGCACCAGTGAGAATGATGATGACAAGGTACATGCAGTATCTATGAAAGGAAAGACAGGACCAGACTACCCTATAAACACTGTCCACTGCAAGTATTGTGGGAAAAGACATGAGAGAGACAAAACCAAGTGTCCAGCATATGGGGAAACCTGCAGGTCATGTGGCAAGAAGAATCATTCCTCTGCTGTCTGCAGGCAAGGAAGAGGCAAACAGTACAGACAGCTCCACACTGTGACACCAGACACTGACAGTGCAGAGGACATTACATGGCTACAAATGCAGTCTACAACAGAGAAAGTCAATGTAGTCGGACAGTCAGTAGTGAAAGATGCCAAGCAGCTTTATGCAACATTCTTGTTGGATGAGAAGCCCATTAGATTTCAGCTGGATTGTGGAGCAAGCTGCAATGTAATTTCATTTGATCTGCTAAACAAACAGGTTTCTATTGAGCCAACTGACAAGGTACTGGTGATGTACAACAAAAGTGTTCTGAAACCAATGGGGACATGTAAGCTAAAAATACGAAACCCATGTAACAGAAAGAGTTATAGAGTTGAATTTACCGTGTTACGGGGTGGTAACCATGTACCATTACTGGGAGTAAAAGCAGTTCAGGCAATGGACATAATAAAAGTACAGTCTCAGAATATTATGTCTGTTGAAGTTGCCCAGGATATACAAAATCCAAAACTAAATGCAGAGCACAACTTGGACATGCAGAAAATAAAAGCAGAGTATGCTGATGTATTTGAAGGTGATTGATGCTTTGAAGGTAAATATAGGCTAGAAATTGACAACACAGTGCAGCCCACCAGATTACCTACAAGAAGAGTGCCTGTAGCTTTAACGCAACTGCTGAAAGTAGAACTGCAAGATCTACAGAGAAGAGGCATGATAGCACCAGTCCATAAGAGCACAGATTGGATCAGCAGTTTGGTCATAGTGCAGAAACCATCGGGCAAGTTAAGAATACGTATTGCTCCTAAGCCACTCAACAAGGTGCTGAAACGAAATCATTACCCAATGCCAACATTAGATGGTGTTCTACCAGATTTATCAAAGGCTAAAATATTTTCTGTATGTGATGTAAAAAATGGATTCTGGCATGTGGCCCTGACTGAAGATTCAAGTTTATTGACAACATTTTCTTCACCATTTGGACGCTTTAAATGGCTGAAAATGCCTATGGGACTAAAACCTGCTCCAGAGATATTCCAGCAGAAATTGATGCAGGCTTTGGAAGGACTTACTGGAGTGAAGACAATAGCGGATGATATCCTAGTAGTGGGAAAAGGTGAAAATATGGAATCTGCAATCAAGGATCACGATCAGAAGATGATACAATTTTTGGACAGATGCAGAGAAAAAAACATAAAGCTGAATTTGGACAAATTCAAATTGAAAATGACAGAAGTGGCCTATATTGGTCATCAACTGACTTCAACTGGGGTCAAAGTGGATCCTGAAAAGGTGAGAGCAATGCAAGATTTGCCTACCCCTACTGATGTTTCTGGAGTACAACGATTTTTGGGCATGGTGAATTATCTCTCAAAATTTTGCAGACATCTGTCAGACATGTGTGAGCCACTGAGACAGCTAACCCACAAAGATGTGCGCTGGGAATGGACAGAAAGCCAGGAGACTGCTTTCCGAGCAGTAAAGAATGCCATTGCAGATACAGCAACCATAAAGTATTTCGATCCAGATCGAGAAGTGGTGGTACAATGTGATGCTTCGGAAAAAGGCCTTGGAGCCATATTAATGCAGAACAAACAGCCAATTACATTTGCAAGCAGAGCCCTTACAACAACAGAGCAGGGATATGCGCAGATTGAGAAGGAACTACTGGCTGTGGTATTTGGGATGGAGAAGTTTCACCAGTACACCTATGGTCGACGGGTAAAAGTGCAGTCGGATCACAAACCATTGGAGAGCATTACAAAGAAACCATTACTAAATGCCCCAAAGAGACTATAGCGCATGCTGTTGCGACTTCAGAAATATGATGTTGACATCGGGTACTGTCCAGGAAGAGACTTACTGATTGCAGATACGCTAAGCAGAGCTTACCTTCCTATCACAAATGATGAGGAGGAAGACATTGAAACCATCAATATGTGTAACTACCTTGCAGTGTCAAAAGAAAAGGTCAAGCAAATCCAGACTTTTACAGAGAAGGATAAAAGTCTCCAGAGTTTAAAGACTGTCATCTTGCAGGGCTGGCCAAAATACAAGCAGCATGCTCCGAGGGAAGTCTCACCATTCTTCCACATAAGAGATGAATTGTCAGTGCAGCAAGGAATCATCTTTAAAGGAGACAGGGCTGTTATACCTGAAGTTCTCAGAAGAGGCATATTGAAGACATTGCACTCTTCTCACTTAGGCATGGAAGGATGCCTACGTCGTGCACGAGAATCAGTTTATTGGCCAGGAATGAATGACCACATAAAAAAATTACATAGCACAATGTGAAATATGTGCATCCTGCAATGATAAGCAACCAAAGGAGACATTGCAACCTCATGAAATTCCACATAGGCCTTGGTCAAAAATAGGAACAGACTTGTTCACATGGAATGACAAAGAATACCTGATTACAGTGGACTATTTCTCTAACTTCTGGGAGGTTGATTTGGTGCAGGACACAAGGGCGAGAACAGTGATTAAAAAACTCAAGGCCCATTTTGCCAGGTATGGCATTCCAGATATCGTTTTCTCTGACAATGCGGCACAGTTTACGTCGGAAGAATTCAAAACTTTCAGTAAGAAATGGCAATTTGAACACCAGACGTCTTCTCTAAGATATCCTCAGAGTAATGGGAAAGCAGAATCAGCAGTAAAAACGGCCAAAAGACTCATGCAGAAAGCAAACCAGGCGGGTGTTGATGTATATCTGTCTATACTGGATCATAGAAACACACCCACCCAAGGCCTAGACAGCAGTCCGGCACAGAGGCTCATGAGTAGGCGTACAAAGACACTAGTACCAACTGCGTGTCATCTGTTAGAGCCAAAGCTGCTGGGAAACATCAAAGCTAAATTACAGAAGAATCAAGCTAGGCAAGCTTTCTATTACAATAAATCTGCAAAGGATCTGCCTGAGCTCCAGAGAAATGACAACATTCAGCTGCAGCCAAGCACCACATTTGACAAACACTGGCAAAAGGCAAAGGTTGTCCAGAAACTGGGACCTCGGTCTTACGAAATTCTAACAGACGACGGAAGAAGACTAAGGAGGAATCGAAGATATTTGAGGAAAACGCAAGAAAGAGATGATTCATGGCCTTTTGAACAGTATCCAGACACCCAAGACAACGAGGCAGCAAGTACAAGTCAGGCACCAACAGTGACAGCTGACCATCAGGGTGAGGACTCTGGCCAGAGACAGACAATATCAGAAGAACTACCAGATGTACCAGATGTAGAAAGTGACACATCTTATATTACCAGAGCTGGCAGAATTAGCAAAAAGCCGGCGCACCTCAAAGATTATATCTAACTGGACGTACTAGGTTAATTTCTAACTTTGTCATAGTATACATTAGTTTAGTATCTTTTATTGTTCCTCTAGTTAAAAGAGAAAGGATGTAGCAATATGTTATATGTTCATGTGGCCTCTAGGGGTCTCACTACTTTTATGTGTGTTCTATATTCTTTGTTTGGAACTTGTTGGATGTTGTTGTACTCGGAATTCATGTAATGGAGGTTGAGACATGATGTGAATAAAGAGCTTGGAGATACTCACAGAGTGTGATTTATGACAGGATTCGTCAAACAGAACAATTTCCCACACAACTGAAACATCAGAAAGCAAGCTGATGTCATTTTGGGTTGCCACGCAAGCCTCCTTATAATGCCCTGCAGGTATGACATCTTATAGATTGGGATATGTTGTACAGTGTTAGTCAGTACCCAGGCCATCACAGATCAGCTGTTCCCACCTGGACACAGTTTGTATATCAAAGTCTCCCTCATCTGTACGGTGTAAGTTGTTATGATCAGCATGATTTTCTCTCTTTCTTTCCTGTAGAGTGTAAGCTCTTATGTGCAGCAAGATTCTCTCACTGTCTCGCTTTTCCTGTAGAGTTTAAAGGGACTCTGTCACCTGAATTTGGAGGGAACAATTTTCAGCTATAGAGGCGGGGTTTTCGGGTGTTTGATTCACCCTTTCCTTACCCGCTGGCTGCATGCTGGCTGCAAGATTGCCTTGTGCAGACATGTACTACGGAGGACAGAGAATGAACTTCAATCCAATATTGCAGCCAGCATGCAGCCAGCAGGTATGGGAAGGGTGAATCTAACACCCGAAAACCCCACCTCTATGGCTGAAAATTGTTCCCTCCAAATTCAGGTGACAGAGTCCCTTTAAGTTCTTACGATCAGGAGGGACCTCTTTATCTCTCATCTGGAGATTGTAAGATCTTATGTTCAGTGGGCTCTTCTCTCTTTCTCTCCTACCTCTCATACCATAAGGTATTATGATCAGCAGGGATTTCCCTACCTCTGCTCTCCATAAAGTGTAATATCCAAGCAATTATAAACTTTCCAGCATTAGAATGTGCTTAAATTTATTCACTGCTGTGACGGATCGCACAGGAGAAGGGGTGTGCTGACTTCACTCACCTCTGGGGAGGGAAGAGAAAGGATCATCTCTCTGGCGCCACTACTTGCCCCAGGTCAGTCAGGGAACCTCACTGAGAGCAAATAGTCGCCAGAAAGGCTTCCCTTATAGGTACGAGTTATTGAGGCGCTCCCAATGAGGGGGGATATACATCACCAGTCCATGCTGTGGATATACATATAAACCTCCCAGCCATCACTGTCAGGGCTCCTCACTAACACAGTTCGGTATGCTGCCACCAGTTCCTCGTTCGATAGATGACCCGTCCAACAGCAGGCTTAAATTGGGTCAGTAACCCATCTGGGTAGAGAATAATAACCAACTGATCATGTGAACATGGGGATTCATGAATCAAGACAAAAGAGCAGCCCAAAATTAATTTTATATTTAATCGCTGAAAGGCACACTAGAAAGATACAGGTATATAATTTCAAAAGCATATATATAGGTATACAGTCAGGATTGTAGTACAAGGGTAGGGTTACAGATAGATTGCAATTACCGTGTTACACAAAACCTTGTCTAATATTAAAAACCTTACCATGTGTCAACATTGACCTCAGTGTATGATCAAGGGCAGACAAAAGGACTGGGCCCAACCAGTGGAACAACAGTCAAAAACCCTGCTGTAACTAACTAAAAAGCAAAAAGTGCATCTAAATAACACAGAGTTTTTAGTAATACTGTTTCTCTTACCCCCATGACGGCACCATGGAGAGAGATATCTGCCCTCAGGGACAGGAAAAACATAGGTCAAAAAGGCGGGACCTCTCCTGTTATGAAAGGCAATTCAGTATCACAATGGACATGGAGGTCAGAGCACATACAGTGATCTGACAATAACCCAAAATAATAGAACGAGCTCTGAGACGTGGGAACTCTGCAGACCGCAAACCCTAATCCTCTCCAAACACAACTAGAGGCAGCCGTGGATTGCGCCTAACGCTCCCTATGCAACTCGGCACAGCCTGAGAAACTAACTAGCCTGAAGATAGAAAAATAAGCCTACCTTGCCTCAGAGAAATACCCCAAAGGAAAAGGCAGCCCCCCACATATAATGACTGTGAGTAAGATGAAAAGACAAACGTAGGGATGAAATAGATTCAGCAAATTGAGGCCCGACTTTCTAAACAGAGCGAGGATAGGAAAGATAACTTTGCGGTCTACACAAAACCCTAAAGAAAACCACGCAAAGGGAGCAAAAAGACCCTCCGTACCGAACTAACGGCACGGATGTACACCCTCTGCGTCCCAGAGCTTCCAGCAAAACAAATAGACAAGCTGGACAGAAAAAATAGCAAACAAATAGCAAAGAAGCACTTAGCTATGCAGAGCAGCAGGCCACAGGAATGATCCAGGGAAATACAAGTCCAACACTGGAACATTGACAGGAAGCATGAATCAAAGCATTAGGTGGGGTTAAGTAGAGAAGCACCTAACGACCTCACCAGATCACCTGAGGGAGGAAACTCAGAAGCAGCAGTACCAGTTTCCTCCACAAACGGAAGCTCCCAGAGAGAATCAGCCGAAGTACCACTTGTGACCACAGGAGGGAGCTCTGCCACAGAATTCACAACAGTACCCCCCCCTTGAGGAGGGTTCACCGAACCCTCACCAGAGCCCCCACGCCGACCAGGATGAGCCACATGAAAGGCACGAACAAGATCGGGAGCATGGACATCAGAGG
This sequence comes from Ranitomeya imitator, assembly GCF_032444005.1. NCBI lineage: Eukaryota > Metazoa > Chordata > Amphibia > Anura > Dendrobatidae > Ranitomeya > Ranitomeya imitator. The sequence goes on along the minus strand of NC_091284.1, from coordinate 342,086,047 downwards.
CAAAAACCCAGGAATTACAGTTAGGGCCAGAAATATTTGGACAGTGACACAATTTTCGCGAGTTGGGCTCTGCATGCCACCACATTGGATTTGAAATGAAACCTCTACAACAGAATTCAAGTGCAGATTGTAACGTTTAATTTGAAGGGTTGAACAAAAATATCTGATAGAAAATGTAGGAATTGTACACATTTCTTTACAAACACTCCACATTTTAGGAGGTCAAAAGTAATTGGACAAATAAACATAATCCAAACAAAATATTTTTATTTTCAATATTTTGTTGCAAATCCTTTGGAGGCAATCACTGCCTTAAGTCTGGAACCCATGGACATCACCAAACGCTGGGTTTCCTCCTTCTTAATGCTTTGCCAGGCCTTTACAGCCGCAGCCTTCAGGTCATGCTTGTTTGTGGGTCTTTCCGTCTTAAGTCTGGATTTGAGCAAGTGAAATGCATGCTCAATTGGGTTTAGATCTGGAGATTGACTTGGCCATTGCAGAATGTTCCACTTTTTGGCACTCATGAACTCCTGGGTAGCTTTGGCTGTATGCTTGGGGTCATTGTCCATCTGTACTATGAAGCGCCGTCCAATCAACTTTGCAGCATTTGGCTGAATCTGGGCTGAAAGTATATCCCGGTACACTTCACAATTCATCCGGCTACTCTTGTCTGCTCTTATGTCATCAATAAACACAAGTGACCCAGTGCCATTGAAAGCCATGCATGCCCATGCCATCACGTTGCCTCCACCATGTTTTACAGAGGATGTGGTGTGCCTTGGATCATGTGCCGTTCCCTTTCTTCTCCAAACTTTTTTCTTCCCATCATTCTGGTACAGGTTGATCTTTGTCTCATCTGTCCATAGAATACTTTTCCAGAACTGAGCTGGCTTCTTGAGGTGTTTTTCTGCAAATTTAACTCTGGCCTGTCTATTTTTGGTATTGATGAATGGTTTGCATCTAGATGTGAACCCTTTGTATTTACTGTCATGGAGTTTTCTCTTTACTGTTGACTTAGAGACAGATACACCTACTTCACTGAGAGTGTTCTGGACTTCAGTTGATGTTGTGAACGGGTTCTTCTTCACCAAATTAAGTATGTGGCGATCATCCACTACTGTTGTCATCCGTGAACGCCCAGGCCTTTTTGAGTTCCCAAGCTCACCAGTCAATTCCTTTTTTCTCAGAATGTACCCAACTGTTGATTTTGCTACTCCAAGCATGTCTGCTATCTCTCTGATGGATTTTTTCTTTTTTTTCAGCCTCAGGATGTTCTGCTTCACCTCAATTGAGAGTTCCTTTGACCGCATGTTGTCTGCTCACAGCAACAGCTTCCAAATGCAAAACCACACACCTGGAATCCACCCCTGACCTTTTAACTACTTCATTGATTACAGGTTAACGAGGGAGACGCCTTCAGAGTTAATTGCAGCCCTTAGAGTCCATTGTCCAATTACTTTTGGTCCCTTGAAAAAGAGGACGCTATGCATTACAGAGCTATGATTCCTAAACCCTTTCTCCGATTTGGATGTGGAAACTATCATATTGCAGCTGGGAGTGTGCACTTTCAGCCCATATTACATATAAAATTTTATTTCTGAACATGTTTTTGTAAACAGCTAAAATAACAAAACTTGTGTCACTGTCCAAATATTTCTGGCCCTAACTGTATCTTCCTGAGCATAACCCTTCCATTTAACCAGATACTGGAGTTTCCTTCTTGAAACACGAGAATCCAAAATCTTCTCCACAATATACTCCAATTCCCCCTCCACCAAAATCGGGGCAGGAGGGTCAACAGATGGAACTATAGGTGCCACGTATCTCCGCAACAATGACCTATGGAAGACGTTATGTATGGAAAAAGAATCTGGGAGGGTCAGACGAAAAGACACAGGATTAAGAACCTCAGAAATCCTATAAGGACCAATGAAACGAGGTTTAAACTTAGGAGAGGAAACCTTCATAGGAATATGACGAGAAGACAACCAAACCAGATCCCCAACACGAAGTCGGGGACCCACACGGCGTCTGCGATTAGCGAAACGTTGAGCCTTCTCCTGGGATAAGGTCAAATTGTCCACTACATGAGTCCAAATCTGCTGCAACCTGTCCACCACAGCATCCACACCAGGACAGTCTGAAGACTCAACCTGTCCTGAAGAGAAACGAGGATGGAACCCAGAATTGCAGGAAAATGGCGAAACCAAGGTAGCCGAGCTGGCCCGATTATTAAGGGCGAACTCAGCCAAAGGCAAAAAGGACACCCAGTCATCCTGATCGGCAGAAACAAAGCATCTCAGATAGGTTTCCAAGGTCTGATTGGTTCGTTCGGTCTGGCCATTAGTCTGAGGATGAAAAGCCGAGGAAAAAGACAAGTCAATGCCCATCCTACCACAAAAGGCTCGCCAAAACCTCGAAACAAACTGGGAACCTCTGTCAGAAACGATATTCTCTGGAATGCCATGCAAACGAACCACATGCTGGAAGAACAATGGCACCAAATCAGAGGAGGAAGGCAATTTGGACAAGGGTACCAGATGGACCATCTTAGAAAAGCGATCACAGACCACCCAAATGACTGACATCTTTTGAGAGACGGGAAGATCTGAAATAAAATCCATAGAGATATGTGTCCAAGGTCTCTTCGGGACCGGCAAGGGCAAAAGCAACCCACTGGCACGAGAACAGCAGGGCTTAGCCCGAGCACAAATCCCACAGGACTGCACAAAAGCACGCACATCCCGCGACAGAGATGGCCACCAAAGGATCTAGCCACTAACTCTCTGGTACCAAAGATTCCAGGATGACCAGCCAACACCGAACAATGAACCTCAGAGATCACTTTATTTGTCCACCTATCCGGGACAAACAGTTTCTCCGCTGGACAACGATCAGGTTTATTAGCCTGAAATTTTTGCAGCACCCGCCGCAAATCAGGGGAGATGGCAGACACAATTACTCCTTCCTTGAGGATACCCGCCGGCTCAGATAAACCCGGAGAGTCGGGCACAAAACTCCTAGACAGAGCATCTGCCTTCACATTTTTAGAGCCCGGAAGGTACGAAATGACAAAGTCAAAACGGGCAAAAAACAGCGACCAACGAGCCTGTCTAGGATTTAAACGCTTAGCAGACTCGAGATAAGTCAAGTTCTTATGATCAGTCAATACCACCACGCGATGCTTAGCTCCTTCAAGCCAATGACGCCACTCCTCGAATGCCCACTTCATGGCCAGCAATTCTCGGTTGCCCACATCATAATTTCGCTCAGCAGGCGAAAACTTCCTGGAAAAAAAAGCGCATGGTTTCATCACTGAACAATCAGAACCTCTCTGCGACAAAACAGCCCCCGCTCCAATCTCAGAAGCATCAACCTCGACCTGGAACGGAAGAGAAACATCTGGTTGACACAACACAGGGGCAGAAGAAAAACGACGCTTCAACTCTTGAAAAGCTTCCACAGCAGCAGAAGACCAATTGACCAAATCAGCACCCTTCTTGGTCAAATCGGTCAATGGTTTGGCAATACTAGAAAAATTGCAGATGAAGCGACGATAAAAATTAGCAAAGCCCAGGAACTTTTGCAGACTTTTCAGAGATGTCGGCTGAGTCCAATCATGGATGGCTTGGACCTTAACAGGATCCATCTCGATAGTAGAAGGGGAAAAGATGAACCCCAAAAATGAAACCTTCTGCACACCAAAGAGACACTTTGATCCCTTCACAAACAAAGAATTAGCACGCAGGACCTGAAACACCGTTCTGACCTGCTTCACATGAGACTCCCAATCATCCGAGAAGATCAAAATGTCATCCAAGTACACAATCAGGAATTTATCCAGGTACTCTCGGAAGATGTCATGCATAAAGGACTGAAACACTGATGGAGCATTGGCAAGTCCGAACGGAATCACTAGATACTCAAAATGACCCTCGGGCGTATTAAATGCAGTTTTCCATTCACCGCCTCGCCTGATTCGCACCAGATTATACGCACCACGAAGATCAATCTTGGTGAACCAACTATCCCCCTTAATCCGAGCAAACAAATCAGATAACAAAGGCAAGGGGTACTGAAATTTAACAGTGATCTTATTAAGAAGGCGATAATCTATACAAGGTCTCAGCGAACCATCCTTTTTGGCTACAAAAAAGAACCCTGCTCCTAATGGCGACGATGACGGGCGAATATGCCCCTTCTCCAGGGATTCCTTCACATAACTTCGCATAGCGGTGTGCTCAGGCACGGATAAATTAAACAATCGACCTTTTGGGAATTTACTACCAGGAATCAAATTGATAGCACAATCACAATCCCTATGCGGAGGTAGGGCATCGGACTTGGGCTCATCAAATACATCCCGGTAATCAGACAAGAACTCTGGAACCTCAGAAGGGGTGGATGACGAAATTGACAAAAATGGAACATCACCATGTACCCCCTGACAACCCCAGCTGGACACCGACATGGATTTCCAATCCAATACTGGATTATGGGCTTGTAGCCATGGCAACCCCAACACGACCACATCATGCAGATTATGCAACACCAGAAAGCGAATAACCTCCTGATGTGCAGGAGCCATGCACATGGTCAGCTGGGTCCAGTATTGAGGCTTATTCTTGGCCAAAGGCGTAGCATCAATTCCTCTCAATGGAATAGGACACTGCAAGGGCTCCAAGAAAAACCCACAACGCTTAGCATATTCCAAGTCCATCAAATTCAGAGCAGCGCCTGAATCCACAAACGCCATGACAGAATACGATGACAAAGAGCAGATCAAGGTAACGGACAGAAGAAATTTTGACTGTACCGTACCAATGGTGGCAGACCTAGCGAACCGCTTAGTGCGCTTAGGACAATCAGAGATAGCATGAGTGGAATCACCACAGTAGAAACACAGCCCATTCAGACGTCTGTGTTCTTGCCGTTCAACTCTGGTCAAAGTCCTATCGCACTGCATAGGCTCAGGTTTAAGCTCAGGTAATACCGCCAAATGGTGCACAGATTTACGCTCACGCAAGCGTCGACCGATCTGAATAGCCAAAGACATAGACTCATTCAAACCAGCAGGCATAGGAAATCCCACCATGACATCCTTAAGGGCTTCAGAGAGACCCTTTCTGAACATAGCTGCCAGCGCAGATTCATTCCATTGAGTGAGCACTGACCATTTTCTAAATTTCTGGCAATATACCTCTATCTCATCCTGACCCTGACAAAGAGCCAGCAAATTCTTCTCTGCCTGATCCACTGAATTAGGCTCATCGTACAGCAATCCGAGCGCCAGGAAAAACGCATTGATATTACTTAATGCAGGATCTCCTGGCGCAAGGGAAAATGCCCAGTCCTGAGGGTCGCCGCGCAAAAAAGAAATAATAATCAAAACCTGTTGAACTGGATCACCAGAGGAATGAGGTTTCAAGGCCAGAAATAACTTACAATTATTTTTGAAACTCAGAAACTTAGTTCTATCTCCAAAAAACAAATCAGGAATAGGAATTCTTGGTTCTAACATAGATTTCTGATCAATAGTGTCTTGAATCTTTTGTACTCTTGCCGAGAGCTGATCCACAAATGAAGACAGACTTCTAATGTCCATCGCTACACCTGTGTACTGAACCACCCAAATGTCTAGGGAAAAAAAAAGACAAAACACAATGCCACGAAAAAAAAATGGTCTCAGAACTTCTTTTTTCCCTCTATTGAGAATCATTAGTACTTTCGGCTTCCTGTACTGTTATGAAAGGCAATTCAGTATCACAATGGACATGGAGGTCAGAGCATATACAGTGATCTGACAATAACCCAAAATAATAGAACGAGCTCTGAGACGTGGGAACTCTGCAGACCGCAAACCCTAATCCTCTCCAAACGCAACTAGAGGCAGCCGTGGATTGCGCCTAACGCTCCCTATGCAACTCGGCACAGCCTGAGAAACTAACTAGCCTGAAGATAGAAAAATAAGCCTACCTTGCCTCAGAGAAATACCCCAAAGGAAAAGGCAGCCCCCCACATATAATGACTGTGAGTAAGATGAAAAGACAAACGTAGGGATGAAATAGATTCAGCAAATTGAGGCCCGACTTTTTAAACAGAGCGAGGATAGGAAAGATAACTTTGCGGTCTACACAAAACCCTAAAGAAAACCACGCAAAGGGAGCAAAAAGACCCTCCGTACCGAACTAACGGCACGGATGTACACCCTCTGCGTCCCAGAGCTTCCAGCAAAACAAATAGACAAGCTGGACAGAAAAAATAGCAAACAAATAGCAAAGAAGCACTTAGCTATGCAGAGCAGCAGGCCACAGGAATGATCCAGGGAAATACAAGTCCAACACTGGAACATTGACAGGAAGCATGAATCAAAGCATTAGGTGGGGTTAAGTAGAGAAGCACCTAACGACCTCACCAGATCACCTGAGGGAGGAAACTCAGAAGCAGCAGTACCAGTTTCCTCCACAAACGGAAGCTCCCAGAGAGAATCAGCCGAAGTACCACTTGTGACCACAGGAGGGAGCTCTGCCACAGAATTCACAACACTCTCCTCCACCTCAGTTCGGTTTCCTGTCCTTGATGGGGAACCCGCAGCTTACCTATCGTCGCGGGATACTGGGGACCATCGGGCTGAAATCAGGCAGCGGGGGGCCCTGCCGCGGTCATGGATGGACGTCTTCCCTGAAGACACAGTCCGGGGTCGGCGGACCCTGTGTGTATGTGCCTCTTCTCTTCTGCAGCAGCCGGTAATAGGTAGTGGCGGCTACCTTTTATGACACCGCCGGTTTAGGGCTCATGGGAGGTGGTGGCGGCGGTCACCAACAGGAAGCACCAGCACGGCTAGAGCAGCGGCGGCTGCTGTGATCCTTCCAACCCTCCTAAGAGCCGGCAGCCAGTAGAGCGCACGCGCGGTCTGGCTGAAGTTACTGCGCAGGCGCGTGGCGTCATTTCCGGGTTGGCGCAAGGCAACTCTGGGAAACCGGATGTTGCCTTGCACCACATGCTGAGGATAAGAACGGCAGAGAAACCTGGCGCCGCTGCTCAACGTTTTCACAATGAGTGAAAAAGAGCGGCCGGTAGAGGAAACTCTGCAATCCCCACCAAAGAAACGCCCGCAGCAGCGCCATCACTCACAGAGGAGGCCACAAAAGCAGGATGAACCTATGCAACGCCACAGCTCGGGATTCCAACGCAGCAGAGGCTCCAGTGGATCTGGGAGAAAATCAGCGGTTCAAATGGAGGAGGCATCCCCAAGACCAGAACCGGTATCTCCCCCACGTTAGGAGAGTAAGTGACCTCCGTGAATGTATATATTCTAAATAGGGGTTTATTGCATTTCTTAGGGAAAGAAATGCACGGCAAAATCCAAACACAAAGTGTGCCCACTCTGCTCATCAGATTTACCTGTTACATGGGTAAAAAAGCTCTGTGACCTATGCATAGAGAGCACCATAAATGAAGATACCCCAAGATTTGCATCTGATCTTAAAGACCTAATAAAATCTCAAGTAGAAGATGCGCTGAAAAGCGTAAAAAAACATAAAAGGAAACATAAATCCCCGGATTACAGTTCCAGTGAAGAAGATAGTGTCCATTATAGCTACGTCCTCCTCATCATCCTCTGCATCCTCAGAAGGCGGCCGCAACAGATGCTTTAGTTAAAATGGTTAGAACAACCATGGGGCTGGCGGACACTCACCCTAAAAAAAGCGCACAAGACCTTTAGCGGCCTAGAACAAAGGAAGCGTAGGGCGTTCCTTTTAAACGAAAGAATACAGGCCCTAATAAAAAAAGGAGTGGAAGAGGCCATATAAAAAAGTCCTGTTAACCCCTAAGAGAAAATACCCATTTGATGACCCAGCCTGTGCTTCCTGGGGAAAAGCACCAAAATTAGATGTCGCAATTGCGATGGCCTCTAAAAAATTTTCACTACCCTTTGAGGATATGGGAACCCTCAAAGACCCTATGGATAAGAGAGCCGATGTCTTCTTAAAAGGCTCCTGTGAAGCTGCTAGTGGGGGATTAAAACCTGGAATAGCTGCTACATGCACAGCTAGAGCGTTAATGGTATGGCTGGATCACCTGGATACCCAATTAAAAAATAAGACACCAAGAGAGTCTATATTGGACTCTGTGTCAATAATGAGGGGAGCTGCGGCATATTTAGCAGACGCCTCCATGGACTCGGTGAGGCTGACAGCAAGATCAGCTTCATTTTCAAATGCAGCCAGAAAAGCAATATGTTTGAAGTGCTAGCCAGGTGACTTACAAACCAAGGCAAAACGATGCTCGATACCATGTGAGGGGGAATTTTTATTCGGGCCTACCCTGGATGATAATCTCGAAAAAGCCATAGACAAGAAAAAAGCCTTCCCGGGATTTCCCAATCAATCCTACTATAGGGGGCCCTTTCGAGGGAGGAAATTTATGCGGAGGCGCCCCCCAAAAAACCAAAAAGATGGATGGGAAGATAAAAAATTTAAAGGCAGAGGTTTTATGTTCAACAAGCCGGATAATAAGAAACAGCCCCAATGAAGGTGCGCCCCAGATAGGAGGGAGACTGACATACTTTCTCCAAGCCTGGGAAAAATATCAGGGAGCACTTGGACTTTAAACATAATAGAGACGGGTCTGAAGTTGAAATTTCATATAAAGCCACACCACCAATTCGTAGCAACACCACAAAGGAAATCAGAGACCGAACAGCTGGGCATTCAGAAAGAAGTCTACAGCCTCCTGGCAAAGAATGTCCTACAGGAGGTCCCACAACAGGAGAAAGCAACAGGTTTCTACTCCCCTCTTTTTCTTCGGACGAAGCCAGATGGGACTTTAAGAACAATAATAAACCTGAAGAAGTTAATAAAGTACCTAGTGACAGAAAGTTTCAAGATGGAAACAATAAAATCATGTGTCAGAACCCTTCATCCATCTTGTTTTATGACTGTCATAGACTTAAAAGACGCATACTATCATGTGCCGATCCATCCGGATTACCGAAAATATCTTAGGGTGGCAGTAATGATGCAAGGGGAGCTGAAACATTATCAATACAGAGCTCTCCCATTCGGCCTTGCCATAGCCCCGAGGGTGTTTACAAAACTAATAGCAGAAGTGATGGCCCACATAAGGGAACAAAATGTGTTAATTGTCCCTTATCTGGACGACCTCCTAGTAATGGGCAAATCCTCTCTCCATTGCAGTCAGCAGTTAGACAATGTAATGGCAGCCCTATCAAATCTAGGTTTTATTATTGAACCTGGAGAAGTCCAGAATTATCCCAACACAAGTACAACAGTACTTAGGAATAAAAATAGACTTAACAAAACAAGAATTTCGTCTTCTAGAAGTAAGTGTCCAACATGATACAACTAGTGGACCATATAAGACATTCTCCAGTCATTACTTTACGAAAACCAATGTCCATATTGGGATCAATGACGGCCTGCATTCAAGCGGTCCAATGGACTCCGTGTCACTCCAGAGATCTCCAGTGGGAAATATTAGAAGCAGAATCCCGCTTAAAGGGAGATTTAGAAAAGCGCTTAAAAATATCCTCACAAACAATAGCTTCCCTAGCTTGGTGGGCAGACCCAACCAATCTCACCAAGGGGGTTCCATGGGTATGGCCGGTTTCAGTAACCCTGACCACAGATGCAAGTCCATGGGGTTGGGGAGCACACCTAAATGATCAGATTGCCCTGGGCCCATGGTCAGGGGGAGAAAAACTCTTCACTTCAAACATGAAAGAGCTTTTGGCAGTAAAATATGCGCTCAACCACTTCTTAGTTTCCCTCCGCTCCCATCACGTAAGGGTACTGACAGACAACAGGGTGGTAGTGGCATATTTGAATCACCAGGGGGGAACAAGGTCCTAATATCTGATGAAAGTGACAAAATTGATTCTGTTACAAGTAGAAACCAACCTGTTCTATCTGATGGCCCTTCATATCAAAGGGACAGAAAATCAGGCTGCAGATTTTTTAAGCAGAACACAGCTGAAGCAGGGGGAATGGGAATTAAACCAACAGATATTCAATCACATAGCGGATCGTTGGGGGGCCCCGGATACAGATCTGTTCGCAAACAGTCAAAACCGGAAAACACAGGCATTCTGTTCAATAGATCCACGAGGGAGTGCAGTGACCCTAGAAGCCTTTCTAATTCCCTGGAATTTCCAACTAGCTTATGCCTTTCCCCCCGATAGCTTTAGTTCCATTAGTTCTAAAGAAGATTCGGGAGGACAGAGCAAGAGTGACCACGATAGCCCCATTTTGGCCAAAAAGAACGTGGTTTCCATGGCTACACCTAATGTCTGTAACAGAGCCTTAGGTCCTCCCAGGTATCCCAAACCTTCTGCGCCAGGGGCCAATAAATCATCCACAAGTAAAAAACTTGCATATGACTGCCTGGAATTTGAGAGGGAGCTTTTAACCGGGAAGGGGTTTTCTCCAAATCTAGTTTCAACTCTGTTGGCCAGTAGGAAACCGGTAACTACGAGAGCATATGGCAAAGTCTGGAAAAGATTCCTCTCTAGTTCAGGGGTCAGTTTATCAGGGGAGATCCCAATTCAGGAAGTACTGGAATTCCTCCAAAAAGGGTTAGAGAAAGGCTTGGCAACAAGCACTCTAAAAGTTCAAATTGCAGCATTAGGCGCCCTTTATAACCATGACTTGGCAGGGAACCGCTGGATAAAAAGGTTTATTAAAGCTTCAACTAGATCCAGACCTGTCATAATCACACTTCTCCTCCCTGGGATCTGAACCTAGTTCTTTCTGCACTAACTAAAGCGCCTTTTGAACCCTTATCGCAGGCTTCTTTAAAAATAATTTCCCTGAAATCCTCTCTACTAGTAGCACTCGCAAAATCAATGACTTACAGGCTCTATCAGCTTACCCACCTCTAACCCAGATATTAGAGGACCTACCTACCTTCCTAAAGCGGCATCACGATTTCATAGATCCCAAGAGATATCTTTACCATCCTTTTGCCCAAATCCCAAAAATGAAAAGGAAAGGACTCTGCACACACTAGATGTGAAGAGATGTCTGACCCATTGTATATCAGCCAAGAGGGAGTGTAGGAAAGGGAGGTCCCTGATTGTCTGTTTTCAGGGGCCAAACAAAGGACACAAAGCATCAAAAGCCACGTTGGCAAGATGGGTAAGGGATGCCATCGCTTTGTCATATACCTCATCCGAGGAAGCCGTTCCAGACACAATTAAGGCTCATTCAACCAGATCGGTGGCAACCTCTTGGGCAGAGCGAGTTGGAGCATCATTCGATCAGATATGTAGAGGAGCCACTTGGTCCTCTCCCTCTACATTTTTTAAGCACTACCAACTTGACCTATCTTCCTATCTGCACCACACACAGGCGCCAGGACTTCAAGGGGCCTTCGGAAGGTGAGTATATGTTTATTTTTTATTTTAAGTCTTTTTTAACCACGCATATAGTGCCCACATTGCTATATACAACGTGGGCTGTGTTACATACTGCGTGGGCTCGGTTATATACTACATCTCTGTGCTATATACTATGTAGCTGGGCAATATACAATGTGATTGTGCAAAAATACAATGTGACTGTGCAATATACTATGTGCTCTGTGATATATACTACGTAGCTGTGCAATATACTATGTGGCTGTGTCGGTTCTGTCATATACTACGTCGACTGTGCAATATACTACGTGGCTCTGTTATATACTATGTGGCTGTGCAATATACTACGTGGCTATGTTATATACTACATGGCTCTGCTATATACTACGTCGCTGACCAATACACTACATAGCTGTGCAATACACTATGTAGCTGTGCAATACACTATGTGACTGTATTATATACTACGTGCCTGTGCAATATACTACGTGGCTCTACAATATACTACGTGGCTATGTTATATACTACGTGGCTCTGCTATATACTACGTGGCTGACCAATATACTACATACCTGTGCAATACACTACGTGGCTCTGTTATATACTACGTGGCTGTGTTATATACTACGTAGCTCTGCTATATACTATGTACGCTGTGTTACATACTACGTAGCTCTGTTATATACTACGTAGCTATGTTATATACTATGTCGGTTGTGTTATATACTACGTCACTGTGCTAGATACTACCTACATATTCTAGAATACCCGATACGTTAGAATCGGGCCACCATCTAGTCTCTAATACGGTTCATGCTAGCATTCCTAATGGTCTAGGGTAGTGAATTGGTGGTGATGGTGAAGTGGATAATGCCAATATCAATGTGGATTTCAGTTGCAGAACGATTTGATGTAATTATATTTAAGGTCTCATTCAAATGTCCACACATCACAGTTTGTACACTCGCCGTGTTTCATGACATCTTAATTCAGCCTTAAGTCAGCAAACTTAATATTAAGTGATAAAAACTAACATTAAACAAAAAATTATGCGGATTACATTTGGCTGGTTGTTTTGGCCCTTCACAACACTCACATTATCATATGTGGGCTCCTGGAAAATTAATTGCCCACCCTTACCTTAAAGGATTATTCCAATCTCAGTCATTCTTGGGTCAGATAGAAATACCTGTATTTAAATGATGGATTATGGTGGCAGGGATTAGAGAAACAGCCTTGCAAAGTTTGGAAATGTTTAACACAAATTTATTTTTACAATGTATGGATACCTTAGAGGGGTTTTCCGGCCTTAGACTACAAGTCTTCAGTCACTTTATGAGGCTGCAGACTTGGGGAATCTTCACAGCAACCACACTAAGGCAGGACAACCTCTTAATATTCAATACTAGTGTTGAGCATTCCGATACCGCAAGTATCGGGTATCGGCCGATATTTGCGGTATCGGAATTCCGATACCGAATTCCGATACTTCCCGCGTATCGGATACCGGAATCGGAAGTTCCCAGAATTCAAATTGAACGCAGCAGCCAATGAGGAATGAATGAAAGTGTGGGCACATCCTGTTTAGCATGGTGGGCATGTAAGTACTGGCAAGGCTGGGATTGGCTGCTGAAATGATGTCACTCTGCACTATAAAAAAGCGCTGCCGCCATTTTGCGCTCACTCTGCTGTGATTTCAGTTAGGGACAGGACGCTGTGTTCTAACTGAGGGCCAGTTGAGCTTGCTAATTGCTTTATTTTCCTTTCCAAAGGCTAATTTAGCAAAACGCTGTGTGTTCTTCACTGTTCACCTTGCTCTTGCCTTGCAGCGCTGTTTTAACAGCGTTCTGCAAGGTCTCTGTGTGTGTGTGTGTGTGCAGCTCACTCTGTAGTCTGTGTGCAGCCATATACCCGGTTGTATTCAGCTCAGGGGGGGTTCACACTGCCTCACACAGTTGTTCTTTTTTGCTCTTAGTGCAGCCTGCTGCACATTTTTTCTCAAATTTCCTATTAGTGTTTTTCCACCAGTCTCCAGCTCTATTGTGGAAAAACACTACATAGGATAACCTAGAGGGGGGTTTTTGGGCCTTGCAGCGCCGTTTACGGCTGTCTGCACGGTCTCCGTGTGAGCCCAGCTCGCCCTGTAGTCTGTGTGCAGCCATAGCCGGTTGGATTCAGCTCAGGGTTCGTTACTGGCTCATACCTTGCGAAAAATTTTCCTTTTTTTCAAATAGTGCAGCCTGTTTAAAATTTGAAAAAAAAAATTCCTATTAGTCTCTTTCCACTCGTATCCAGCTAAATAGTGGAAAAACACTATATAGGATAACCTAGAGGAGGGTTTTTTGGCCTTGCAGCGCCGTTTACGGCTGTCTGCACGGTCTCCGTGTGAGCCCAGCTCGCCCTGTAGTCTGTGTGCAGCCATAGCCGGTTGGATTCAGCTCAGGGTTCGTTACTGGCTCATACCTTGCGAAAAATTTTCCTTTTTTTTCAAATAGTGCAGCCTGTTTAAAATTTGACAAAAAAAAATCCTATAAGTGTCTTTCCACTCGTATCCAGCTAAATAGTGGAAAAACACTATATAGGATAACCTAGAGGAGGGTTTTTTGGCCTTGCAGCGCCGTTTACGGCTGTCTGCACGGTCTCCGTGTGAGCCCAGCTCGCCCTGTAGTCTGTGTGCAGCCATAGCCGGTTGGATTCAGCTCAGGGTTCGTTACTGGCTCATACCTTGAGAAAAATGTTCCTTTTTTTGAAATAGTGGAGCCTGTTTAAAATTTGAAAAAAAAAAATTCCTATTAGTGTCTTTCCACCAGTCTCCAGCTCAATTGTGGAAAAACACTACATAGGATAACCTAGAGGGTTTTTTTGGGGCCTTGCAGCGCCGTTTACGGCTGTCTGCACGGTCTCTGTGTGAGCGCAGCTCGCCCTGTAGTCTGTGTGCAGCCATAGCCGGTTGGATTCAGCTCAGGGTGCGTTACTGCCTCATACCTTGAAAAACAATTTCCTTTTTTTCAAATAGTGCAGCCAGTTTAAAATTTGAAAAAAAAAATTCCTATTAGTGTCTTTCCACTTGTATCCAGCTAAATAGTGGAAAAACACTATATAGGATAACCTAGAGGAGGGTTTTTTGGCCTTGCAGCGCCGTTTACGGCTGTCTGCACGGTCTCCGTGTGATTTAAACTAGCTCTGTAGCCCGATCTGCACCAAAAAAAAAGTTAAGTTCACCAAACACAACTTAACACTTGTGTAGGCCACATTTGAAAAATAATAAAGTTTAGTCCACAATTTACAACATTAGTGTTTCTTACACCTGTTAGGAGGAGCATTACAGGAATAAGCACACTAAGGCCTTAGTACTTTTCTGCTTATCTTTATCTGTCAACCAAGATGAAGAGAGCAGGGAGTAAGGCACGTGGGCGTGGGCGCGGAGCAGGGAGAGGAGCAGGGAGAGGATGTGGTGATTCTGTGCCTGCTGCGGGCGCCGGTGACTCGTCGTCACTCAGTTTCAGCAGGGAACAGTCCTTCATGCGCAGCTTTGTTGGAGAGCGCCGTGCACCGCTGCTGCGTGAAGACCAAATTGAAGCCGTTGTCGGGTGGATGGCAGCTAACGCCTCGGCATCGACTTCAGTTAGTGCCACATCCTCTCAGGCACAGAGCACTGGAGAGCAGCCATCTGTCTCTTCACCACCTGCCAAATTGGCCAGGCAGTCAGAGAGCCCAGGACAGGAGCCGTCTCTACTTCTGTTCTCTGAATCTCTTGGCTTGGAAACAGGGGGCCAGCCAAGCAGCATTGGAGAAATGGAAGAAGAGGCAGTGTGCAGTGATGCCCAACACCTTTTTCTCTCTGACTCTGAAGAGGCAGGTGGGCCAGTGCCTCCGGTGACCACAGCGCAGTACGCATCTGATGATGAAACTCAGGTGCCGCTTTCTCGTGCGTACTGTGCTGCTGAGACTACCCAGGAGGAGCAGTTGGTGGCAGAGGGTAGTGGAGATGATGAGGTCCTTGACCCATCGTGGCGTGAGGAACAGGAAGGTGGTGGGAGCAGCTCAGAGGAAGAGCTTCCTCTTACGGGCCAAAGAGGGAGAGGGAGGGGGAAGACTGCGGAGCCTGTAGCCTCCACTTTGGCACCCGTTAGGAGCCTGTCTCTTTCCAAAGCCAAAAAGGGCGCTCCCAAGACTTGCAGTGCCTGGTCCTTTTTTGACACAGTTGCAGATGACATTTGTTTTGTCAAATGCAAGCTGTGTCATCATAAAGTAAAAAGAGGGAAAAATGTCAGCAACCTCAATACCACAAATATGTGGAAACATGTGCGGACCAGGCACGCGGTGGAGTTACAGAAACACACTGAAGATGTAGGCCAACCAACAGCGGCAGCTACCACCTCTTCAGCTCGTGTTGCCTCTTCCTCCAGCTCACGCACAGCTGGTTTGGCTTCCTCCCAGAGACCTTGTGTAATTCCACCCACAGCACCACCTTCCCAGTCATCCTCACACTCCCAGTCTACTCTACAGCCATCGGTAGTCCAGGCATGGGAGAAAAGGCGGGCATTCTCGGCCAACCACCCCCGAGCACAGGCTCTGAATGCAGGCATTGCCAAACTGTTGTCCCTGGAAATGCTCTCGTTCAGGCTGGTGGAGACTGACAGCTTCCGTGACTTGATGGCATTGGCAGTCCCACAGTACAAGGTGCCCAGCCGCTTTTACTTCAGCAGGCAGGCTGTCCCTGCCCTGCACAGGCATGTTGAGGCAAACATAAAACATGCGCTACTGAACGCCGTCAGTAGCAAGGTCCACCTCACCACCGATGCGTGGACCAGTCAGCATGGACAGGGGCGATATGTTTCCCTCACTGCCCATTGGGTTAATGTTGTTGAGCCAGGTACAGATCGTGCGAGTGGCGCAGGACGTGTCCTGCCCACTCCAAGGATTGCAGGAATCCAGTCTGTACGCATCGACTCCTCCTCTTACACCAGTTCCTCTGATTCCTCTCTGCAGGATCCGTCACAGTCCACCCCCACATGGACCCGTGAACGTTTACCTATGACCGACATGAGCACAGCCGTGGCCAAACGTCAGCAGGCCGTCTTGAAACTAGTTTCATTGGGGCATCGAAGCCACACAGCGCAGGAGCTCTGGAATGCCATAAAGCAGGAGAGCGATGTGTGGTTACTGCCAGCGAATCTCCAGCCAGGCATGGTAGTGTGTGACAATGGCCGAAATCTGGTGGCAGCTTTGGCCCTTGGCAACCTCACTCACATCCCATGTCTGGCACATGTGCTCAATTTGGTTGTGCAGAGTTTTCTGAGGGACTATCCGGATCTTGATGCCCTGCTGCACAAGGTCCGCCTAGAGTGTGCTCACTTGCGGCGTTCCAGCTTGGCCAGATCCCGCATTGCTGCTCTGCAGCGCCGATTCCGCCTTCCGGAACACCGCATCATATGTGACCTACCTACCCGGTGGAATTCCACGTTACATATGTTGGAGCGGTTGTGTGAGCAGCAGCAAGCAGTTATGGAGTACCAGCTGCATCAGGCGCAAAGAAGTCACAGTCAGCGCCGATCAGACTTCACAACCACAGAGTGGGCCACTATGAAGGACGTCTGCCAGGTTTTGCGTCCTTTTGATTATTCCACGCGGATGGCAAGTGCAGATGATGCACTAGTCAGCATGACTGTCCCCCTTATCTGCCTGCTTCAGCAAACTTTGCAAGGGTTAAGGGATGATGTGGTGGAAGAGGTGGAGGATGAGGAGTCACCTTTTCCATCAGCTTCTGGAGAGTCAGCGCCACGTGGTTCCTCACAAAGGGGTACGCAGGGGCCAATTTGTGAGGAGGATGAGGAGGAGTCAATGGAGGAGGAAGAGCTCCGTCCAGAGGAGGGAGTGACACAATTGTCCAGTGGTCAGTGTGTACAGCGACGGTGGGGTGATGACGAGCGGGCAGAGATCATGTCTCAAGCAGGGGACAGCGTTTCTGGGCCAGTTGGCACTCTGCAGCACATGGTGGATTTCATGCTGCAGTGCCTGAGAAACGACCGCCGCATCGACCACATTCTCAACATGCCTGATTATTGGGTGTTCACCCTCCTCGATCCTCGCTACCGGGACAACGTCCAAAACCTCATCCCTGCATTGACCCGGGAGCGTAAATTGCGGGAGTACCACGACACACTGGTGAATTCCATCATCTTCTCCTGTCCAACTGAGAGGAGTGCTGCTAGTGCTTTACAAAGCAGCTCAGTGCGTCGAGGCAGTGGGGGAGGCTCTGCCCAAAGAGGGAGCAGAAGCAGTGCCTCTGCCCAAGGCAAGCCCAGTATGGCACAACTCTGGCACACTTTTGTGTGCCCGCCCCAAATGTCTACACCATCACCGGCGGCTCCAGTCAGCAGGAGGCAACGGTTCCGTCAGATGGTGACAGACTACATGGCTTGCCCTCTTACTGTACTCCCAGACGGCTCTTCCCCGTTCAAGTTTTGGGTCTCTAAGCTGGATACATGGCCAGAGCTAAGCCAGTATGCATTGGAGGTGCTGGCTTGCCCTGCGGCTAGTGTCTTATCGGAACGTGTCTTTAGTGCCGCAGGTGGTGTACTAACAGACCGTCGCATGCGACTATCCTCCGATAACGTTGACCGGCTTACTTTCCTGAAAATGAACCAGGCCTGGATCTCGCAGGAATTTGCCACTCCTCTGCCTGATTAAGTAATTGGGTGTCATCCAGGTCTCCTGCTGTGTTCATCTTTCTACCACCTGAACTGCTATTCCTGGGCTCCAACACCGCCAGTTGCGGCTCAGAAGTGCAGGCTGCACAGTAAAAACATACGACCCAGTGTTATTGGGTTTCAGTAACGTCAGCTGATCCCCAGCTGTGTAGCCCGCAATGTGTCCTGCGACCGCCACGCTGGCACAACAACCTAAATGTAAGGGAACCTGTCCCCCCCCCCCGTCGTTTGTTACTGAAAGAGCCATCTTGTGCAGCAGTAATGCTGCACAAGGAAAAGGTAGCTTTTTTTTTTTAGCTCTTTGCACACGCAGAACTTAACACTTATAAAATGTGTTCACTGATACCGTTATACCGTCCCGGAGCTGGGACTTTCCTTCGTAATGTGACGCAGCACAGCCGTCATTCCTACCCCCTTGGTGCCATGCGCTGCCTCCTCAGCGTTGTTTTAAGCTGTCACGGAGCCTGCGCTGTTCTGTTATCCCTTGGGCATGCCCTATTTGCGCTGCCTGTCTTCTGACATAATTTGGTGTCAGGCTGGCTGCGCCTGTGCGGCCGCGGTGCCCGAGATCCCGCCTCGCAGTGTCTTCTGATTGAGTCACACTGCGGGCCTGGGATCCATGGGCATGCGCAGTGCATATCTTCCCCTCGGGCTCTCGCTCATTTCCCTCCGCCTTCTTTAGACTGTGCGCCGTCAGCTGATCCCTAGCATGCCACGGCCGTGACACCGCACAGTCTGAAGAAGAGGGAAGGAGGGGAGTGAGAGTCAAGGTTATGCACTGTGCATGCCCATGGTTCCAAGGCCCGCAGTGGGATTACGTTAGATGAGACTGCAAGGTGGGATCTGGAGCAGCGTGGACGCACAGGCACTGACAGCCTGACACCAAATTATGTCAGAAGACAGGCAGCGCTAATTGGGCATGGCCAAGGGCTAACAGAACAGCGCAGGCTCCGTGACAGCTTAAAACAACGCTGAGGAGGCAGCGCACGGCATCAAGGGGATAGGAATGACAGCTGTGCTGTGTCCCATTACGAAGGAAATTCGCACCTCCGGAACGGTTTAACGGTATAAAGGGACACATTTTTAGTGTTTACTTCGGTGTTTGCAAGGAGCATAATTAAAAGAGCAACCTTTTCCTTTTGCATCCTTAGTGCTGCACAACATGGCTCTTTCAGCTACAAACGTCTTGGGGGGGGTTAAAGGTTTCCTTTCAACTTGCTCCAATCAGGCTTCGGCCTACACTCTGTTCCTCTGCTCCTCCTGCTGTCCCTGGGCTCTAACACCACCAGTTGGTGCCTGGAAGTGCTGTGTGCACAGTCAACAGTCGCTCCTCTGTTATTGGGGTTCAGTAAACGTCAGCTGATCCCCAGCTGTGTGTGCGGCAATACCTCCAATCTGCTCCTCCTGCTGTCCCTGGGCTCTAACACCGCCAGTTGGTGCCTGGAAGTGCTGTGTGCACAGTCAACAGTCGCTCCTCTGTTATTGGGGTTCAGTAACGTCAGCTGATCCCCAGCTGTGTGTGCGGCAATACCTCCAATCTGCTCCTCCTGCTGTCCCTGGGCTCTAACACCGCCAGTTGGTGCCTGGAAGTGCTGTGTGCACAGTCAACAGTCGCTCCTCTGTTATTGGGGTTCAGTAACGTCAGCTGATCCCCAGCTGTGTATCCGGCAACGTGTCATGCGACCGCCACGCTGGCACAACTAAAATGTAAGGGGACCTGTCCCCCCCCTCCCCCCAGGCGTTTGTTACTGAAAGAGCCACCATGTGCAGCACTAATACTGCACAAGGGAAAGGTCGCTCTTGAAATTATGCTCCTTGCAAACGCTGAACTACACACTCATGTAATGTGTCCCCTCACACCGTCCAACCGTCCCGGAGGTGGGACTTTCCTTTGTAATGTGACGCAGCACAGCCGTCATTGCTACCCCCTTGGCACCGTGCGCTGCCTCCTTAGCGTTGTTTGATTCTGTCATGGACCCTGCGCTGTTATGTTATCCCTTGGCCATGCACAGTTTGCGCTGCCCGTCCTCTGACATCATTTGTTGTCGTCCTGGCTGCGCCTGTGCGTCCACGCTGCCCGAAATCACACCTGGCAGTGTCGTCTAATGTGATCCCACAGTGGGCCTGGTATCCATGGCCATGCGCAGTGCATATACTAGCCTCTCACTCCCCTTCTTCACGCTTCTTCAGACTAGGCGGCGTCAGCTGATCCCTAATAGCATGCCACGGCCGTGACGCCGCACAGTCTGAAGAAGCAGGAAGGAGGTGAGTGAGAGGCGATGATATGCACTGCGCATGCCCATGGATCCCTGGCCCGCAGTGGGACTACATTAGATGACACTTCAAGGTTGGATCTCGGGCAGCTTGGACGCACAGGCACTGCCAGCCTGACACCTACATGATGTCAGAAGACGGGCACCGCTAACTGTGCATGGCCAAGGGATAACATTACAGCGCGGGCTCCGTGACAGAACCAAACAACGTTGAGGAGGTGGCGCCCGGCACCAAGGGGGTTGGAATGACGGCTGTGCTGTGTCACATTACAAAGGAAAGTCCCACTTCCGGGATGGTTTGACGGTGTGAGGGGACACATTATATGAGTGTGTACTTCAGCGTTTGCAAGGAGCATAATTTTCGGAGCCACCATTTTCCATGTGCAGTATTACTGCTGTACAAGATGGCTCTTTCAGCAACAAATGCCTGGGGGGGGGGGGTTAAAGGTTCCCTTTCAACTTGCTCCACTGCAGGCTTCGGCCTACACTCTGCTCCTCTTTGATTCCCTGGGTTTCAACACTGTCAGTTGCCACCTGGAAGTGTTGTCTACACAGAAAAAACACTAGGTGATGTGTCAGTGGGGTTCAGCACCGCCAGCTGTTCCCCTGCTGTGTAGTCGGCAACGTGTCCAGCACAAGCCACGCTGGCACAACAGAACAAAAGCTGCCACCAGTGCAGGCTTCGGCCTACACTCTGCTCCTCTCCTCCTCCTGCTGACCCTGGGCTCAAACACCGCTAGTTTTTGCCCGGAAGTGCTAGCTGCACAGAGAAAAACACCAGCCAATGTGTTAGTGGGGTTCAGCAACGCCAGCTGTTCCCCTGCTGTGTAGCCGGCAACGTGACCTGCAAACGCCATGCAGGCACAGGAACTGAAATTAAAGGGAACCTGGCCCCACCCCCCCAGGTGTTTCTATGTATAACAGCCACCTAGTACAGCAGTACTGCTGCATTTGTACAAGGTGGCTGACTTTTTCTCCTTGCCCACGTGGAACTCAACACGTACAAAATGTGTCTCATTGAGACCATTCCACTGTCCCTGAGGTGTGACTTTCCTTTGTAATGATACGCAGCACCCCCCTTGGTAGCGTTTCCCGTCTTTTGTCATCATGGTTAGCTGGCTGCGCCTGTGCATCCGCCCTGCTAGAAACAACGCCCCTCGTTGTCATATTTATTTTGTCAGCGAGGGTGTGGTTTATGGGCACGAGCAGTGCATATGTTCGCCTGTCTTAACTCATCTCCTTCCGCCTTCTTCAGACTGTGCGGCCTCCTGGCCGTGGTAGGCGATAAGGGATCAGCTGAGGCCGCCCAGTCTGGAGCAGGTGTAAGGACATGTGTAAGCGGCAAACCTATTTACTGCACAAGGCCACCAATCCCAGCCACGCAGTGTGATTTTTTGAAAACACACTGTGGGTCTGGGATTCATGTCCATCGCTAACCGCAACGGCCGACATGAAATGAGGTCAGAAGACAGGAAGCGCTCACAGCGCATGGCCAAGGGATCACAATAGCGCAGACTCCTGTACAGCAAATAACAACGCTCAGGAATCTGCGCCCAGTACCTAGGTGCAAATTTTGACACCTGTGCTGCGTCTCGTTAAAAAGACAAGTCACGCCTCCACAACTGTTTGACAGTATAATGGGCTAAATAGTGTACGTGTTTTAGTCAGCGTGTGCAAGGAGCAAAACAAATAGAGCAACCTTTTACTTGTGCAGCATTAATGCTGCACAAGGTGTGGCTCTTGTACCTTGCAACACCTGAGGGGGGTTAAAGGTAACCTTTGAAATTGGTTCAACTAGGCTTCGGCCCACACTCTGCTCCTCTCCTGCTGACCCTGGGCTCAAACACCGCTAGTTTTTGCCCGGAACTGCTAGCTGCACAGAGAAAAACACCAGCCAATGTGTTAGTGGGGTTCAGCAACGCCAGCTGTTCCCCTGCTGTGTAGTCGGCAACGTGTCCAGCACAAGCCACGCTGGCACAACAGAACAAAAGCTGCCACCAGTGCAGGCTTCGGCCTACACTTTGCTCCTCTCCTCCTCCTGCTGACCCTGGGCTCAAACAATGCCAGTTTCTGCCCGGACATGCTAGCTGCACAGAGAAAAACACCAGCCAATGTGTTAGTGGGGTTCAGCACCGCCAGCTGTTCCCCTGCTGTGTAGCTGGCAACGTTTCCTGCAAACGCCACGCAGGAACATGAACTGAAATTGAAGGGAGCCTGCCCCCCACCCCCCCAGGTGTTTCTATGTATAACAGCCACCTTGTACAGCAGTACTGCTGCATTTGTACAAGGTGGCTGACTTTTTCTCCTTGCACACGTGGAACTCAACAAGTACAAAATGTGTCTCATTACAGACCATTACAATGTCCCTGAGGTGTGATTTTCCTTTTTAATGACACGCAGCACCCCCATTGTTAGCGCTGCCCGTCTCCTGACATCATTGGTTGGCTGGCTGTGCCTGTGCGTCCCCCCTGCCCGACACAACGCCCCCCGTTGTCTCATATATTTTGACTGCGAGGGTGTGATTGATGGGCACGAGCAGTGCATATGTTCCCCTGTTTTCACTCCCCTCCTTCCGCCTTCTTCTGACTGTGCGGCCTCATGGCCGCGGCATGCGATAAGGGATCAGCTGAGGCCGCCCAGTCTGAAGCAGGTGTAAGGACATGTGTGAGCGGCGAACATATTTACTGCACAAGGCCACGAATCCCAGCACCGCAGTGTGACTTTAGGAAAAGCCACTGTGGGTCTGGGATTTATGGCCATCGTTAACCGCACCGGCCAACATGAAATGAGGTCATGAGACGGCCTGCACTAACAGGGTATTGCCAAGGGATAACACAAGAGCGCAGTTTCCTGTACTGCAAATAACAACGGTAAGGAATCTGCGCACAGCACCTAGGTGTAAATTTGTACACCTGTGCTGCGTCTCCTTAAAAAGACTAGTAGTCACGCCTCCACTACTGTTTGACAGTATAATGGGCTAAATAGTGTACGTGTTTAATTCAGCGTGTGCAAGGAGCAAAATTAAATAGAGCAACCTTTGACTTGTGCATCATTAATGCTGTTCAAGGTGTGGCTCTTGTACCTTGCAACACCTGAGGGGGGGTTAAAGGTAACCTTTGAAATTGGTTCAACTAGGCTTCGGCCTACACTCTGCTCCTCTACTCCTCCTGCTGACCCTGGGCTCAAACACCGCTAGTTTTTGCCCGGAAATGCTAGCTGCACAGAGAAAAACACCAGCCAATGTGTTAGTGGGGTTCAGCAACGCCAGCTGTTCCCCTGCTGTGTAGTCGGCAACGTGTCCAGCACAAGCCACGCTGGCACAACAGAACAAAAGCTGCCACCAGTGCAGGCTTCGGCCTACACTTTGCTCCTCTCCTCCTCCTGCTGACCCTGGGCTCAAACAACGCCAGTTTCTGCCCGGACATGCTAGCTGCACAGAGAAAAACACCAGCCAATGTGTTAGTGGGGTTCAGCACCGCCAGCTGTTCCTCTGCTGTGTAGTCGGCATCGTGTCCAGCACAAGCCACGCTGGCACAACTGACCAAAAGCTGCCACCAGTGCAGGCTTCGGCCTACACTTTGCTCCTCTCCTCCTCCTGCTGACCCTGGGCTCAAACAACGCCATTTTCTGCCCGGACATGCTAGCTGCACAGAGATAAAAAAAACAGCCAATGTGTTAGTGGGGTTCAGCACCGCCAGCTGTTCCCCTGCTGTGTAGCTGGCAACGTGTCCTGCAAACGCCACGTAGGCACATGAACTGAAATTGAAGGGAGCCTGCCCCCCACCCCCCCAGGTGTTTCTATGTATAACAGCCACCTTGTACAGCAGTACTGCTGCATTTGTACAAGGTGGCTGACTTTTTCTCCTTGCACACGTGGAACTCAACAAGTACAAAATGTGTCTCATTACAGACCAATACAATGTCCCTGAGGTGTGACTTTCCTTTTAATGACACGCAGCACCCCCATTGTTAGCGCTGCCCGTCTCCTGACATCATTGGTTGGCTGGCTGTGCCTGTGCGTCCCCCCTGCCCGACACAACGCCCCCCGTTGTCTCATATATTTTGACTGCGAGGGTGTGATTGATGGGCACGAGCAGTGCATATGTTCCCCTGTCTTCACTCCCCTCCTTCCGCCTTCTTCTGACTGTGCGGCCTCATGGCCGCGGCATGCGATAAGGGATCAGCTGAGGCCGCCCAGTCTGAAGCAGGTGTAAGGACATGTGTGAGCGGCGAACATATTTACTGCACAAGGCCACGAATCCCAGCACCGCAGTGTGACTTTAGGAAAAGCCACTGTGGGTCTGGGATTTATGGCCATCGTTAACCGCACCGGCCAACATGAAATGAGGTCATGAGACGGCCTGCACTAACAGGGTATTGCCAAGGGATAACACAAGAGCGCAGTTTCCTGTACTGCAAATAACAACGGTAAGGAATCTGCGCACAGCACCTAGGTGTAAATTTGTACACCTGTGCTGCGTCACCTTAAAAAGACTAGTAGTCACGCCTCCACTTCTGTTTGACAGTATAATGGGCTAAATAGTGTACGTGTTTAATTCAGCGTGTGCAAGGAGCAAAATTAAATAGAGCAACCTTTGACTTGTGCATCATTAATGCTGTTCAAGGTGTGGCTCTTGTACCTTGCAACACCTGAGGGGGGGGTTAAAGGTAACCTTTGAAATTGGTTCAACTAGGCTTCGGCCTACACTCTGCTCCTCTACTCCTCCTGCTGACCCTGGGCTCAAACACCGCTAGTTTTTGCCCGGAAATGCTAGCTGCACAGAGAAAAACACCAGCCAATGTGTTAGTGGGGTTCAGCACCGCCAGCTGTTCCCCCGCTGTGTAGCCGGCAACGTGTCCAGCACAAGCCACGCTGGCACAACCGACCAAAAGCTGCCACCAGTGCAGGCTTCGGCCTACACTTTGCTCCTCTCCTCCTCCTCCTGCTGACCCTGGGCTCAAACACCGCTAGTTTTTGCCCGGAACTGCTAGCTGCACAGAGAAAAACACCAGCCAATGTGTTAGTGGGGTTCAGCACCGCCAGCTGTTCCCCCGCTGTGTAGCCGGCATCGTGTCCAGCACAAGCCACGCTGGCACAACCGACCAAAAGCTGCCACCAGTGCAGGCTTCGGCCTACACTTTGCTCCTCTCCTCCTCCTCCTGCTGACCCTGGGCTCTAACACCGCTAGTTTTTGCCCGGACATGCAATCTGCACAGAGAAAAACACCAGTCAATGTGTCAGTGGGGTTCAGCAACGCCAGCTGTTCCCCTGCTGTGTAGCTTGCAACGTGACCTGCAAACGCCACGCAGGCACATGAACTGAAATTGAAGGGAGCCTGCCCCCCACCCACAGGTGTTTCTATGTATAACAGCCACCTTGTACAGCAGTACTGCTGCATTTGTACAAGGTGGCTGACTTTTTCTCCTTGCCCACGTGGAACTCAACACGTACAAAATGTGTCTCATTACAGACCATTACAATGTCCCTGAGGTGTGACTTTCCTTTGTAATGACACGCAGCACCACCCTTGTTAGCGCTGCCCGTCTTTTGACATCATTGGTTAGCTGGCTGCGCCTGTGCATCTCCCCTGCTGGAAACAACGCCCCTCGGTGTCTTATTTTTTTGGACAGCGAGGGTGTGATTGATGGGCATGTGCAGTGCATATGTTTGCCTGTGTTCACTCATCTCCTTCCGCCTTCTTCAGACTGGGTGTCCTCATGGCCGCGGCAGGCGATAAGGGATCAGATGAGGCCGCCCAGTCTGAAGCAGGTGTAAGGACATGTGTGAGCGGCAAACATATTTAGTGCACCAGGGCACGAATCCCAGCACCGCAGTGTGATTTTTTAAAAACACACTGTGGGTCTGGGATTCATGTCCATCGCTAACCGCAACGGCCAACATGAAATGAGGTCATAAGACAGGAAGCGCTCACAGCGCATGGCCAAAGGATCACAAGAGCGCAGACTCCTGTACAGCAACTAACAACGCTCAGGAAGCTGCGCCCATGCAAAAAGGTGTTGTTTTCGACACCTGTGCTGCTTTTCTTTAAAAAGACAAGTCACGCCTCCACTACTGATTAACAGTATAATGGGCTAAATAGTCTACGTGTTGCATTCAGCTTGTGCAAGTAGACAAATTAATAGAGCAACCTTTTACTTGTGCAGCATTAATGCTGCAGAAGGAGTGGCTCTTGTACTTTGTAACACCTGAGGGGGGGTTAAAGGTAACCTTTGAAATTGGTTCAACTAGGCTTCGGCCTACACTCTGCTCCTCTCCTCCTCCTGCTGACCCTGGGCTCTAACAACGCTAGTTTTTGCCCGGAAATGCTAGCTGCACAGAGAAAAACACCAGCCAATGTGTTAGTGGGGTTCAGCACCGCCAGCTGTTCCCCTGCTGTGCAGCTTGCAACGTGACCTGCAAACGCCACGCAGGCACATGAACTGAAATTGAAGGGAGCCTGGCCCCCACCCCCAGATGTTTCTATGTATAACAGCCACCTTGTACAGCAGTACTGCTGCATTTGTACAAGGTGGCTGATGTTTTCTCCTTGCCCACGTGGAACTCAACACGTACAAAATGTGTCTCTTTGAGACCATTCCACTGTCCCTGAGGTGTGACTTTCCTTTCTAATGATACGCAGCACCCCCCTTGGTAGCGCTTCCCGTCTTCTGACATCATTGGTTGGCTACTTGCGCCTGTTCGTCCGCCCTGCCTGAATAAAATGCTCCTCGTTGTCTTAATTATTTTGACTGCGAGGGTGTGATTGATGGGCACGAGCAGTGCATATCTTCGCCTGTCTTAACTCATCTCCTTCCGCCTTCTTCAGACTGTGCAGCCTCATGGCCGCGGCATGCGAGAAGGGATCAGCAGAGGCCGCCCAGTCTGAAGCAGGTGTAAGGACGTGTGTGAGCGGCCAAAATATTTACTGCTCAAGGCCACGAATCCCAGCACCGCAGTGTGGCTTTATGAAAAGACACTGTGGGTCTGGGATTTATGGCCATCGTTAACCGCACCGGCCAACATGAAATGATGTCATAAGATGGGCAGCGCTAACAGGGCATTGCCAAGGGATAACACAAGAGCGCAGACTCCTGTACAGCAAATAACAACGCTCAGGAAGCTGCGCCAAGCACCAAGGCGTTATTTTGGACACCTGTGCTGCGTCTCATCAAAAAACCAAGTCACGCATCCACTACAGTTTGACTGTAGAATGGGGTAAATTGTGTATGTCTTTCATTCAGCGTGTACAAGTAGACAAATTAATAGAGCAACCTTTCACTTGTGCAGCATTAATACTGCACAAGGTGTGTCTCTTGTACTTTGTAACACCTGAGGGGGGGGTTAAAGGTTTCCTTTGAAATTGGTTCAACTAGGCTTAGGCCTACACTCTGCTCCTCTCCTCCTCCTCCTGCTTCAACACGGGCTCTAACATCGCTAGTTTTTGCCCGCAAGTGCTAGCTGCACAGAGAAAAACACACGCCATTGTGTTAGTGGGGTTCAGCAACGCCAGCTGTTCCCCCAGTGTGTAGCCGGCAAAGTGTCCTGCAAACGCAACGCAGACACAAAGCTGCCTCCAGTGCAGGCTTCGGCCTACACTCATCTCCCCCTGCTTACCCTTTGCTCCAACACCGCTAGTTGGGGCTCTAGGAAGACAATCTTTAATAGGCAAGGCAACGCATCTGGGTTCCAGCACCGCCAGCTGGTTCTCGGCAGTGTTCTTGTCACAGGTACTCCCTCGTGCCAAGCCTGGTTTCAGCACCGTCAGCTGTTTCCGGGTTGTGTCAACTTCACTGAGACGCCTATGCTTGCCCCGTCGTGGTGCGGTCGAGTTAGCCAACTCCAGGGTGCCTCCAGTTTAGGAGCTTCCTATGTGGGCTGCGTGAACTGGTAGTCAAGGCTGGTTCTGTAGTGCCAGTAGGCCCAGCTCCCCCTGTAGGACTGTTGGGGTTCGGTAACTGCGGCTGCCTCGCGGCCTAGCTGTTCTCTCCTCTCCTGTGGGCCTTGGGGTCCACCACCTGGTTCCAGCACCGTCAGCTGGTTCCGGGCCGAGCCTTTGGCTTAGGTGCCTCCTCCTGGGTATCCGAGTTCCGCCAACGCCAGGCGGTCCTTGGTAGTGCTTTTAAGCGCGGGCACCTACAGCTTAGTAACCGGGTTCCAGCACCGTCAGCTAGTCCTCGGTCGTGCCATTGGCTCTTGCACACTGGGGCAACGCATCCGGGTTCCAGCACCGCCAGCTGGTTCTCGGCAGTGTTCTTGTCACAGGTACTCCCTCGTGCCAAGCCTGGTTTCAGCACCGTCAGCTGTTTCCGGGTTGTGTCAAGCTCACTGAGACACCTATGCTTGCCTCGTCGTGGTGCGGTCGGGTTAGCCAACTCCAGGGTGCCTCCAGTTTAGGAGCTTCCTATGTGGGCTGCGTGAACTGGTAGTCAAGGCTGGTTCTGTAGTGCCAGTAGGCCCAGCTCCCCCTGTAGGACTGTTGGGGTTCGGTAACTGCGGCTGCCTCGCGGCCTAGCTGTTCTCTCCTCTCCTGTGGGCCTTGGGGTCCACCACCTGGTTCCAGCACCATCAGCTGGTTCCGGGCCGAGCCTTTGGCTTAGGTGCCTCCTCCTGGGTATCCGAGTTCCGCCAACGCCAGGCGGTCCTTGGTAGTGCTTTTAAGCGCGGGCACCTACAGCTTAGTAACAGGGTTCCAGCACCGTCAGCTGGTCCTCGGTCGTGCCATTGGCTCTTGCACACTGGGGCAACGCATCCGGGTTCCAGCACCGCCAGCTGGTTCTCGGCAGTGTTCTTGTCACAGGTACTCCCTCGTGCCAAGCCTGGTTTCAGCACCGTCAGCTGTTTCCGGGTTGTGTCAACTTCACTGAGACGCCTATGCTTGCCCCGTCGTGGTGCGGTCGAGTTAGCCAACTCCAGGGTGCCTCCAGTTTAGGAGCTTCCTATGTGGGCTGCGAGAACTGGTAGTCAAGGCTGGTTCTGTAGTGCCAGTAGGCCCAGCTCCCCCTGTAGGACTGTTGGGGTTCGGTAACTGCGGCTGCCTCGCGGCCTAGCTGTTCTCTCCTCTCCTGTGGGCCTTCGGGTCCACCACCTGGTTCCAGCACCGTCAGCTGGTTCTCGGCAGTGTCTTTTGCTCTTGTACCTTCTGCTCCCCATCCTGGTTCCAGTACCGTCAGCTGGTTCCGGGCAGAGCCTTTGGCTTAGGTGCCTCCTTCTGGGTATCCAAGTTCCACCAACGTCAGGTGGTCCTTGGTAGTGCTTTCAGGCACGGGTACCTCCTGCTTAGTAACCGGGTTCCAGTAACGTCAGCTGGTCCTCGGTAGTTCCATTGGCTCTTGGACCTTCGGCTACCCATCCGGGTTCCAGTACCGTCAGCTGGTTCTCGGCAGTGTCTTTTGCTCTTGTACCTTCTGCTCCCCATCCTGGTTCCAGTAACGTCAGCTGGTTCCGGGCAGAGCCTTTGGCTTAGGTGCCTCCTTCTGGGTATCCGAGTTCCGCCAACGTCAGGCGGTCCTTGGTAGTGCTTTTTAGCACGGGTACCTCCTGCTTAGTAACCGGGTTCCAGTAACGTCAGCTGGTCCTCGGTAGTTCCATAGGCTCTTGAACCTTCGGGTAGCCATCCGAGTTCCAGTTCCATCAGCTGGTTCTTGGCATTTTCTCAGCCTTCTTGTACCTTCTGCTACATTTCCAAGTTGAAGACCCTAACGTCGACGACCCGGAAGACCACCCCGATGACGACGACCCGGAAGACCACCCCGATGACGACGATGACGACGGTGGAGACGACGACGGCGGAGACGACGACGGCTGAGACGACGACGGCGGAGATGACGACACTGGAGACGACAACATGGAAGACCGAGAAGCAGAAGAACAAGAGGCTGCAGAACAAAGAGCAGAAGAACATTAAGCATAAGACTTAATATCAGAGCAAAAGATATTATCTAAATTATATGCAGAAGAAGACTAAGCAGTGTATGGGGGTGAGTCCGTTCCTCCTCGTGGTGCCCCTGGATAAAGCCTGATGCTGCAGGCCAAACTGAACGCGGACAAATGTAACTTTTGTGACTGGCAGAACGGAAGGTGTAATCTTCCAACTTTTATAGATAACAACTACGGGAATGCCTGTCACAAATGAGAATATGATGAAGAAGTAGAATAGGAAGAATAATAACAGTGGAATAAAAAGAATATGTAGAATAGGAAGAATAATAATAGTTGAAGAAAATGAATATAAAGAATGTAATAAAAAAAAAAATATAGGTAGAAGATGAAGAAGAAGATGAATAAGGTGAAGAAGTTGATGTCAAAGATGCTGATGATGATGAAGATGAAAGTGTGGGAAAAGGAAAAAAAAGAAGGGGAAGGTCGTGGAATAGTGAAACATCAATATCTGACAAAATAAAAAAAATTTACATAGTCAATATCTTTTTCAATCCGAACGTCTTTAAAAAAAAAAAAATCATGCTATTCTATTTGATTGGACTAATCCTCATTGCCTTTAATGTCTCCGCCACCTCCCCCATACATCCTACATTATTCTTAGTTGTTTTCCTTCATGTAGAATGAACCTACAAGGAAAGAAAGGGTTTATTTTAATTCCGATATTTTGGTCCCATTGACTTGCATTGGGATCGGGTATCGGTATCGGCGATATCCGATATTTTTTGAATATCGGCCGATCCAAACCGATACCGATACTTTCCGATATCGGAAGGTATCGCTCAACACTATTCAATACATATCTTTTTTCAAGATTTCCAACATTTCTAATACCATTGTCTAATATTTTAGACACAGCCTTTCTATGACTTATTACTTGTTGTATTGTGCATTTCCATTGTAATTAAAAAGGTTCTGCTAAGAAAAAAAACAGTTTCAGGGTCAACATAAAGAACATGATTAATTCTTCAATTTACGCCCCACCAACAAAACAATAATGGGGTATTTATGCCCATATGTATTAGCAGCACAGATGGAATATTTAACGAGTCAAACTAAACCTCAATTAACTAGAACCCCCTGACTCTAGAATAGGACGTCTAGCTTCTCCCACCATGTGTTTCTTCTGTCCTGTGTGGACTACAACAGATGGTTTGCGGTTGCTTGTTTGCTTCTTATTTTTCTTGTTGACAGTATTGAACTTCCTAGACTGAGCTTGAATGTGCACAAATGTGTCACTGCATTACCTAAAATATGTTAGTCTCTAAGGCCGGCGTCACACTCAGCGTATGAAAATACGGTCCGTTATTTACGGCCGTAGTACGCAGAAAAGTCCCCAAAATAGTGATCCGTATGTCATCCGTAGGCAGGGTGTGTCAGCGTATTTTGCGCATGGCATCCTCCGTATGTAATCCGTATGGCATCCGTACTGCAAGATTTTCTCGCAGGCTTGCAATACGGACATACAATGGATCCATGGGCTCAAATAATCGTAAAACATCTATACTGTAGAGTTGAGCGACTTTAACTTTTTTAGTATCGAGTCGGGTTTCGCGAAACCCGACTTTGTCAATAGTCGGGTCGGGTGACATCGGCCGATTATTGCGAAAAGTCTTGGATCGACCGAAACACGAAACCCAATGCAAGTCAATGGGGAATCAAAGTCGGCAGTGAGTGGAGGACAGGAAAACACCTACAGTGCCCATTTTTATGCCAAAAACATCAATTCTTATTTCTTAAGCTTGTAAATCTTAATTTACTTTATAATAATAGTTAGGCATTGAAAACAGGGGGTCATTTGGCTAAAGTTGTGGGGGGTAGGGCTGGCTCAAGATTTTAGTGGGCCCAGGAAACGCGGACTACGTCACGGCGGTGCAGCAGGGAGAGGTAAGTATTTAAACTTTGCAAGTGCTGTGATCCCGAGCAAGCAGGGGGGGCCCACTCGTTCGCATTGGCACCGGCACAGGGCCCCTCAAAGTACGGCGGTGTCTTTGACAGCGGGGGAGCCTCCCACCGGCAGAGACACTTTTGCGTACTATGAGGGGCCCTGTGCCAGTGATGTCGCCAACGAGTATACCCCCCCACCTCATGAAGGAACCTGCACTTTCATCTGCACCTTCCTCTTTGTCCAAGTGTAAGGTGGTATAGTATGCGGGAAGGGGAACCTGACTTTCAGCAGGGTCAGATTCTGGCTGTGTAGAGTGCAAGGGGAATGTAGTGGTCTGGGTCAATGTACCAGCAGACTCATGTAGCAGTGGCTGGCCAATGGGCAGGATGAGGAGGAAACACAGATATAGTCCCAAAGAATAAAGTAGGCTAAATGCAGTTAAAAATTGGTAACAGGACTAAACAGGCGGCATAGCTTTGTTCAGTGGCGAAAAACTGTAATGAGTGGCAGACACAGTTAGTAGGCCCAAGTAATAAAGTGGGCCAAATGAAGTTCAAAATTGGTAACAGGAGTAAACAGGCGGCACAGCTTTGTTCAGTGTAGGAGAACAACAAGCAGCAGCAGACACCGTTAGTACGCCCAACCAAACCAGTAGCCCAAATGCAGTGTAATATGTGATGTAGGCCGAAAGCCTGAAGATTGAAGCTCAGCTTTGTAAAGTGGAGGAGAACACCAAGCAGCGGCAGACAACGTTAGTACGCCCAACCAAACCAGTAGCCCAAATGCAGTGTAATATCTGATATAGACCGAAAGCCAGAAGATTGAAGCTCAGCTTTGTAAAGTGGAGGAGAACACCAAGCAGCCGCAGACACCATTAGTACGCCCAACCAAACCAGTAGCCCAAATGCTGTGTAATATGTGATGTAGGCCAAAAGCCTGAAGATTGAAGCTCAGCTTTGTAAAGTGGAGGAGAACACCAAGCAGCGGCAGACAACGTTAGTACGCCCAACCAAACCAGTAGCCCAAATGCAGTGTAATATCTGGTATAGCCCGAAAGCCTGAAGATTGAAGCTCAGCTTTGTAAAGTGGAGGAGAACACCAAGCAGCGGCAGACACCGTTAGTACGCCCAACCAAACCAGTAGCCCAAATGCAGTATAATATGTGATATAGGCCGAAAGCCTGAAGATTGAAGCTCAGCTTTGTAAAGTGGAGGAGAACACCAAGCAGCGGCAGACAACGTTAGTACGCCCAACCAAACCAGTAGCCCAAATGCAGTGTAATATCTGATATAGACCGAAAGCCAGAAGATTGAAGCTCAGCTTTGTAAAGTGGAGGAGAACACCAAGCAGCCGCAGACACCATTAGTACGCCCAACCAAACCAGTAGCCCAAATGCTGTGTAATATGTGATGTAGGCCGAAAGCCTGAAGATTGAAGCTCAGCTTTGTAAAGTGGAGGAGAACACCAAGCAGCGGCAGACAACGTTAGTACGCCCAACCAAACCAGTAGCCCAAATGCAGTGTAATATCTGGTATAGCCCGAAAGCCTGAAGATTGAAGCTCAGCTTTGTAAAGTGGAGGAGAACACCAAGCAGCGGCAGACACCGTTAGTATGCCCAACCAAACCAGTAGCCCAAATGCAGTGTAATATGTGATATAGGCCGAAAGCCTGAAGATTGAAGCTCAGCTTTGTAAAGTGGAGAACACCAAGCAGCCGCAGACACCATTAGTACGCCCAACCAAACCAGTAGCCCAAATGCAGTGTAATATCTGATATAGGCTGAAAGCCTGAAGATTGAAGCTCAGCTTTGTAAAGTGGAGGAGAACACCAAGCAGCTGCAGACACCATTAGTACGCCCAACCAAACCAGTAGCCCAAATGCAGTGTAATATGTGATATAGGCCGAAAGCCTGAAGATTGAAGCTCAGCTTTGTAAAGTGAAGGAGAACACCAAGCAGCGGCAGACACCGTTAGTACGCCCAACCAAACCAGTAGCCCAAATGCAGTGTAATATGTGATGTAGGCCGAAAGCCTGAAGATTGAAGCTCAGCTTTGTAAAGTGGAGGAGAACACCAAGCAGCCGCAGACACCATTAGTACGCCCAACCAAACCAGTAGCCCAAATGCAGTGTAATATGTGATGTAGGCCGAAAGCCTGAAAATTGAAGCTCAGCTTTGTAAAGTGGAGGAGAACACCAAGCAGCTGCAGACACCATTAGTACGCCCAACCAAACCAGTAGCCCAAATGCAGTGTAATATGTGATATAGGCCGAAAGCCTGAAGATTGAAGCTCAGCTTTGTAAAGTGGAGGAGAACACCAAGCAGTGGAGTGGAGGAGAACACTAAGTGGCTCAGAGAGACAGAGTAGGCCCACAATTAAAAAAGGTGGCTAATTGCATTTCAGAGTTAGTACGAGGAGTACACAGGCGGCATATCGTGGTTAAGCGGAGGAGGACAAGTGTAATTAGTAGCTTTGACACACTGAGTAGGCCTAAAATAAAAAATAAGGCTATATTCTGTTCACAATTGCTAAAAGGACTACAGAGGCGGCATTGCTGGGTTCAGCGGTGGAGGACAACTGTTGTGAGAGTCTGACACAGTTACTAGGACAAAATAAGTAAGTAGGCTAAATGATGTTCTAAATTGGTCAGAGGAGTACACAGGCGGCATAGCTTGTTTCAGCGGAGGAGGACAACTGTAATAAGTGGCTCAGACAGACAGAGTAGGCCTAAAATAAGAAAAAGTTGGCTAATGTCTGTTCAAAATTAGTTTGAGTAGTACACAGGTGGCATAGCTTTGTAAAGCGCAGGACAGTTGTAATGTGTGGCACAGACAGACAAACATACAGACAGACAGAGGCCTAAAATTAAAAAAGGTGGCTTCATGCAGTTCAAAACTGCTAACAGGACTTACCCAGTGACCTAGCTTGTTTCAGGGGGGAGAGTTGTAATGTGTGGCGCAGACAGACAGACAGACAGAGGCCTAAAATAAAAAAAGTTGGCTAATGTCTGTTCAAAATTAGTTTGAGTAGTACACAGGCGGC
The DNA here is from genome assembly GCF_032444005.1 of Ranitomeya imitator. Lineage (NCBI taxonomy): Eukaryota > Metazoa > Chordata > Amphibia > Anura > Dendrobatidae > Ranitomeya > Ranitomeya imitator. Next base: position 342,050,815 of record NC_091284.1, on the reverse strand, counting down.
ATAGCTTTGTAAAGCGGAGGACAGTTGTAATGTGTGGTACAGACAGACATACAGACAGACAGAGGCCTAAAATTAAAAAAGGTGCCTTCATGCAGTTCAAAACTGCTACCAGGACTGACCCGGCGGCCTAGCTTGTTTCAGGGGGGGGAGAGTTGTAATGTGTGGCGCAGACAGACAGACAGAGGCCTAAAATAAAAAAAGGTGGCAAAATGCAGTTCAAAACTGCAACCAGGACTAACCAGGTGGCCTAGCTTGTTTCAGGGGGGGAGAGTTGTAATGTGTGGCGCAGACAGACAGACAGACAGAGGCCTAAAATAAAAAAAGGTGGCTAATGTCTGTTCAAAATTAGTTTGAGTAGTACACAGGCGGCATAGCTTTGTAAAGCGGAGGACAGTTGTAATGTGTGGCACAGACAGACAGACAGAGGCCTAAAGTTAAAAACGGTGGCTTCATGCAGTTCAAAACTGCTACCAGGACTAACTAGGCGGCCTAGCTTGTTTCAGGGGGGAAAAGTTGTAATGTGTGGTGCGGACAGACAGACAGACAGACAGACAGAGGCCTAAAATAAAAAAGGTGGCAAAATGCAGTTCAAAACTGCAATCAGGACTAACCAGGTGGCCTAGCTTGTTTCAGGGGGGGGGGAGAGTTGTAATGTGTGGCGCAGGTAGACAGACAGGGGCCTAAAATAAAAAAAGGTGGCAAAATGCAGTTCAAAACTGCTACCAGGACTAACCAGGCAGCCTAGCTTGTTTCAGCGGGGGAGAGTTGTAATGTGTGGTGCAGACAGACAGACAGACAGACAGACAGAGGCCTAAAATAAAAAAAGGTGGCAAAATGCAGTTCAAAACTGCAACCAGGACTAACCAGGCAGCCTAGCTTGTTTCAGGGGGGGAGAGTTGTAATGTGTGGCGCAGACAGACAGACAGACAGAGGCCTACAATAAAAAAAGGTGGCTAAATGCAGTTCAAAACTGCTACCAGGACTAACCAGGCGGCCTAGCTTGTTTCAGAGGGGGACAGTTGTAATGTGTGGCGCAGACAGTCAGATAGACAGACAGAGGCCTAAAATAAAAAAAGGTGGCTAAATGCAGTTCACAATTGGTAACAGGATTACTCAGGTGGCCTAGCTTTGTTCAGCGGAGGACAACTGTTGTAAGAGGCTGACACAGTTAGTAGGCCAAAATACTAAAGTTGGCTAAATGTCAGCCAATGAATTGGTCATAAATAAACTGGTGGCATAGCGAGGTACATGGGTGGGCTCCTCTGCAGAGTTGCAGACAGTGGTAGTTGGCGCAAAGCATTAAGGGGTCTAAATGGAGGCCAGGGCCCCTGTATATTTAACTATCATCTATCATTGCAACAAATTTGTAATGGCAGTGCCATTTAAGGATTTAACAGCACAAACTACACAGTGGTGGGGCAGGTAAGTTTTGCAAGTGGTAGAGCACAGTTCGAGCTGGGGGGAACACTCTCTCGTGGGCGGCGGTACTGGCACAGGGCCTCTCATATTACGACGGTGTGTCTGACGTTGGTGGTGCACCACCACCATCAGAGACACTTCATTGTACTATGTGGGACCCTGTGCCAGTGCCATCGCCCAAGAGTGGGCACACACACCTGTCCAGGCAAACGGCACTCGCACGGGTGCTTGCGCCAAGTTGTGACCACGGACCTGTGGGGGGAGTCAGCTCACTTAGGGAGGTATAAAAATGGCCTATGGTGGACATTCGGTACCTGAAAATGGCGGAATTGGAGCAGTCAGTAAGAGGAGGCCAAATACTAGCAATTTTTTCAGGCAAGCTATGTGCTGCAGGTGAAGGTGGGGCAAAATAATTCAAAATCAATGATTGGTTCATTTTAATGAAGGTTAGATCCTCAACATTTCGGGGAGCCAGATGTGTCCTTTTTTCGATCAGTATTGAACCAGCAGCACTGAGGACTCTTTCTGAGAGCACACTAGCAGCTGGGCAAGCGAGCTCCTGTAATGCATATTCTGCCAATTCGGGCCAGGTGTCTAGTTTAGATGCCCAGTAATCAAAGGGGAATGACCTGTGAGGGAGAACATCGATAATGGCGGAAAAATAGTTGGTAACCATACTGGACAAATGCTGTCTCCTGTCACTTTACATTGATGCAGCAGTACCTGTGATGTCTGCGGTCATTGCGAAATCACTCCACAACCTGGTCATAAATCCCCTCTGTCCAACGCCACTTCGGCTTTGTGCACCTCTAACACCTCTGCCATGTTGCCCCCTACAGCTCGTGTGAGAACCATCAGCGCCGCTGTGTGCTGGGAATGCCTGAACCAAATGGTCTACAAGAGTTGCTTGTTTGGTAGCCAATATTTGCTCAAGGTTCTCATGTGGCATGATACTTTGTAATTTGCCTTTGTATCGTGGATCCAGGAGGCATGCTAACCAGTAATCGTCATCGGTCATCATTTTGATAATGCGGGGGTCCCATTTTAGGATACACAAGGCATACTCTGCCATGTGGGCCAAAGTTCCAGGTGTCAGTTCACTGCTTGTGCTGGGTTGAGGAGCATTTTCTTGAAAATCTACATCACTTGTGGCCCGCAAAAACCCTGTACCTGACCTTGCAATGCCACCAGTTTCTCTTGCCCCCCTGTGAAGCATCCTCCTCCCATAAATATTCAGCCCCATCATCCTCCTCCTCCTCTTCGTCCACCACCTCATCCAGGAAAGTTCCCTGAGCAGACAATGGCTGACTCTCATCAAGGCTTCCCTCCTCCTCGGCCGCAGACGCCTGCTCCTTGATGTGCATCAAACTTTGCATCAGCAGACGCATTAGTGGGATGCTCATGCTTATGATGGCGTCGTCCGCACTGACCAGCCGTGTGCATTCCTCAAAACACTGAAGGACTTGACAGAGGTCTTGGAGCTTCGACCACTGCACATCAGACAACTCCATGTCTGCCATCCAACTGCCTGCCCGTGTATGTGTATCCTCCCACAAATACTTGACAGCACGCCTCTGTTCGCACAGCCTCTGAAGCATGTGCAGTGTGGAGTTCCACCTTGTTGCCACATCGATTATTTGGCGGTGCTGGGGAAGATTCAGCGATCGCTGATGGTTCAGCATACGGCTGGAGTGTACTGGTGACCGGTCGATGTGCGAGCAAAGTCTGCGCACCTTCAGGAGCAGGGCTGGTAAATCTGGGTAATTCTTGGGGAAGCACTGCTCCACCAGGTTCAATGTGTGAGCCAGGCAAGGTATGTGTTTCAGTTTTGAAAGGGCTATGGCAGCCATAAAATTCCTTCCGTTATCACTGACTACCTTGCCTGCCTCAAGATGTACACTGCCCAGCCATGACTGAGTTTTTTGCTGCAAGTACTCGGCCAGTACGTCCGCGGTGTGTCTGTTGTCGCCCAAACACTTCATTTGCAGCACAGCCTGTTGACGCTTCCCACTAGCTGTTCCATAATGGGACACCACGGATGCAAGACTGACAGCTGCGGATGGAGTGGTCGTGCAACTGCGCTCTGTGGACGAGCTTTCGCTTCTGGAGGAGGAGGAGGAGGAGGAGCAAATGCCTACAGCCAACTGTTTCCTAGACCGTGGGCTAGGCAGAACTGTGCCAGTATTGTTGTCCCCTGTGGACCCTGAATCCACCACATTAAGCCAGTGTGCGGTAATGGACATGTAACGTCCCTGGCCATGCCTACTGGTCTATGCATCTGTTGTGAGGTGCGCCTTTCTACTGACCGATTGCCTGAGTGCATGGACAATGCGTTCTTTGACATGTTGGTGGATTGCTGGAATGGCTTTTCTTGCAAAGACGTGTCGACTGGGTAGGTCATAGCATGGTACTACGTAGGCCATCAGGGCTTTGAAAGCTTCGCATTCAACCAAACGGTAGGGCATCATCTCTAACGACATTAGTCGAGCAGTGTAGCCGTTCAAACCCTGTGTACGCGGATGAGAGGAAGAGTACTTTCTTTTCCTATCGAGAGCCTCTTTTATGCTGAGCTGGACTGGAGAGCTGCATATGGTGGAACTAGCGGGGGTGGTGGTGGACATGGCAGATTGAGAGAGGCTTGGCGATGGTATTCTTGATGTGGGCCTACCTACTGTGTTTCCAACCAAGAACCTTGCGATTCCCTGACTGCTTTGGCCTTGCGACAATACCTCCACATTTGCTACTGGTGGTGTCATAACCGGGGGGCTTCCAGTTAGGGAAGCAATGTTGCGTTGCTGACTAGCTTCAATATGAGCAGGTGCACCAATGGTACGGGACGTTTGGTAGTTAGTCCATGCTTCCAAGTGCCTGCTGGTTAGATGTCTACACATGCATGTTGTATTTAAATTTTGAACATTCTTCCCCCTGCTAAAGGTCTTGGAGCATTTCTTACATATATGTTGTGAGTTCTGTTTTTGGGCTCCCTCTGGTGGTTACTGATGGTACTGGGTGATTTGTGTTCTGCTGTCTCTGGTGTCCACCTGTTCTATTAGGATTTGGGAGTTTCCTATTTAACCGGGCTTTCTTGTCATTTCCCCGCCGGCTATCAAGGTTATCAGAGTGTTTTGTTACCTCAGCTTCTGGCTTCAGTAATCTTCAGGACAAGCTAAGTTTTTGATTTTCTTGTTCCACGTTTTGATTTATTTTTGTCTTGTCCAGCTTGCATATAATTGTTTCTTTGCTGCTGGTTGCTCTAGTGGGCTGTAATTGCTCCTCATGTTCCATGAGTTGGAACATGAGTTCAAGTAATTACAGGATGGTTTTTTGAAGGGTTTTTTGCTGACCGCGCAGTTTACTTTTGTATCCTCTGCTATCTAGTTTTAGCGGGCCTCATTTTGCTGAATCTGATTTCATACTGTGTATGTGCCTTCCTCTCATTTCACCGTCATTATATGTGGGGGGCTGCTATTTCTGTGGGGTATTTCTCTGGAGGCAAGAGAGGTCTGTGTTTCTTCTAATAGGGGAAGTTAGATCTTCGGCTGGTGCGAGACGTCTAGGATCAACGTAGGCACGTTCCCCGGCTATTGTTATTTGTGTGTTCAGGTTTAGGGTCGCGGTCAGCTCAGGTTCCATCACCCTAGAGCTCGTTGGTGCTTGTCCTTTTGTGATTCCCTGCCATTGGAATCATGACACATATAACTTTGGACTGATCATTCGGATCTTGATTAAAAAATTGCCACACTGCACTTGTCCTACTATGGAATACCTTTTCAGGCATTGCACGCCGTGCTACTGCCACCGGATTGCAACGCTGTCCTACACCTGTTGTGGTTTTTGACACACGTTTTGGGCCTGATGCGGGCCTGCCAGATGACAACTTTTGCGATGTAGAAGGCTGCTGCAGATCATCCTCCTCCGCTTCTGAGCTCCAGGCTGCGGCACCCTCTTCCCTCAATGGCTGCCAATCTGGGTCAACAACTGGGTCATCTATCACCTCCTCTTCAATGTCATGTGCACCATCCTCTGTGTCACCGTGTAAGGTGCTATAGCGTTCGGGACTGGGCACCACAGTCTCATCAGGGTCAGATTCGGGCTTAGTACACTGCGAGGGCAAAGTTGTGATCTGAGTCAATGGAACAGCATAATAATCAAGCTGTGGCTGTGCATCTGTGCACTCCATGTCCAATTCTTCCTGTAATGGGCTCTTAACAATTTCCCTCTCTAAATCAAGCACGGTATGTGTAAAGAGCTCCATGGAGTAAAGTGTAGTGTTGCCTGCCGCATCCTTCACTTTTGTTTTGGGTGAAGGACACAAGGAAGCTACTTTTTCCGGACCAGGAGCATCCACTGACGACTCGCTGGTTTTAGATTTCGAAGCTTCTGAAGAGGAGGTGAAAGAGCTGGAAGGCTGAGTCAGCAAGGAAAGCCAAAACTTGTTCCTGCTACTCCGCCTTTAAAAGCTGTTTTCCTACTCCCAGATAAGGGAGCCTTCAAGGCCTTGTGTAGCCAGACGATGACGCTGCCTCTACACCTCAAGCATTTGGTGCTATCTTGCTTTTCCCAGTACCACCAGATGCTCCACTACCACCACCATCAGTACCAGCTGGCAACGACCGCCCACGGCCTCTTCCACCAGGCTTCCTAATTTTTGCGGAAATGTTACCAAAATAACAAGCATTATATGCTACTGTTACACAAGGTAGAAGGTGTATATTATCTATTGGAGAATTTATGTCTCCCTTTTTTTGGCGGGAAGACAGCAGGGGAAAACAGGCCCTGTGTATTACACCACAAAATGGACAAGGCAGAACGTGGCTGGCAGATATAAGCAAAACAGAACTCACGTAAATCCACTTAGTGGCAATTTAAAGCTCACTTTTTTTTTGGACGGGAGACTGTAGGAAAAAATAGGCCCTGTGTATTACACCACACAATGGACAAGGCAGAACGTGGCTGGCAGATATACGCCAAACAGAACTCACGTAGATCCACTAAGTGGCTATTGAAAGCTCCCTTTTTTTTGTTGGGGGGAGACTGCAGGAAAATACAGGCCCTGTGTATTACACCACACAATGGACAAAGCAGAACGTGGCTGGCAGATATACGCCACACAGAACTCGCGTAGATCCACTTAGTGGCAATGTAAAGCTCCCTTTTTTTTGGGGGGACGAGAGACTGCAGGAAAAAAAAGGCACTGTGTATTACACCACACAATGGACAAGGCAGAACGTGGCTGGCAGATATACGCCACACAGAACTCATGTAGATCCACTTAGTGGCAATGTAAAACTCCCTTTTTTTTTGGATGGGAGACTGCAGGAAAAAAAAAAAGGCACTGTGTATTACACCACACAATGGACAAGGCAGAACGTGGTTGGCAGATGTATCAAAAAATACAAGGGCTGCAGAGATAGCTGACCTCTCCTCCCAGATTTCTAAACTCGAGATACAGCATAAACAGGATATCTCCCCGCTCACCCTGTCCAATCTATCTACAGCTAGGCAAAAGTTACTCACAATATTAGATCAGAAATCCCGCTGCCTTAGGGAGAGAACTAGGAGCCGTTTCTACCATCTAAGTAATAAAAGTGGCAAATTTCTGGCGAGGGCTCTACACCCACAGGGTCCGCAAACATTTATACCCTCCATAAGAAATGCCAAGGGCAAACTTGCCCATTGTACACGGGATATACTAACCAGCTTCTACGACTATTATAATTCCCTATATAACATAAAGAGTCACTACAGGGATCTCCCGGCCCACTCACTTCATGACAAAATCAAAACCTATATACAACTAACCAAGTTGCCTGCTGTTCCAGAGGAGATATTGGCGAGTCTGGAGGAGGACTTCTCTTTGGAGGAGGTTACCTCTGTAATTGGGGATCTGAAGCTGGGTAAGAGTCCTGGCCCCGATGGTTACACGGCGGGATTCTACAAACAGTTCGTGGATCTGTTGGGCGCTCCATTTCTAGCCGCGTGTAATTTTGTGGCATCGGGGGGATCCTTCCCTCCACAAGCCTTAGCAGCTCATATAACGGTTATCCCAAAGCCAGAGAAAGATCCCTCGCTCTGTAGCAGTTATCGCCCTATCTCGCTCATCAATATCAATGTTAAAATATATGCCAAAATGATCGCTAAAAGAATGGGGGGTCTCTTGCCCCACCTGATTAATCAGGACCAGGTGGGTTTTGTTCCAGGGAGGGAGGCAAGGGACAAAACCATAAGGGCTATCTCCCTGATAGACAGAGCTAAAAGGACGGGGGATCCCATGTGTATATTCTCAGTCAACGCCGAAAAGGCTTTTGACAGGGTGGGGTGGGAGTTCCTGCACCAAACCTTGGAGGGTATAGGATTAAGAGCGAAAACTCTGAGGAGTATTATGGCCCTTTATGAATCGCTCTCTGCACAGATTAAAGTCAATGGCTCTTTGTCAGATCCCTTGCTTATTCGAAACTGCATGAGACAGGGGTGCCCTCTCTCCCCCTTGCTCTATGTACTGACTATGGAACACTTGGCCAACGCGATCTGTAACAACCCATCTATAAAAGGGGTGAAGTTCCTCTCAGAAGAGCACAAACTGGCACTTTTTGCTGACGACGTGCTCATGTTTATTACCTCCCCCATAACTACTTTGCCCAATATCCTATCGGAACTGAATCGCTTTGGTCAACAGACTAATTTTAAAATTAACTCTCATAAATCCGAAATATTAAATATATCTTTACCTCTCTTGCCTCCCAGTTACACTCTTTCCCGTTTAAATGGCGTGCGGATTCCCTTAGATACCTAGGCATAAACCTAACTTCGAAAACGTCACAGTTATACGAGGCCAATAATGAAATAGCCCTTCGTAGAGTAGAGCTTGACCTGGAGAGATGGAATAAATTGCATTTATCCTGGCTTTGGAGGATCAACACTATAAAGATGGACCTACTACCACATTTCCTTTATTTTTTCAGACTATTCCAATGGTCTTACGCACTTCCTTTTTCTCCAGGCTCAAGACAATAATCACAAGATATGTGTGGTCGGGTAGACACCCTCGCTTGTCGTACCAACTATTCAGCAGACCTAAACAAAAGGGAGGATTGAGTCTTCCCAATTTCATATTCTACAATTATGCCTCTCTCGGAACATGCCTTTTAGATCTTTATCATCAGATTCATAAAAAAATGGGTGGATTTAGAATCAGAAATACTAACTAACAATCTCAAGGCAAGCATTTGGTGGAGGGGGGATGCGAAGGATCAGAGGGAGGGCCTGCCCTATCTCACAAGAAACTTGACCCTCTTTGTCAAACATAACAATCAAAAGCTAAACATCTCGTCCGTACTGGGCCCCTTGACCCCGATTTTTGACAATCCAGACTTCCCAGCAGGCTTAGACAAAGTTATGCTCCTACATAAACACAGGGATAGCCATCCAATAGTACATGACTATATAACCCAATCTGATATTAAATTTGTGCAGTCTCTTTTTGGAGGGTCGGGACCTCCCCTCGGCTCGTGGTTCTTTTATGAACAAATTAGAAGCTATATTACTAAAATATCCAAACAGGTAGATTTGTTTAGACCTCTTACTCCCTTTGAGTTGGCTTGCCTGGATGGAGACCCTCCGACGCGTACAGTTTCACTCCTCTACAAAATGTTTCAGGAGCACCAGATGTCTACGTCTGATCCTCCGGCTATCTTGTCGAGGTGGGAAAACGATTTGCATAAACCATTAACAATGGAGGACAGGGATAAGAGTCTCCTCTTCACGTTTTGATCTTTATTATGTGCAGACTTTCAAGAGAGGAGTTATAAACTGTTGACTCGCTGGTATGGATGCCCAGACTGTGTTCACGTTATGTTTCCCTCTACCCCAGACACATGTTGGAGATGTTAGAAGGAGAAGGGTTCGTATGCGCATATCTGGTGGTCCTGCCCACCCATCAGGGGGTTCTGGGAGGCTGTTTTTGCTCTGTTCAACGGACTGTCCATTCATAGGGTCCATCCTACGATGGAGGTGGCTCTGCTGTCTATTTGTGATCTCTCTATAGCCAAATACAAGAAAAGCCTTCTTAGACACTTTTTGACAGCTGCACGCAACCTAATACCTCGTTATTGGAAACAACCAAACTCCCCTTCAAAATCTGAATTTGTGGCGGAGCTAAACCACCTCCTTCGTATGGAACAGTTGGTTCGTCAGGATACCGGAACCTCGGATAAAGTTTTGAGAGTCTGGACCCCCTGGTTGGTGTTCAGGGAAACTGAGGAGCTTAATGTCTGGCTTGGTTGAGCTACTAGGGTGCTATTGGGTTTTTGTATCTATGTTCATTTCAGGTAGTGGAGCACACTTAAATACTAACTAGCAACTGAGTTGGACGAGACACCGGAGACCTTGTCCTCTTTCCACACCCCATCTTCTCTCTCCTTCCCTCTAACTTTCTACTTCTTCTATTAATTATAATGTTGGTTTAATTCATACCAAAGTTCATATAAAGGGACATCCTGGCTACTCTTATCCCAGCATTAACTAACCTCAATCAATAGAGCGGGTCCTGGAGAATTAGACTTATAGTGGTCAGGACCATTATTGCCCAAAGCAATAGACCACTTCATAGTCGACGGGAAGACCTATCTAGGCCCATTATCTAGAATGTGATCACTGTTCGCGGACTCTCCTCTGTAAAGTCTCTAAAATAGCACTCTATATACCCAAGGAGACAAAGAAGCCTTTTTACAGGCTGATTTTGAATACTTTATTATTCTTCTATGTATCACAATACTTGACTGTGTTAGGAGTACCTGATATGTTTCTGATTGTTATTATTTTGCCTTGCAAAGTTCTTCTGATGAAGCTGCAGCAACCTCTCCCTATGCTCAGATCGGCAGAAGTAAGATGGCGGTCGGCATGCACGCCCCTTTATAGCCCCTGTGACACCGCAAAAAGCAAGCCAATCACTGTAAAGCCCTTCTCTAAGATGGTGGGGACCGAGACCTATGTCATCACGCTGCCCACACTCTGCGTGCACCTTCATTGGCTTACAAAGCGTCATACGAAACGCGACTTTGGCGCGCAGATCGCTGACCTCATGGCCGATCCCACTGTGGGATCGGGTCGGGTTTCACAAAACCCGACTTTGCCAAAAGTCGGCAATTTCTGAAATTGACCGATCCGTTTCGCTCAACCCTAGTGGCCTCCCCTCTAACACTCTCGCACCCCTCCAATCTATTCTAAGCTCAGCTGCCTGGATAATCCACTTGTCCCCCCACTATTCCCCAGCCTCTCCTCTCTGTCAATCCCTTCACTGGCTCCCCATTACCCAGAGACTCCAGTACAAAAGCCTAACCATGATATACAAACCATCCACAACCTGTCTCCTCCATAAGTCTGTGACCTCGTCTCCCGGTACTTTCCTACATGCAACCTCCGATCCTCACAAGATCTCCTTCTCTACTCCCTTCTTATCTCCTCTTCCCACAATCGCATACAAGATTTATCTTGCGAATCACCCCTACTCTGGAACTCTCTACCACAGCATATCAGACTCTCACCTACCATCGAAACCTTCAAAAAGAACCTGAAGACCCACCTCTTCTGAAAAGCCTACAACCTGCAGTAACCACCGATCGACCAAACCACTGCATGACCAGCTCTAACCTCACCTACTGTATCCTCACCCATCCCTTGTAGATTGTGAGACCTCACGGGCAGGGTCCTCTCTCTCCTCCTGTACCAGTTGTGACTTGTATTGATCAAGATTGCTGTACTTGTTTTTATTATGTATACCCCTCCTCACATGTAAAGCGCCATGGAATAAATGGCGCTATAATAATAAATAATAATAATAATTCCTATGTGTTCGGAATTGCAGCGATTCCGCACAAAGAATGAGCATGCTGCGTATTTTTCCACTATGCGATTCCGCCATGGAAAAATACGCAGCATTAGCACAGCATTGCGGATTCCCATTGAATTCAATGGGCTGTGTTGTGTATACGTTTTTGCAGCGTTATCGCCGCAATTTTGCAGCGAAAAACCGAGGCAAAATCGCATACAATCCGCAACGTGTGCACATAGCCTAAAAGTTAAGATTACTAAAATTAAGCTTTCTCATTTAAGTTCTGCCTCCTAGAACTGCCACCCTAGGCACCTGCTCTCAGAAGCATAGTAGCAAATATGGCTGTGGATATTGTTATACCTGACCAAACCTGTACTGTAGGTGTTCCAAATAAATAAGGAACCAAGCCAAATAATTTCAAAGCATATACTGTAAGTTTGAAGAATTTGGGAGAAGATATATCATGTTTACAACATATGTGGATCATGCATGATGAAAAGGTGAATCTAATGAAATTCTGGGATCTGTGATAGTGATGGGTGAATAGTTCAATGTTCTATTCGGATTACAATCACCGCATTTGCAATATTCGCCAATTAATTTGTCGAATATTCGCCAAACATAACTGAACACCATTCACGTCAATTCGAGACAAAAACAAACGCATGCACAACACCTTGTAACTGCAACAAATGCTGCCAAAACACATCAAATGAGGGACAGCTCCCCAACAGTACAAATTGAAGCACGGCACTCCAGCAATCAGCCAAGCATGAGGTGTCAGGGTCTGGGACAGCATTTGCAGCTTTCAATTGAATGTCACAGTAAGACAAGGTGGGTGATGGATCGGTGTAGGCCTCCTTTGCTGGGAGCCCTGATACCACATGCAACAAATATCAGTTTTGTAGACTACCATTGTTCAAAAAAATTTAAAAATAGTAACAATGGTAGTTGAGTCCAAGGAATTGGAGGCATGATGGTCTCGAAGGCCTACTGCTACAGGCAACTTGCATGAAGGAGACCCAACCAGGAGTCTACACATTTTCAAAAATTAGTGGCAGACACTACCAAAGTGGCATCATTTTCACCACAGTAGAAATAGTATAATAGGGGCCAACAGATCTTCCACTACATCCAATCCAGCACATGGACACCCAACCAGGAACGTTCACATTTCCAAAAATTTTTTGGCAGACACCACCAATTTCACCACAGTATAGATAGTATAATATGGACTGACAGGTCTTCCACTACAACCAATCCAGCAGATGGACACCCAATAAGGAGTGTTCACATTTCCAAAAATTATTGGCAGACAAAAATTTCACCACAGTGTAGATAGTATAACTCATAGATTTTGGAAGGTCAAAATGAGAAAGGGTCCAAAACCTCACTGATGGTATTCATATTCAGTTCTAGATACTCCTGCACCATCCTCTCCATTCGTTCGCCAGGTTTAAGACTTGGACTCTGTCTGAGTTGGTCTAAAAAAAGTGTCAAAGGACTCGCACCAATTGCTTCTTCCACTTAAACCACTGCTGATGCTGCTTCTGCTGCTAATATTTTGACGTTGACAAATTGACATGCTGGAGGTCGGAAATCTAGAGCTGCGATGCGAACTGTGTGCTTTACTGCTGTCTTGGGGAAAAGCTCTCTTAAGGTTGTGTAAAAACAAGTTTCGATATTTCAGCATTCCAGCAGGTGAGCCCACATCTTTTCGGGGACATGTCAGCTGTTTTGAACAGCTGACATGTGCCTGCAATAGCTGCGAGTGGAATCGCGATCCACAAACGGCTAATAACCAGTCGGCGCACATAGCAAGTGAGCAATTCTACTACATAGAGGTGATCTCAACCGATAGGAGCCGATAGGGTTGTGACAGCTTCTAGTCTCCTAAAAGTTTTTAAAAATATAAAAAAATAAATATATATATAAACATTGAAATAACCCCCTTTTGCCTTATTCAAAATAAAAAAATAAAAATTAAATCAAACATACACATATTTGATATCGCCACATTCACAATCGCCCTATCTATCAATAAAAAAGGATTAACCTGATTGCTATACGGTGTAGCGAGAAAAGAAGTCAAAACCCCAGAAATAATTTTTTTTGGGCCGCCACAACATTGCATTAAAATGCATTATGGGCTATCAAAAGATCATATCTGCACCAAAATGGTATCATTAAAAAGGTCAGCTCGACACACGAAAAATACGCCGTCACGCAACCCGAGATCGCAAAAAATGGAGACACTACAGGTATCGGAATTTGGCACAATTTTTTTAACAAAGTTTGGAATTTTTTTCACCACTTTGATAAAAAAGAACCTAAATAGGTTTGGTGTCTATCAACTCATAATGACATGGAGAATCATAATGGCAGGTCAGTTTTAGCATTTAGTGAACCTAGTAAAAAAGTCAACCAAAAAACAAGTGTGGAATTGCACTTTTTATGCAACTTCACCGCACTTGGATTTTTTTTTCCCATTTTCTAGTACATGACATGGTAAAACCAATGATGTCTTTCAAAAGTACAGCTCGTCCCACAAAAAACATGCCCTCACATGGCCATACTGATAGAAAAATATAAAAGTTATGGCTCTGAGAAGAAAGGGAGCGAAAAACGAAAATGCAAAACCGAAAAAAGCTCCTGGGGTTAAGGGGTTAATTTCAGGTCCCCTATTGTATGACATTAGGAACAGAAGAATTTTTTGGTGGCCTCTGGACCAGGCCTCTATAACAAACTAGATGCTGCAAACTATTTTAAAATCAGGTCCTCTACTGTATGACACAAGGAACAGAATGATTTTTTGGTGGCCTCTGGATCAGGCCTCTATAACACACTAGATGCTGCAAACTATTTTAACCCCTTTACCCCAAGGGTGTTTTGCACTTTAATGACCGGGCCAATTTCTACAATTCTGACCACTGTCACTTTATGAAGTAATAACTCTGGAACACTTCCATGGATCCCGGTGATACTTATCATGCTTTCTGGTGACATATTGTACTTCATGATAGTGGTAATATTTCTTTGATACGACTTGTATTTATTTGTGGAAAAAAAGGAAACCTAGAGAAAATTTTGAAAATTTTGCAATTTTCCAAATTTTAATTTTCTTGCCCTTAAAACACACAAACATGTCGTACAAAATACTTAATAAGTAACATATCCCACATGTCTACTTTATGTCAGCACAGTTTTGGAACCAATTTTTTTTTTGTTAGGGAGTTATAAGGGATAAAAGTTGACCAGCGATTTCTCATTTTTATAATACCATTCTTTTTTAGGGACCACATCACATTTGAAGTCACTTTAAAGGGAACCTGTCACCTGAATTTGGCGGGACAGGTTTGTGGTCATATGGGCGGGTTTTGGGGTGTTTGATTCACCCTTTCCTTATCCGCTGGCTGCATGCTGGCCGCAATATTGGGTTGAAGTTCATGCTGTGTCCTCCTCCGTAATCTTGCCTAGATGTGTGGTGAGAACTTTGAACCCCCAGGTGTTTCACTAAAGTTTTTAACGCCCGAGCGTGAAAATAAAAAAATCATATTTTTTCCACAAACATGATTTTTAGTCCCCATTCTTTTATTTTCCTAAGGGTAACAGGAGAAATTGGACCCCAAAAGTTGTTGTCTAATTTTTCCTGATTACCCTGATACCCCATATGTGGGAGAAAACTACTGTATGGGCAACTTCGGGGCTCGGAAGGGAAGTAGTAATGTTTTGGAATGCAGACTTTGATGGAATGGTCTGCAGGTGTCATGTTGCGTTTGGAGAGCCCCTGATGTGCCTAAACTCCCACAAGTGACCCAATTTTGGAAACTAGACCTCCCAAGGAACTTATCTAGATGTGTGGTGAGAACTTTGAACCCCCAAGTGCTTCACAGAAGTTTATAAAGTAGAGTCATAAGAATAAAAAAAATCATATTTTTTCCACAAAAATGATATTTTCACCCCAATTTTTTATTTTCCCAAGAGTAACATAAGAAAATGGACCCCAAGAGTTATTGTGCAAATTGCTATGAGTATGCTGATACCCCATATGTGGGGGTAAACCACTGTTTGGGCGCATGGCAGAGCTCGGAAGGGAAGGAGCACCGTTTGACTTTTTCAACGCAGAATTGGCTGGAATTGAGATCATGCACCATGTTGCTTTTGGAGAGCCCCTGGTGTGCCTAAATTGTGGAAACCCCCAATTCTAACTCCAAACCCTAACCCCAACACCCCCCTAACCCTAATCCCAACCCTAACCGCAAACCTAACCCTTACACACCCCTAACCCTAATCCCAACCCTAACCCTAATCCTAACTTTAGCCCCAACCCTACCCCTATCTTTAGACCCAACCCTAACCCTAACTTTAGCCCCAACCCCAACCCTAACTTTAGACCCAAACTTAACTTTAGACCCAACAGTAAACCTAATCTTAGCCCCAACCCTATCCCTATCTTTAGCCCCAACCCTAACTCTCACTTTAGCCCCAACCCTAACCCTAACTTTAGCCCTAACCATAACTCTAATGGGAAAATGGAAATAAACACATTTTTTTTATTTTATTCTTTTTCCCTAACTAAGGGGGTGATAAAGGGAGGTTTTATTTACTATTTATATCTGGTTTTTATGCTTGGCAGCTGTCAAATGCTAAAATACTCTTTTTATTGCAAAAAAAAACCAGTTTTTGCGTCACCACATTTTGAGAGTTATAATTTTTCCATATTTTGGCCCACAGTCATGTGAGGTGTTATTTTCTGCGGGGCGAGTTGACGTTTTTATTGGTACCATTTTCGAACACATTACTTTTTTATCGCTTTTTTATTACGATTTTTGTGTGGTAGAATGAACAAAAGCTAGCAATTCATTAATTTCTTTTGGAACGTTTATACCGTTCCGTATTTGCAGGGCCAGCTCCAGGATTTTGAGGGCCCTGGGCGAAAGAGTCTCAGTGGGCCCCCCCTTTAACACATACCACGATTCATGATGCTCAGATACAGCAGAGAAATATAGGTATAGTACAATGCCAGATTTCACTTCTTACATGAATGATAGCTATTGTAAATTCTACAATACCATACAGCAGAGGGGCTTTATATAAGTCAACCCCTTATATGCCAATTTTTGTGACCTACTCCCTCTTCCTCAGTTACCAGTAGGCATTTTATTGTTATGTAAACTTGCTGGAAAGAAAAACTGCATACATTCAATATGACAATGGAAAACTTTTTAAAGTAAACATTAGAAAGTATTAACGTAGAACATTTGTAAAAGTGCAAAATGTGTAGCATATAGCACAGCCAGGTAGTATATAGAACAGCCACATTGTATATAACACAGCCCAGTAGTATATAGCACAGCCAAGTAGTATATAGCACAGCCAGGTAGTATATAGCACAGCCACGTAGTAAATAGCACAGCCACGTAGTACATAGCATAGCCACATAGCATATAACACAGTCCACGTAGCATATAACACAGCCCACATAGTATATAGCACAGCCACGTAGTATAACAGCCATGTAGTATATAAGACAGACACATAATATATAGCACAGCCATGCAGTATATAGCACAGCCACATAGTATATAACACAGCCACATAGTATATAACACAGCCCACGTAAAAAATAACACAGCTGCGTAGTATATAGCCTAGCCCACATAGTATATAACACAGCCCGCATATTATATAACACAGCCACGTAGTATATAACACAGCCCACCTAGTATATAGCACAGCCACTTAGTATATAACACAGCCACGTAGTATATAGCAGTATGGGCACCATATCCTTGTTAACAAAAGAATTAAAATAAAAAATACTTATGCAGTGCCCCAGAGATCTGGTCGTTGCAGTATGACACTCTGCCACTAAGGGGAGTGATGGTACGTCTGATGGCACTGAAGGAATTCTCCTGACCAGGTATCACCAGCACACATTACACTTCACACTCCGGCCACTAGGGGGAGAAAAAGGCTTTATTTATTGGGCCACTCCTCACACTGGTAAAACTAGGGGTTGGGGAGGAAGTTAGTCAGAAGCTGACTGGGTTGGATTCAGGCAACATCCCGTGGCAGGGGGTGTTGCGGGGAGAAGACGCAGGGGGGTCCCTGTCAGGCGTGGGAACCTGGCAGGTGCCTAGCGAACAGAACAGAATGTTACGGAACCGCACCTGCACTACCTTGCAGCGGTATCCTGAGAAAGAGACAAGAAAGGAAGGATATTGTGGAACAGTGTAAACGAGATCAAGCAAAAAGGAGTGCCAGTAGGAGTCGTGCCGTGGGACCGAGGCAACATCCTACTGAGGCGCGTAGCCGGTGGCCGGAACACCGCGGGAGTAACTGACTTCAGGCCTTACTTCAAACTCCGCAGGACAGTTAATTATAGGTTGGCTGTCTACCTTAAATTTCCTAAGAAGACATAGTGGGCAACATTGGGAGAGGGGCATCTCTAGGGTCCCGGAAGACCTCCAAGCCTTCCCGTCATACGGGTGCGTCCTAGCCAAAACATACCTGGGGACGAGAAACTAGTAACATCTGGAACTAAAGAGAGAGAGAGAGCTGTAGAGAACGAACGAACGAGAACAGCAGTTGTGAGGACTATACCGAATGCTCAGCAGGGTAGGACTACAACACACAGGCGCTAGTGGTGGGCAACGATTTCCATCTGCGAGGGAAACTGGAAGTGCCCATCAGACCGGCCTGTCTCTGATAGCCCTGTTAAACATGCTCTGGATTGAGGATCCTGAAGTCTTCAGTAAAGAGGTAAAGAGACTGCAACCTTGTGTCCTCGTTATTGCCTGCACCTCACACCATCCACCATACTGGGAAGCCCTGGGGACATACTTCACCTGTGGGAAGGTATACCATCTAGCTGCCATTCCATCACCCCAGCGGACCCCACAGCAGCGTCGGTCACCCTGACCGAACACCACAGGTGGCGTCACGAACCCCTTGACAGACCGTACCATCTTTATTGGACGCCCCTTAGCAGGGTCACGGACCGGGTCTAGCCTCAGCCTCAGGAACCGAACCAGAGAGGCCCGGTACCGAGAACTCATGGCCCTGTGTCTTGGGGCGATCCAACTTGGCGTCACAAACAGGATCGTACTTAAGCCTGAAGAATTGGGTCATGTGTGCCTTGGAACTGTGATTGAAAAGTGTTGGACTGTGATTTATTGCAAAGACTGTGCACTGCTATTGCCGCAAGATTCCCGCCAAAAACCGCCGCAATTGCAGCGCCTCGAGGTGTGCAAGAGAAGGAGAAGGGCGTGGAAGTGGGCGTAAGTGAGCTGGAGAGCACGAAAGATAATGGCCGCCCAGTCTAAATATTTCTGCACCTTGAGGACGTGTCCGTCAGCAGCAGAGATCCGCCTCCTGATCCTCAATGGGGGGGCGGAGGAACAAGAAACGAAACCGCCCACGAAGGAGAGAGCGGGAAAGAGACCAGGAAGCGACCCATGTGGAGGACGCCATGACTGACCGCTCAGACCCAGACTGCGGGGTCGAGGCAGAGGGCTCCCCCAGCTACCCGGATGAGCATAACAGCCAGAGCCTCATGCCTGGGACCGGTCTCCTGCAGGGTGACATGGAGGACCTTGTGGAGCAGCTTCTACAGTGGCGGCTTGAGGCCGAGGCCTCGTGCAAAGAGGTACCCGCAGAGGAACTCCCGACTCTGGATCCTTCACCACCGTTGGAGTCGGTCGCACCGGAGGAAGCCGCATCGACCGGTGAGTCCGCCGATCCCACCCCGGCCGCGGAGGACCTGCTGATAGGCCCGGTCGTGGCGCCCCCTCTCCCTGGGACCCATAAACTCCAGCGCCTTCCACAATGGGACCAACCCACGGGCATGGAGCACTTCCTAAAGGCCCCGATCTCACCGCTTACCATGCCAGGCGTGGTCTACGCGGAGTGCACGGTGTGCCGCTGGGTGAGCCCGGGGTCGAACATCATGGGGTTCCCCGGGGTGCAGACACAGGAGGGAGAGATGGTGGAGGTCCTTAGCTGGGAGCAGTACCAGGCCCAGCTGGATCGGCGGTGGGAGGAGACTGAGAGACAGCACCAGGCCCAGCGAGAAGCCCACTACCGGCGAGACCTTGAAGTGAAGGACCGGGCCCGCAAGGACCGTACCACCCACCAGGCCCCGCGCAGGCAGGGCACCGTTGTTGAGTACCGGCTCCGTGGAGGATGGGGCTTCATCAAGGAACCGGACCTATATTCCGAGGTTTTCGTAAACCGGAGGGATGTGGAGTCCCATCTCAAAGAAGGCCACCCGGACCGGGATCTATACAAGGGGGACGAAGTCAACTACACCCGGCACTTCGGGGAGAGGGGTTGGTTCGCCCTGAATGTGCGCAAGCGGCCAGTCCCCATGACATCATCGATCAAAGCGTCGGAGAAGCCATCCCTCATAGCGAGGGTGCCCCCTTGTGACCAGACCACGACTGTCACCAAGACCACGGTGGTGACCCCTACATGCACTATTGTGAAAACCACCACTTGCACTGTGAACACTGTTACTACGGTGGTAGCGGAGAGCTCGACCTCGGGAGTGGTTGGCGCCTCGGTTGTTGCGAGGTCCAGGACAATCGCCACACAGACCTCTGACTGGAGCCCGGGAGCTCCTGTGACCACACCGAGTGCCCGCGAGTACCCGGCGGGGTGGCCCCGCCCACTGCTGCCGGTGGAGTTTTCACAACCACTAACGCCGAGGAAATAAACCTCGAAGATCCGAATATGTATATAGTTAACTGTTTCCTGCTGTTGCTGCTACTTTAAACCTGATCAGGGTTATTTCTTAAAGGGGTCCCTTTGTTTACCCGGGATCCCTATTGTTTTCTATTTCTTTTTCTACTTTTGCACAAAGTTCATCATTGTTTCAAAGACTTCCGGATCATGAACAGTGAATGAATCCAAAACTGTTTTTGTATATAGTTTGCACCTTCTTAAAGGTGCTCCCTACTGGTTTTACATGTGAAAGAAGACTTTACGAAGATAATGCTTCTGGACATGATGCAGAAGGTCTTGCTTTCAGTGGACTTGCAGACAGAGAGAGAATCTGCACTACCTACTAGAGACTTGGGTCCCTCTTAAAGGGCACGTTTACGTGATTGCCTTAATAAAAGTTGAAACGTTAATAATGTTGAAGGTAAACAAAGTTTGATAATGTTAATAAAGATTGAGGACAGGAAAGCTTGAAGTGAACCCGTAGGGGTTAGAGAGTCCTCCTGAGAACTGTAGAAAGATAGTCGGTACAATGACAGTAGGCCCAGCCAAGGAGCTAGGCAGTCCTGCATTGGGGAAGTTAGAACGGAAAGAAAAGTTGAGTTATTTATATAGCATTTTATAGTAGGCCCTTAGTGGGTTCAGTGTATACGCCCTTAAAGGAAAAGTTAACTTATTGTTCAAAGTTCGCACTTGGTAGAATACCCGGCTGGGTACTGAGAGTTATTTATAGTCAACATGTTATTTAAAAATATTTAATTTTGTTTGTAACGTTCAAGTGTCCTTACTGTTGTGAATTCTGTTATCGAACTCCCTCCTGTGGTCATGAATGGTACTTCGGCGAGTTCTGTCCATGGACTCCCTCTGGTGGCTGTGAGTGGAGCTGCTGCTTCTGAGGTTCCTTCCACAGGTGACTTAGTTTATTCTTTGGCTGGCTGCTCTATTTAACTCCACTCAGATCGTTACTCCATGCCAGCTGTCAATGTTCTTGTACTGGTTCAGTTCGCTCTTGGATCTTTCTGGTGACCTGTCTACTCCAGCAGAAGCTAAGTCCCTGCTAGTTAATTATTTGTTCATTGTTTTCTGGTCCAGCTTGCTATCATGATTTTGCCTTGCTAGCTGGAAGCTCTGGGATGCAGAGTGGCACCTCTGCACCGTGAGTCGGTGCGGAGGTCTTTTTGCACACTTTACGTGGTCTTTGTGTAGTTTTTTGTGCTGACCGCAAAGATACCTTTCCTATCCTCAGTCTGTTTAGTTAGTCTGGCCTTCTTTGCTGAAACCTGTTTCATTTCTGTGTTTGTGACTTTCATCTTAACTCACAGTCAATATATGTGGGGGGCTGCCTTTTCCTTTGGGGAATTTCTCTGAGGCAAGGTAGGCTTTATTTTCTATCTCTAGGGCTAGTTAGCTTTTAGGCTGTGAAGAGGCGTCTAGGCAGAGTTAGGTACACTCCACGGCTATTTCTAGTGTGTGTGATAGGATTAGGGGTTGCGGTCAGCAGAGCTCCCACTTCCCAGAGCTTGTCCTGTGTTAGTTTAACCATCAGGTCGTTCGGGGTGCTCCTAACCACCAGGTCCATAACAGTACAGCTGGCCCAAAAGTGTTATAGCACCTCACTTCTCTTATTTTCCCATCATGCCTCTCATTTTCCCAATCACATCTTTCATTTTCCCCCTCACATCTCTCATTTTCTCCCTCACACCTTTCATTTTCTCCCTCACTCCTCTCATTCCCCCCTAACACTTGTCATTTCGACCTCACATCTGTCATTTTCTGATCACTCCATTCATCGCCCTGTTTAATACGCACAAGATTATACGCCCCTCGAAGATCCATCTTGGTGAACCAACTAGCCCCCTTAATCCGAGCAAACAAATCCGACAGCAGCGGCAAAGGGTACTGAAATTTGACTGTGATCTTATTAAGAAGGCGGTAATCAATACAAGGTCTCAAAGAACCATCCTTCTTGGCCACAAAAAAGAACCCTGCTCCCAACGGTGATGACGACGGGCGAATATGGCCTTTCTCCAAGGATTCCTTTATATAACTCCGCAGAGTGGCGTGCTCTGGCACAGATAAATTGAACAGTCGGACCTTAGGAAACTTACTACCAGGAATCAAATTAATAGCACAATCGCAATCCCTATGAGGAGGTAGGGCACTGGATTTGGGCTCATCAAATACATCCTGGTAATCCGACAAAAATTCAGGGACTTCAGAAGGAGTGGAAGGCGAAATTGACAGCAATGGAACATCACCATGTACCCCTTGACAACCCCAGCTGGACACAGACATAGATTTCCAATCCAATACTGGATTATGGACCTGTAGCCATGGCAACCCCAAAACGACCACATCATGCAGATTATGCAACACCAAAAAGCGAATATCCTCCTGATGTGCAGGAGCCATGCACATGGTCAATTGAGTCCAGTACTGAGGCTTATTCTTGGCCAAAGGCGTAGCATCAATTCCTCTCAATGGAATAGGATACTGCAAGGGCTCCAAGAGAAAACCACAGCGCCTGGCAAACTCCAAGTCCATCAAATTTAGGGCAGCGCCTGAATCCACAAATGCCATAACAGAATAGGACGACAAAGAGCAAATCAGAGTAACGGACAAAAGAAATTTAGACTGTACCGTACCAATAGTGGCAGACCTAGCGAACCGCTTAGTGCGCTTAGGACAATCGGAGATAGCATGAGTGGAATCACCACAGTAAAAACACAGCCCATTCCGACGTCTGTGTTCTTGCCGTTCAGCTCTGGTCAAAGTCCTATCACATTGCATAAGCTCAGGCCTATGCTCAGAGAATACCGCCAAATGGTGCACAGCTTTGCGCTCACGCAAGCGCTGATCGATCTGAATGGCCAAGGACATAGACTCATTCAGACCAGCAGGCGTGGGAAATCCCACCATGACATCCTTAAGGGTTTCAGAAAGACCCTTTCTGAAGATTGCCGCTAGGGCACACTCATTCCACTGAGTAAGCACAGACCACTTTCTAAACTTCTGACAATATACCTCCGCTTCATCCTGACCCTGACACAAAGCCAGCAAGATTTTCTCTGCCTGATCCACTGAATTTGGTTCATCATAAAGCAATCCAAGCGCCAGAAAAAACGCATCTACATCACGCAATGCAGGATCTCCTGGCGCAAGGGAAAATGCCCAGTCTTGAGGGTCGCCACGCAACAAAGAAATAATGATTTTTACTTGTTGAACGGGGTCACCAGAGGAGCGGGGTTTCAAAGCAAGAAACAGTTTACAATTATTTTTGAAATTCAGGAACTTAGATCTATCCCCAGAAAACAAATCAGGAATTGGAATTCTAGGCTCTAACATCAGATTCTGAACCACAAAATCTTGAATGTTTTGTATCCTTGCAGTGAGATGATCCACACAAGAGGACAGACCTTGAATGTCTAGGAATACTGTTGTGAATTCTGTTATCGAACTCCCTCCTGTGGTCATGAATGGAAAACAGAATTTAATAACACTTTTGGGCCAGCTGTACTGTTATGGACCTGGTGGCTAGGAGCACCCGGAACGACCTGATGGTTAAACTAACACATGACAGCTCTGGGAAGTGGAAGCTCTGCTGACCGCAACCCCTAATCCTATCACACACACTAGAAATAGCCGTGGAGCGTACCTAACTCTGCCTAGACGCCTCTTCACAGCCTAAGAGCTAACTAGCCCTAGAGATAGAAAATAAAGCCTACCTTGCCTCAGAGAAATTCCCCAAAGGAAAAGGCAGCCCCCCACATATATTGACTGTGAGTTAAGATGAAAGTCACAAACACAGAAATGAAACAGGTTTCAGCAAAGGAGGCCAGACTAACTAAACAGAATGAGGATAGGAAAGGTATCTTTGCGGTCAGCACAAAAAACTACAAAAAGACCACGCAGAGTGTGCAAAAAGACCTCCGCACCGACTCACGGTGCGGAGGTGCCACTCTGCATCCCAGAGCTTCCAGCTAGCAAGGCAAAATCATGATAGCAAGCTGCACCAGAAAACAATGAACAAATAATTAACTAGCAGGGACTTAGCTTCTGCTGGAGTAGACAGGTCACCAGAAAGATCCAAGAGCAAACTGAACCAGTATAAGAACATTGACAGCTGGCATGGAGTAACGATCTGAGTGGCGTTAAATAGAGCAGCCAGCCAAAGAATAAACTAAGTCACCTGTGGAAGGAACCTCAGAAGCAGCAGCTCCACTCACAGCCACCAGAGGGAGTCCATGGACAGAACTCGCCGAAGTACCATTCATGACCACAGGAGGGAGTTCGATAACAGAATTCACAACACCTTACCTCCCATAAAGGGAAGCACCTGTTCTATTTACTTATTCTAAGCATTGCAAAATTTTGTATGTCTTATGCTGCTATGTATTGTTGTTCTTCTTCCCAGTCCAGGAGTACTGGATTTAACCGGGGAGGAGTGCAGCGCCCCAGAGATCTGGTCGTTGCAGTATGACACTCTGCCACTAAGGGGAGTGATGGTACGTCTGATGGCACTGAAGGAGTTCTCCTGACCAGGTATCACCAGCACACATTACACTTCACACTCCGGCCACTAGGGGGAGAAAAAGGCTTTATTTATTGGGCCACTCCTCACACTGGTAAAACTAGGGGTTGGGGAGGAAGTTAGTCAGAAGCTGACTGGGTTGGATTCAGGCAACATCCCGTGGCAGGGGGTGTTGTGGGGAGAAGACACAGGGGGCTCCCTGTCAGGCGTGGGAACCTGGCAGGTGCCTAGCGTACAGAACAGAACGTTACGGAACCGCGCCTGCACTACCTTGCGGCGGTATCTTGAGAAAGAGACAAGAAAGGAAGGATATTGTGGAACAGTGTAAACGAGATCAAGCAAAAAGGAGTACCAGTAGGAGTCGTGCCGTGAGACCGAGGCAACATCCTACTGAGGCGCGTAGCCGGTGGCCGGAACACCGCAGGAGTAACTGACTTCAGGCTTTACTTCAAACTCCGCAGGACAGTTAATTATAGGTTGGCTGTCTACCTTAAATTTCCTAAGAAGGGGCAACATTGGGAGAGGGGCATCTCTAGGGTCCCGGAAGACCTCCAAGCCTTCCCGTCATACGGGTGCATCCTAGCCAAAACATACCTGGGGGACGAGAAACTAGTAACATCTGGAAATAAAGAGAGAGAGAGCTTTAGAGAATGAACGAATGAGAACAGCAGTTGTGAGGACTATACCGAATGCTGAGCAGGGTAGGACTACAACACACAGGCGCTTGTGGTGGGCAACGATTTCCATCTGCGAGGGAAACTCTGGAAGTGCCTGTCTCTGATAGCCCTGTTAAACGTGCTCTGGATTGAGGATCCTGAAGTCTTCAGTAAAGAGGTA
This sequence comes from Ranitomeya imitator, assembly GCF_032444005.1. Lineage (NCBI taxonomy): Eukaryota > Metazoa > Chordata > Amphibia > Anura > Dendrobatidae > Ranitomeya > Ranitomeya imitator. The sequence goes on along the minus strand of NC_091284.1, from coordinate 342,025,475 downwards.
AAGAGACTGCAACCTTGTGTCCTCGTTATTCCCTGCACCTCACACCATCACCATCCACCATACTGGGAAGCCCTGGGGACATACTTCACCTGTGGGAAGGTATACCATCTAGCTGCCATTCCATCACCCCAGCGGACCCCACAGCAGCGTCGGTCACCCTGACCGAACACCACAGGTGGCGTCACGAACCCCTTGACAGACCATACCACCTTTATTGGACGCCCCTTAGCAGGGTCACGGACCAGGTCTAGCCACCGTGACAGCCTCAGGAACCAAACGAGAGAGGCCCGGTCACGAGAACTCGTGGCCCTGTGTCTGGAGGTGATCCACTTATATTCTGGCGGCCCCCGGATCCAGACCAGGCATTAGCGATGCTTCCTGCAGCTCCCATTCCCAGTAACGCCTTGCGAGACAATGACCTGTGATGACGTAGCGGTCTCGTGTGATCCTATGTCATCTGGGGTCATTTCGCAAGGTATCACTGGGAACGTAAGCTGCCGGGAACATCGCGAGGATCGGAAAGGCTGCAGGAGATGCCGGAATGTGAGAATAGAACCATTTTTTTATTTTTTTAACATTATATATTTTTAGTTGGTCACACTTGTCAAAATGGGCCCCCCGTCTCGCTAGGGCCCCGGCACTTGCCCAGGTGCGCCGGGTGCTGATGCCAGCCCTGCGCTTTTGGTAAAATGGATAAAGCAGTTTTATTCTTTGGGTTAGTACAATTACAGTGATACCTCATTTATATCATTTTTTTTTGTTCTGGTACTTTTATGCAATAAAAACTAGTTTATATAAAAAATAATTATTTTTTGCATTGCTTTATTCTGCGAGCTATAACTTTTTTATTTTTTCGCTAATAATGCTATATGGTGGCTTGTTTTTTGCGGGACAAGATGATGTTTTCAGCAGTACCACGGTTATTTATAAGTGACTTTTTGATTGCGTGTTATTCTACTCTTTGTTTGGCGGTATGCTGATAAACAGTTTTATAGGTCGCGTTGTTACGGACACAGCGATACTAAATATTTGTACTTTTATTGTTTTTTTATTTACATAAAAAAAGTATTTTTTGAAAAATATTTATTTTTTTATTTTTTATTTAGAAATGTTTTTAAAAATATTCTTACACATGTTATTTTTTTTCTTACTTTTTTACTTTGTCCCAGGGTGGGACTTCACTGTATAAAGTCAGATCGCTGATCTGACACTTTGCACAACACTGTGTCAGATCAGCGATCTGACAGGCAGTGTAGGAGGCTTCTCGGCACCTGCTCTCAGCAGGCTCTGACAAGCCACCTCCCTGCAGGACGCGGAAGGGTGTCTGCGGCCATCTTGGACTCTCGGGCAGGCAGGGAGGAGACCCTTGGAACAACATGATCACATCGCGTTCTGAGGGTCTCAGGGAAGCACACAGGGAGCCCCCTCCCTGCGCGATGCTTTCCTATGCCACTAGAACGCTGCGATCTTATTTGATCGCAGTGTTCCGGTGGTCAAAGTGCTGGAGTGGTCCGTGACTGCTCCTGGCACATAGTGCCGGGTGTCAGCTGTAGTAATCAGCTGAAACCAGGCTGCGATCGACCGCGCTCCCCCTGTGAGCGTGGCTGATCACGTATGATGTACTATCCCATCGATGGTCATACAGGCCCAGGTCACCTCGACGGGATAGTACGTTGGATGTCAGAAAGGGGTTAAAGTGTGATGTTTAGCAACAGAAATAATTTTTTGGTTATGTGCGTGAGATCTGTAGACAGCTTAATTTCAACCCAACAAAATGACAAAAAGTGTGATATGGCGGGCTGTCTAACTTTTTGCAACTAAAAAATTATAATTTTTTTATGTGCGTTAGGTCTCCGGATAGTTTCATATCACCTCAGCACTAAATGACAAGGTGGGATACAGCAGGCATTTTCACATTTAGCTAGTGCAAAAATATTATTTAGAATGCTATACTCGTGCATGGAGCACAATAGAAGCAGTGCACTTGTAGGACATGTGTCCTGCTGGCTTTTTCTGTGGACCTCAGTATAGACCCCCCCCCAAAAAAAAAAATAAATGCTGGGAGGTAAATTTTATGCCACACTGGACACTATCTTCCTACACTAGCTGACTGATATTCAACTGCCAAGTTAACTTAGCTAAAATCTTGCTGCTATCAGTGCCAGCGTCAGGAGCAGCCTCTCTGTGCTGTTACAGTATCAAAATGGGGCTAAAACAAGATGCCCGCTCTTTATATGGAGAGAGATATGTGATTTCAGCAGCCAATGACACAAGCCGTTGTGTCAGGACATTGTGGATGTATCCTGCGCCCTGATTGGCTAGCCGAAATGTGCACACATAAAGTTAGAAAAGAAAACATTTACAATAATGCCGCGCCTCTGAGCTCTGCAAACCCCCTCCCCTCATCAAACACATGCAAAACCCTTATGATACCCTCCATTATTGTTGCAAAAGTGCTGAAAATACTTTTATGGCAATGCAAATATTTTCCCACACTTTTTACCAAATGTTACAGATTTTACCGTTTTTATAAAATTTTGCTCGTGTTTCCGATCACGAAACCTAATGTGCCATATTCGTGCCGAATTTATGTTTGGCGATCGTTTTCCAAACAAATTCGCTCATCGCTAATCTGTGACTCTGAAAATGAGTAACGTAGATCTATCAGTAGAAAGACCTTTAATCATTTTGGCTTAAATCAAGGTGAGTATATTAGATAACATATTAAGAGCACTAGGATTCTCTAAGCAGCAACAACTCCTGTTTTTTTTTTTACTTCACTTTGTTCCCAGACTACTTAGTGATCTAGCCTCAAAACACTGCAAGGTTCATATTGTAGATTGTCAGCTGGCAACGGCTCTTCCCTCTGTACTAGTCTATCATTGTTAGTTTGTGTACTGTATCTAATATTTGTATTATATAACCTTCTCTCATGCACAGGACCATGGAATCAATGGTGCTATATAAATATATAATAATAATAATAATAAATATTGAGTCCTGTGATTTAATTTAACACCTGAGAACAATTAAGTCCTCCAAATTAGGAACAAGGCACACAGCAAGATAGAGTTACAACCTACGTTTGTAGTAATAATTACACAACTTAAAACTGCTGAAAACTTCACAAAATAGAACACTGGGATGCAGTTACTGACATCTCATCCGTTCTAGTAATAATTACACAACTTAAAACTGCAGAAAACTTCACAAAATAGAACACTGGGATGTAGTTACTGACATCTCATCAGTTCTAGTAATAATTACACAACTTAAAACTGCAGAAAACTTCACAAAATAGAACACTGGGATGCAGTTACTGACAGCTCATCTCTCTAATCCGGTGCAGGGGCATTCTGAAGCTGTCCGTAGTTTGACAGCTAAGTCATCCGTCTGCTACAGGGGTGTACTGAGCTGTTTTTGTTTTGATTGACAGCTCAGCTATCCTATCTGGAAGGTGCTGGGCTTTCTTCAGGTGTTCCCTGTCCCAGGTGATTGCTCAACTATTTAGCTTGGCTGTCAGTCCCAGAACTCTGCCAGATGTAGATTTAGCTCTGTGTGGTTTGTTTCTCTTTGTCTTGTGCTTTGCTTGTGGATCCTTTTGTTGCCTGACCTTGGTCCTCATTCTAACCATTTGTTTTGCCTAGCCCCTTTGCATTGATCTGTTATCCTTCTGGTATTCTGACCTCGGACCTTTACTTCACTACACCGTTGTGAATTTTCTCTGTTGATGATGTACTCTCTTAGCTCTTGACCTCAGACTCCGAGTCTACCCTGACTCTAGGCTTGTCCATGAGAAGTGAGTCAGTGTCACATTATGTCTGGCCGATATGTTTTTCTTTTTCGCCAGTATGGCTCCTGTACACATGTTCTGTGACCAGGTACCAATTTGACGCATATGATGCAGGATCTGGCTAAGGAATGCAAGAGTCTGGAATCATCACAATATCATTTGCAGGGTCAAATAATTAGATTTATGAAACCTTCCTGAAGCCCTTCACTGCTTGCAGTGGCTGTGACGTCAGTTCCCTCTGATGTAAAGTTGGTCTCTTTTGAACCTGTAATGGCCCTCCCTGATATATTTTTGGAAGAGAAAATGAGCACCAAAATGGTTTTCTATGGATGCCTTTTTTAATGTACCCGACAGCATCCAGGTTGCTGAGGCAAAGATCATGCACAGGGGGGCCACACTGATAAAACCAACTGCACTGAGTTTCAGCAGGGGTCCACTGAAGTTCTGTAGAATAATGCAGCATCCAGATGTCAGGTGCGCAAAGGTCTTTCTGAAACTCTTAAGGATGGTCTGGTTCTTCATGACACCCCTTGTTCTCTGGTGGAGGCTGTTACCCAGGCCCTTTGAATGGATCGCATAATCCATGAGACACATGATGAACAGCTGATCACCTTTTATACTTCCCCAGAGCAGGTCCATTTCCCTGAGGTAGAGTTCTTGGAGGTTGGAGTTGTCAGTTTTGTCATTTTTTTGTGGTGTAAAGAAAACGTAGACAAGATCTTGGACTCTGTCTACACTGTGGTCTCACTGGACATTTTGTCAAGAATTAACCAACTTTTCCTCAGGCAATCAAACCTTCCGGAGAATGCCTGGTTCTGGTCGATTGCCGAGGAAGTTGCCCAGACCCCCAGGTACCCTTTTATTCCTCTGATAAAGTATTAATTAATATGGTGCTACCCTTCAAAAACCAGGTGTTATCAACATTGGCATTCATTGACTACTAGTCTGTTTCTAAATTTCTTGATTCAGAACTGGTTCTACAGTTAGGATTAGGGGCAGTTAGTTTGGAAAGACCCATTAAAATTTTCACCATCGACAACACAGGGTTAGTCTGGAACTTGGTCAAGAGGGTAACAGTAGATTTCATGCTCTAGGTGGAAGCACTTCACTCTGAATTCATCTCGTATTTTGTTTTGGATAATTTACCTGCTGAGTTGTACTGGGGCTTCCATTGTTGCTTCTTCACAATCCTGTTATCGATTAGTGTAACAAGTAAATTACTAAATGGAACCCCAATTGTTTCAAGAAATATCTAAAATCTGTACAAATATGCTCTTCTAGATTGAACAGTCTGCTGGGGTACCTGAAGGATTTTGTAGATGTACTCTTGGAAAAAGAGGTGGAGATAGTACCTCCATATCGTTCCTATGACTGTGCTATTAATCTTGTCCCTAATGCCAAATTACCTAGAGCTCGCCTTTACAATTTTTCTGGGCCTGAACAGATCGCCATGAAAGAATATGTTAACAAAAGTTTATGGAAGGATCGTATCCACCCTTCCTTCTCCCCTGTGGCTGCAGAATTTTTGTTAAAAAAAAGATGGTGGCCTACGCCCTTGCCTCAATTTTCGAGAACTACACAAAATCACGGTTAAAAATACTTACTCACTTCCACTCATCCCCGACCTATATACCGTATATACTCGAGTATAAGCCGACCCGAGTATAAGCCGACCCCCCTAATTTTGCCCCAAAAAACTGGGAAAACTTAATGACTCGAGTATAAGCCTAGGGTGGAAAATGCAGCAGCTACCGGTAAATTTCAAAAGTAAAAATAGATACCAATAAAAGTAAAATTAATTGAGACATCAGTAGGTTAAGTGTTTTTGAATATCCATATTGAATCAGGAGCCCCATATAATGCTCCATAAAGTTTGATGGGTCCCATTAGATGCTCCATATAATCCTGCATAAAGGGTAATAAGGGCCCCATACGATGCTCCATAGAGATATTTGCCCTATATAGTGCTGCACAAGCGTTATGGCCCCATAAGATGCTCCGTACAGCAACTTGCCCCATATAGTGCTGCACAAGTGTTATGGCCCCATAAGATGCTCCGTACAGTCACTTGCCCCATATAGTGCTGCAGATGTATGGCCCCATAAGATGCTCCGTACAGCCACTTGCCCCATATAGTGCTGCACAAGTGTTATAGCCCCATAAGATGCTCCGTATAGCCACTTGCCCCATATAGTGCTGCACAAGTGTTATGGCCACATAAGATGTTCCGTATAGCCACTTGACCCATATAGTGCTGCACAAGTGTTATGGTCCCATAAGATGCTCCGTATAGTCACTTGCCCCATATGCTTTTGCTGTGATAAAAAAAACAAAAATCACATACTCACCTTTCTTCGCTCAGGACCCCCAGCACTGGCAATATTTACCTGCTCCTCGTGCGGCTCCATCTTCGGCACTGATGTTCAGCAGAGGGCGTGCACTGACTACGTCACTGCGCCCTCTGACCTTAGCGTCACAGCCAGAGTACGCTGAAGACGGAGCTGCACTGGAACGAGGAGCACGTAAATATCGCCCAGTGCTGTGCTCCCCCTACCCGTATATTTACCTGCTCCTGGTGCGGTTCCTGCTTCTCCCGGCGCTGCATCTTCTTCCTGTATTGAGCGGTCACAGTTACCGCTCATTTTCAGTCATGAATATGCGGCTCCACCTCTATGGGAGGTGGAGCCGCATATTCATGACTGTAATGAGCGGTACCATGTGACCACTCAATACAGGAAGTAGATGCAGCGCTGGAAGAAGCAGGGACTGCAGGGACCACGCCAGAGCAGGTAAGTATAACTAGACAGCCCCCGCTCCCCCTCCCCTGCCAACCCCCGGGTATGACTCGCGTATAAGCCGAGAGGGGGCCTTTCAGCCCCAAAAAATGGGCTGAAAATCTCAGCTTATACTCGAGTATATACGGTAATCAGCTTTTGGGGCTGAGTGGTTTTATAAGCTTGATCTTACAGGGGTTTACAAATTGATATGCATCCAGAAGGGTGATGAGTGGAAAATGGTGTTTCTAACATCTAAGGGTTTATTTGAAAATCTTGTCATGCCATTTGGTTTATCCAATGCACATGCTGTTGTTCAAAACTTTATGAATTATATTTTCTCTGATTGGACAGGGAGATATGTCGTGATTTACCTTGATGCTATTTTAATTTTTATCCACCGATTTGGACTCTCTCCAGGAACCCGTCCGTGTAGTATTACAAAGGTTGAGGGAGAACTCTTTGTTTGATAAATTAGAGAAATCTTCTCAGCAGAAGGGTTTAAGATGGACATAATTGATTGGGCAAGCCATAATTGATTGGGTTCAACCTTGTGACTTTTAAGGCTTTGCAATGTTTTCTTGGACTCGCCAACTATTATAGAAAATGTATCTATTAGAGCTTTTGAAAAATTTTGAGTATTTCATGTCTGCTCCTGTTCTAATCCAACCTGATAGTTCATTGTTCAATGGAGGTGTTTTTTGGAGGGGGTGGTTCATCAAGTTATTGTGGTCACTGATCACAAGAATCTAGCGTACATTGAATCATATAATCATTTAACCCCCAGACAGGCCAGATGGTCCTTGCTATTCTCTACGGTTAATTTCTCTATCACATTCAGGCCGAGTTCTACGAATGTGAAATCTGACACATTATCTTGCAGTCTCCATTTAGTTTCTCCTTCAGAACTTCCATTCTCCATTCTTCCTCATACTATTGTGGTTCCTATTGTAACATCAGAGTATGAAGAGGAGATCTGTAAAGTCCAGTTGTTGGCTTCTTGTGGTATGTGCACACGTTGCGGATTTGCCTGTGGAACTTTCTGTACAGAATCTTCCCTCTCTTGTCAGAAAACGCAAGTGCGGATTTGCTGCATTTTTTATGCGTTTTTTGTGCATTTTTTCATGTATTTTTTCATGCGGATTTGTCTGAGTTATTGTAACCTAAATAAAGCTAACATACTTAAAAAGAAATGTGATGTAATTTCTTGACCAACCTCTTCATTTACATATTCCAGTGAAGAACACTGTTTACACAGATAGATGGATAGATAGATAGATAGATAGATAGATAGATAGATAGATAGATAGATAGATAGATAGATAGATAAAAAAGAAAAGATAGCGGCAGCACACCGTTTGTAGTGAAAAAGAGCTTATTTAATCAGCCCAGAAAGCGACGTTTCGGTCCCAACAGGAACCTTTCTCAAGCCTGTTGGGACCGAAATTGAGGTTTGGTATTTGCCTGGGGGGCTCTGCACCCGGACTTTTTCTTTGTGCTGCTCTAATTCTCTTTTTTCTTAGATACATAGATAGATAATAAATAGATAGATAGATGGAAGATAGATAAATAGATAGATAGATAGATAGCTGGATAGATAGATAATAGATAGATAAATACCATGCCCAATGTTTAGTAATAAACATAATAAAATGGTACACAGAGAGTTAAATAAAGACACACACACAAAAAATCTGCATTGGCCGGGGTCACACTTGTGAGAAACTCGCACGAGTCTCGCACCTCAATACCTGGCACTGCCGCCGGCACTCGGGACCGGAGCATTCAGCTGCACAGAAATACATGCAACCGCACACTCCAATCCCAAGTGTCGGCGACAGTGCCGGGTATTGAGGTGCAAGACTCGTGCGAGTTTCTCGCAAGTGTGACCCCGACCTTAAACGCAATATCTGTTTAATTTAAAAAAAAATGGAAAAACAATTGTGCGGAGTTTCCAGAGTTGGAAAGCCAGTGACTGGGGGCTGATATTTGTACCCTGGGAAGGGGATAATACCCATGGAGCTACCCAGGCTATGAGTATCAGCCCACAGCTGTCTGCATAGCCTTTACTGGCTATTAAAATAGGGGGACCCCATGTCATAGTCATAAAGGCTATGCAGACAGCTGCGGGCTGATATTCATAGCCTACGAAGGGGCCATTGATATTGACCCCCCGGCTACAAATACCAGCTCCCAGCCGCACCAGAAATGGCTCTTAGCCTCTCTCTTCCCACTGCCCTGTAGCGGTGGCATATGGGGTAATATGAGGTTAATGTCACCTTTGTATTGTAAGGTGACAGCAAACATGGTTAGTAATGGAGAGGCGGCAGTAAGACACCTATACATTACTAATCCTATAGAAGTGAGTTAGGCCTGGCTCATACTGTTAAAGCAGCCTGTTCAATGCATACCATTGACGGGCTGCGTTAACGCTATAGCATACATGCCATCGCGTTATACTGCTAGCGCAGATGATTCATCTGTGCTAGCGTTGACGGAGCCTCAGATGCTGCAGCCTGCGTCTGAGGCTCCGTCACTGAATAACGGCACATCACTAGCGCATGCCAATTATGGCATGCAATGGCGATGCGCCCGATAACAGGGGTTAATGGCAGCGTTAACGGACTGCATTACACCACGTTATGCCGCGGTGTAACGCAGTCTGTCTAACGGACTGCCATAACGAAGTGTGACCCCAGCCTTAAAAAAGACACAGCCAGAAAAAAGTATTTTAATATTCTTAATTTCACCATACTTACAACCACGCCTAATTCCCAGAAGCCCTCGATTGCCTGCAAAAAATAAAAAATAATAAACCAACCCTATAATCCCTGTCCGACGCAGTCCAATTAATAATGACTGTCCCACGACGATCTCCCATATAGAACAGGGACATCAGGAGATGTGACAGCTCTATAGACCTTCAGTGACACACTGACAGGAGACAATGGCTCCTGCAGTGTTGTCACTGAGGGTTCAATGAGTTCATTGCTCTCACTTTACGGCACTGCTGTGTGAGAATATTCCCACGCAGTTGTGCCGCAAGTAACAGTATGAATTATACTGTACTCACAGCAGCGGATGAATACAGTATGAAAGGATACCTTCAGTCATTTTATCACCGGAGCCACTGGAGAGCGGTCGCATCTGCTGATGTGACAGCTCTCCACAGGAGATCGTCATGGGACACTCGTTATTACATGAATTACTGCGGATCAGGGAGTATATTGTTGGTTTATTTTTATATTTCTTACAGGAGAATCGAGGTGATTGGTAGGTACTGTATGTTGTATGTACTGTATGTCTATGTGTATATACTGTCTGTACTGTATATGTGTGTATGTGTTTTGCTTTTTTTACACTTGAACACAGTAGCCGGATGATGGGACTACTACTGTCCCATCATCTGGCTAGCTGTCACTGTAACAGGCATAGCCAGATGGGACTAGAAGTCCCATCAGACGATGCCTGCCTACATACAGACCCACACACGCACAGCCCCGAACACACCAATGCACACCCACACAGACACACACAGCCCCGTAGACCCCTGCACAGCCCTGTGATCCCCACAGAGCTCCACAGACCCCAGCACACAGACACACACACAGCCCCGCAGACACACACAAACACCCGCACACAGACACACACATCTTCCCCACACACACATAGTCTCCGCCCACACACAGAGTCTCCACCCACACACTCTTCCCCCACCCGATCTGCAGCATTCCTCGCACCCAACTCCACAGCAAAACCGCAGATCCTGCTGATTTGATGCAGATTTGACAGAATCAATGGAAGTCAATAGGTGCAGAAACGTTGCAGATCCACAAAAAGAATTGACATTGTCCTTTTTTTTTAATCTGCAGCATTTTCGGTGTGCGAATTTTTCCACACCATTAGCACAGCATTTTTTTCCCCCATTGATTTACAGTGTACTGTAAATCACTTGCTGATCTGCAGCGTTTGTGTGCAGAAAAAATGCTGCTGATCCGCAGGAAATCCGCAATGTGAGCACATATTTAAACACACTGACCAGATCGTTATTAAACTATGCTGAATCAAAAAGTGTCATTGTTTTTTTTTAATGAAAAGCTACAACTTTATTTAAACATACATAAAATATACACACAAATAAAATAGTGCCTGTAGACCAAGAAAAATTATATACAAGAGGCCAGCTGAAGCATATACAACCCCTGGCAAAAATTATGGAATCACCGGCCTTGGAAGATGTTCATTCTGTTGTTTAGTTTTGTAGAAAAAAAGCAGATCACAGACATGGCACAAAACTAAAGTAATTTCAAATGGCAACTTTCTAGCTTTAAGAAACACTAAAAGAATAAACAGAAAAAACAAGGTTACAATGGGCTAAGGAAAAGCAATCGTGGACTGTGAATGACTGGATGAAAGTCATATTCAGTGATGAATCGCAAATCTGCATTGGGCAAGGTGATGGTGCTGGAACTTTTGTTTGGTGTCGTTCCAATGAGATTTATAAAAATGACTGCCTGAAGAGAACACGCAAATTTCCACAGTCATTGATGATATGGGGCTGCATGTCAGGTAACGGCACTGGGGAGATGGCTGTCATTACATCTTCAATAAATGTACAAGTTCATGTTGATATTTTGGACACTTTTCTTATCCCATCAATTGAAAGGATGTTTGGGGATGATTAAATCATTTTTCAAGATGATAATGCATCCTGCCAAAGAGCAAAAACTGTGAAAATATTCCTTGAAAAAAGACACATAAGGTCAATGTCATGGCCTGCAAATAGTCCGGATCTCAATCCAATTGAAAATCTTTGGTGGAAGTTGAAGAAAATGGTCCATAACAAGGCTCCAACCAGCAAAGCTGATCTGGCAACAGCAATCAGAGAACGTTGGAGCCAGATTGATGAAGAGTACTGTTTGACACTCATTAAGTCCAGGCCTCAGAGACTGCAAGCTGTAATAAAAGCCAGAGGGGGTGCAACAAAATACTTGTGATTTGTTGGAGTGTTTTTTTGTTTGTTTGTTTTTCTTGATTCCATATTTTTTTCCTCAGAATTGAGTGATTCCTTATTTTTTTTTCCCTATGCTTGGTTAAAAAAGTAACCATTACTGACTACCACATTTTTTGTTCTTGATTTCTTTTACTGTTTCTTAAAGCCAGAAAGTTGCCATTTGAAGTGACTTTAGTTTTGTGCCATGTCTGTGATCTTTTTTTCTCTAAAATTAAACAACTGAATGAACATCCTCCAAGGCCGGTGATTCCATAATTTTTGCCAGGGGTTGTACATATAGATATCCAAACAAATACAAATGAAATTTGCAAACCCCCTTTTTGCATCTCAAAACATATGTGGAATGCTAACTAGGATATTCAAAATAGCATTCACATCATATCCTCTCCCAACTCCTCAAAATTTATACGGGAATTTCCTTATTGAGTGAGTCAGATTTTGATTTTAAAGTGCAAATGCATCAATGCCTCAATATTCAAGTCACAATTCACCTAAATGGTTAATTGTTAAAGATATTCCACAGTGACAAATATAAGAGCATGTATCAGGTGCATATCATATAAGTCTAGGTAACTAGCAGCTGAGTCATGTGAGGAATACTCACAAAATCTCAAATCGTGACACCATTATCCACAATGTATGCATCATATAATTAGCGTAAATCAAGAGTTGCAACCCCTAATAAACACATAATACCTGGCTCTATATGCCACTTCCCAAAATGTGATGCCACATGGCACCGTGTTCACATAGCCATACGCTACTCCAGGGTTCAAATTATTTGTGCCTGTGTATCTAAGATTGTGTCTGTTTCAGGACTTTCTTGATTCCATCTTGAGTGGTTATCCAGGAGTCATAGCTGAACGAAAAGCCATTTTTAGACTTTTTTGGTGGCCGTCCAGACACAATATTAAAGATTTTGTACCTGCTTGTGAAGTCCGTGCATATGCTACAGTCTGTCATATCGGACAGCCGGGGAATTATCTCCATTGCCTATTCCAGTAAGACCATGGACTCATTTGTCTCATGGATTTCATCCTGGATTTGCCTCTGTCTGGAAGGAAAGCTGCTATCTGGGTGATGGTTGACTGATTCAGCAGACAAGCTCATTTTGTTCGTTTGTCAGAATTACCTAATGCAGAGACACTCTCCAGATTGTTAATTTCTAATATTGTAAAGTTGCAAGGGATCCCTCTTAATATTTTGTCTGATAGGGGAGTGCAATTTGTATCCAAATTCTGAAGAGCTTTTGTAGTAAACTCAGAAGTAAGTTGTAATTTTCTTCTGCTTACCACCCTGAAACCAATGGTCAGACTGAGAGGACAAATCTTTGGAACAAATTTTAAGGTATCAGCAGGAGTGGTTTTCATATTTACCTCTCGCTGAGTTCAAGTTTAATAGTCGGGTATATCAGTCTACTGCAACCTCACCATTTTTCCAGAATGCTTAATCAGGGCCTTCCATCTGTAATTTACTGGGAAACTCGAGGGTCCACTGGCTCCTCTACTGTCACGACTCCACTACTCAGTGTTTCTGGGATGCAGTTACTGACAGCTGGAGCAGGGGCATGCTGAAGCTGTCACTACTTTGACAGCTCAGTTGTCCAATCTGAGACTGGGAGGTGCTGGACTGTCTTCAGGTTTTCCTTGCCCCAGGTGATTGCCTAGCTACTTAGCTTTGCTGTCAGTCTAAGGTATTTGAAAGACTTTGTAAGCAAAACACACGATAGGAGCCGGGGGATATGGACATCACCCTCCATCACCAATCTGTGATGGAGCCTACAGTTGCAGCTCTCTG